>NC_135814.1:13913276-14218862 GCF_964213995.1 Mustelus asterias
TATAGACGACATCCACGGCCCTTCCCTCGTCAACCATTTTGGTCACTTCTTCAAAAAACTCCACCAGGTTAGTGAGGCATGACCTCCCTCTCACAAAACCATGCTGACTATCGTTAATGAGTTTATTCCTTTCTAAATGCGCATACATCCTATCTCTAAGAATCTTCTTCAACAACTTCCCCACCACGGACGTCAAGCTCACCGACCTATAATTACCCGGGTTATCCTTTCTACCCTTCTTAAATAACGGGACCACATTAGCTATCCCCCAATCCTCTGGGACCTCACCTGCGTCCAGTGACGAGACAAAGATTTGCGTCAGAGGCCCAGCGATTTCATCTCTCGTCTCCCTGAGCAGCCTTGGATAGATTCCATCAGGCCCTGGGGATTTGTCAGTCTTTAAATTCTCTAACAAACCTAACACTTCCTCCCTTGTAATGGAGATTTTCTCCAACGGTTCAACACTCCCCTCCGAGACACTCCCAGTCAACACATCCCTCTCCTTTGTGAATACCGACGCAAAGTATTCATTTAGGATCTCCCCTACTTCTTTGGGCTCCAAGCATAATTCCCCACTTTTGTCCCTGAGAGGTCCGATTTTTTCCCTGACAACCTTTTGTTCCTAACGTATGAATAAAATGCCTTGGGATTCTCCTCAATCCTGTCTGCCAAGAACATTTCGTGACCCCTTTTTGCTCTTCTAATTCCCCGTTTGAGTTCTTTCCTACTTTCTTTGTACTCCTCCAGAGCTCCCTCCGTTTTTAGCTGCCTGGACCTACCATACGCCTCTCTTTTCTTTTTGACCAGTCCCTCAATTTCCCTGGTTATCCACGGTTCTCGAATCCTACCCTTCCTATCCTTCTTTTTAACAGGCACATGCCTGTCCTGTAGCCCTAACAACTGTTCCTTAAAAGACTCCCACATGCCAGATGTGGATTTACCTTCAAACAGCCTCTCCCAATCAAGAGCTGCCAATTTCTGCCTAATCCCACTAAAGTTAGCCTTCCCCCAATCCAACACCTTACCCTTGGGACACCACTCATCCTTTTCCATCACTATCCTAAAGCTAACAGAATTGTGATCACTATTTGCCACATGCTCCCCTACCGAAACTTTGAAGACCTGACCGGGCTCATTCCCCAGTACGAGGTCCTGTATAGCCCCCTCTCTAGTCGGGCTATCTACATATTGTTCCAAAGAACCCTCCTGTACGCATTTTACAAATTCCTCCCCATTCAGAGTCCCTGCTCTCAGCGATTTCCAGTCTATACCAGGGAAATTGAAGTCTCCCACTACAACAACCCTATTTTTCCTGCACCTATCCAGTATCTCCTGACATATCCGTTCTTCCACTTCCCTTGGGCTGTTGGGGGGCCTGTAGTACACCCCCAACATAGTGACTGCGCCCTTCCTGTTTCTAAGCTCCACCCAGAGTGACTCGTTACACGACCCCTCTGAATTGTCCTCCCTCTGCACCGCTGTAATATGCTCTCCAACTAATACTGCTACTCCTCCACCTCTTTTGGCCCCTCCTCTGTCTCGCCTAAAACACTTGTACCCCGGAATATTCAGCTGCCAGTCCTGTCCCTCTTTCAACTAAGTCTCTGTCACCGCAACCACATCCAAATTCCTCGGGTCACATTTGCGCCGCCTCCCCCCCCCCCCCCCCCCCACACACACACACACACCCCATGCAGGTAGGAGGGTGACCTGACTGCCCACTGGCCCCCCCCAAAAATAACAACCCCCATTCAGGCTGCCTCACAGTGCCAGAGACCCGGGTTCAATTCCCCCCAGCTTGGGTCACTGTCTGTGCTGGTGAAAAGCCACATGTATAAATTAGTATGGTGTGGCTGAATATCTTAAAGCAACTCTGAGGCAATTTAACAGAAAACCCATTGGAAAAGTGGAAATTGTTCCTCTCATTGCCATTTACTGTCAGATGATTTGAACATTACCACGGGGAGGAAAAAAAGTCATCCATTTCTGTAATTTTCCTGTCTCTAAGCAATTGTGAATGAGGGCTGCAAAATTTGATGCTGTTTTTGCATTACTGGAGAAAATCATTCCTTTTTTTTGAGTTCAAAGTACAATAATTGTCTGCAAAGAAATGGGGCAATTTCTCGATATTCTGTCGTACAATTAGAAGAAGCTCGGTTCAGATGTGCAGGTAGCCCCATGGAGAGAATAAATTGGAAAGTTACAACTTTGATTTCGAACATTTGTCCCTCCCCCAGCGACGGCACGGTGGCACAGTGGTTACCACTGCTGCCTCACAGCGCCAGGGGCCTGGGTTTGATTCCCAGCTTTCGTCACTGTCTGTGTGGAGTTTGCACATTCTCCCTGTGTCTGTGTGGGTTTCCTCCGAGTGGTTCGGCTTCCTCCAACAGTCTGAAAGGCATGCTGGTTAGGTGCATTGGCCATGCTAAATTCTCCCTCAATGTGCCCGAACAAGTGCCAGAATTGGCGACTAGAAGATTTTCACAGTAACTTCATTGCAGTGTTAACGTAAGCCTACATGTGACACTAATAAATAAACTTTATTGCCTGACAGTCCAGCGGTGGTGGGAATGGCTGGGGATGGGATGGGTAGTATGGTTCTCTGCTTGCCTACAAGTCCTTTTGAGACTTTATGGACTCCACTACCATTCCCCCCTGCCCCCCCCCCCCCCCCCCCCCCCCCCGGCAACAGCCCACCACTATAATAGGCTGCACCTTAACCCCCTCCCCCCCCTCCCCCCACCCCAGTCCTCCTTGATAGAATCAATGAAAGTCATAGAGGTTTACAGCATGGAAACAGGCCTTTCGGCCCAACTTGTCCATGCTGCCCAGTTTTTACCACTAAGCTAATCCCAATTGCCCGCATTTGGCCCATATCCCTCTATACCCATCTTATCCATGTTATTGCTTAAATGCTTTTTAAAAGACAAATTGTACCCCCCTCTGCTACTACCTCTGGCAGCTTGTTCCAGACACTCACCACCCTGTGTGTGAAAAAATTGCCCTTCTGGACCCTTTTGTATCTCTCCCCTCTCACCTTAAACCTTTAGTTGAAGATTTCCCTATATCTCTCTTGCGCTGTTAATTGTCACGTGCAAAGTTGGCTAGAATTCTTCGGTCTTGCACGCCCCGCTGCCATTGCCAGCGAGAACGGAGGATTTGGTGCTCAGCCATACCCCCAATCGCAGCAGCGGGACTGGATAATTCCAGCCGCGAACAAGGTCGGAGAATTCTGCCATTGTCTCCATTGGGTGGGCGGCTACCCAGCAATGCAGGGAATAAGCACCAAATCAACAATCTCTTGAAGATACACGTGTGGGTGGTCATCAGGTGGGCGCAGCAGAATTATGTAATACAAAAAACTGGCTGCACACAGCAAACAAAAGTTAGAGAAACCATTGCTCACATTGCAAACCCTGACTCATTTCCTGCTCCACACAATAAATTATTCATCTTCTCTTCTGTGACCTTGTTACACCTTGAATTGTCACCTCGTTAGCCTTTTCCTATGAATCATAGAATCCCTACAGTGCAGAAAGAGGTCATTCGGCCCATCGAGCCCACACCAGCAACAAGGTCCTATCCCCGTAACCTCACGCATTTACCCTGCTAGTCCCCCTGACACTAAGGGGCAATTTAGCATGGCCAATCCACCCAACCTGCACATCTTTGGAGTGTGGGAGGAAACTGGAGCACCTGGAGGAAACCCACGCAGACATGGGGAGAACATGCAAACTCCACACAGACAGCCGAGGCCAGAATTGAACCCGGGATCCTGGCGCTGTGAGGCAGCAGTATTAACCACTGTGCTACCATGCCGCCCCATGACAGAGAGCATTATCCACATGTCACATCAGCAAAGCTCCCATTGTACCAATAATGTACATTCCTTCCTCACATCATTGTTTCTGTTACGTTTTGCGGTTCCTGGAAGTTTGAAATAGACACTGGAGCTGCCATTGAATATATTTCTCAGATCACACCATGCGCTGCTGGATGATGCACGGTTGCCCCTGTGCACTGACTGTAGTGCAATCATGAGTGATGTGGCATTCTGGATACAGTAAGATATCTCAGAACACCAGGTTAAAGTCCAAAATGTTTTTTTGGTATCACAAGCTTTCGGAGCGCTGCTCCTTCACCTGATGAAAGAGCAGTGCTCCAAAAGCTCGTGATGCCAAATAAACCCGTTGGACTTTAAACTGGTGTTGTGAGAATTCTTACTGTGCCCACCCCAGTCCAACGCCAACAACTCCACATCATTCCGGATGCATATGTATACATGTGCCTAACAATATAGTTCCTAAATCTTCCCATACAGTGTAACAACCACCTCATGTGTACGCATAAAACACAGTGCTGTCCTTAATTTACCGAAAAAAATCCAGCACTATGAATTATCTAAATTTATACATTGCAACTGTTGTACTCCAAACACATACAGAATGCCACTTTATGCATTTATGTTATGAGCAATCATCAATTGCATTTTAAAATATAATTTAAACTAATAATTGCAAAGCTCCTGTGCTGACAGCTTAAATATTGCATGTAGCCCCACCAAACAAGGAAAATAAATGCTTTAATTGTGCAAACCTGCAAAGTGGTCGATTTATTTTTCTGAAGCAGATGCTATTTCACTGACAAGCCGCACATACAGTACAAGTAAAGCACTATCAATGTCAATGGTCTCCGTCGCTTAGCAACCCTCAGATGTTATTGCTTTTTGTGGTATTACTTGAAGAACTGTCAAGACTGATTTGAAAAAAAAAGGTTAAGCCACTTGTGTAGCTAAGGAGTGCAAACGAAAACAAATAGTGCTTTATTAAAGTGTTTGTTTAGATGATTCTGCACCTGTAGGTTTAAGAACTATTGGACAAGGCTAGGAGAACGAGATCGGCATGTGTTACACACCTAGGACAGGTTACCTACGGTTCTAAAGTTTATTCAGCAACTTTACTGTGAGCATGCAAAGTGATGAGTAAATATTTTAAAGTTACGTTCAGGGTGGTCCCCATCAAGCTCAAGCATGCGCTTGCACCGTGAAAACTGCATGTGCTGATTAATTTAACATTGGAAAGATGGAAAATCATCTTGGCAATGTTGAAGAATATGTAATTTTGGTACAGTGGTTAGCACTGCTGCCTCACAGTGCCAGGGACCCGGGTTCAATTCCCGGCTTGGGTCATTGTCTGTGTGGAGTTTGCACATTCTCTCCGTATCTGCATGAGGTTTCCTCCGGGTGCTCCAGCTTTCTCCCACAATCCGATGATGTGCGGGTTAAGTGCATTGGCCATACCAAATTGTCCCTTAGTGTCAGAGGTCCAGCTAGGGTAAATGCATGGGGTTTTGGGGATAGGGCCTGGGTGGGATTGTGGTCGGTGCAGATTCGATGGGTCGAATGGCCTCCTTCTGCGCTGTAGGATTCTATGGAATACTGGAATAAGCTTAAAATGCACAACTCCCCAGCCCCTCTACAACAACGGTCAATAAAAGTTTAAAATATTTCTAAATAAGTCAGTAAGTTAACTTGCATTTTTATGCAAGGGTGGGGAGGAGGGATTTCTCTGGCCTCCCTGCAGTATTTTTTCTCGCACCTGGAGGAGGTGCTCTGTTCACCAGCAGGGGGATATTCTGGTCTCGCCATTGTCAATTGGGATTTACCACTGACTGCACCCCGCACTGCCAGGAAACCCACCACAGGTGTTGCGTCAGTGCCGGGACCACAAGATCCCTCCAGTGTGAACAGCCATCTAATTTCTTTAACATCCTTAACATAGTGGCCGGAATTCACCAACCCCGCCCCCGGTTGGAATTATCCGGTCCCGCTGCAGTGAACAGAGATTTGGTTGAGCGTCAAACTCTCTGTTCTCGATGGCAAGGGTAGAGGGACCTGCCAGATTGGAGAATTCCGGCCAATTTAACATCTCATGGCGCTTGAGATAACATATCTGAAGTGGAAGATTGATAACTGAGAGCAGACTCACAATTTTAATAGATAGTTCCATTGAGCAGGTCCCACTACCCTCCATGACACAATGACTGAGAAACAACCCAGCCACATTCTTTGTACACTATAGAGTAAATTAATTGCCTCCCTGATTGGTGCAGACTCATTACCTCCATCAGCCTCTGTGTACTACAGAAATTTGCATTCTCTACGCGAAGCTTCAGTTGCCAGAGATCACATTAGGAACCATGTCATGGATGGATTCACTGTCCAATAAGATTGTGATTCACCTTTCAGTCGTTGGTCCTTATCTCTCCTTTTACATCACGGTGTCCATTATTGCTCCTTCTAAGATTGGGATCTATAGAATCCCTACAGTGTAGAAGGAGGCCATTCAGCCCATCTGGCCTGCACCAACACAATCCCACCCAGGCCCTATTCCTGTAACCCCACACATATACCCTGCGAATCCCCCTGAAATTACGGGGAAATTTAGCATGACCAATCAACCGAACCTGCGCATCTTTGGAGTGTGGGAGGAAACCGGAGCACCCAGAGGAAACCCACACGGACACAGGGAGATCGTGCAAACCCCACGTGGACAGTAATCCAAGGTCAAAGAACAAAACAAAGAACAAAGAACAGTGCAGCACAGGAAACAGGCCCTTCGGCCCTCCAAGCCTGTGCCGCTCCTTGGTCCAACTAGACCAATCGTTTGTATCCCTCCATTCCCAGGCGGAATTGTTCTACCTTTCAAAGAAGGACAGTGGGTTGCAGAGTTTTGACTTGGAGGACTAGTGCACTTCCAGCCCTCACAACCGAAGTGAAAGGAATGCTAGCTTGAAAGTGTCAAGGAAAATGCTCCACTTGTTATGAGCCATGTTTCTGTGTTGACATTGAGTCAGATGAGAGTCAAGCACTTTCTTTCAGTTCAGTTGGATACACCGCTATCATCATGATCATCAACACTATCATCATGATCATCAACACTATCATCATGATCATCAACACTATCATCATGATCATCAACACTATCATCATGGTCATCAACAGTATCATCATGGTCATCAACACTATCATCATGATCATCAACACTATCATCATGGTCATCAACAGTATCATCATGGTCAATCAATTTAGACTGTTCTCTTCAATAATGAGCCCCTGGTGTGATTGGATTTGATTTGATTTGATTTGATATGATTTATTATTGTCACACATATTACTATACAGTGAAAAGTATTGTTTCTTGCGCGCTATACAGACAAAGCATACCATTCATAGAGAAGGAAATAAGAGAGTGCAGAATGTAGTGTTACAGTCATAGCTAGGGTGTAGAGAGCAATCAATTTAATGTGAGGTAGTTCCATTCAGAAGTCTGACGGCAGCAGGGAAGAAGCTGTTCTTGAGTCGGTTGGTACGTGACCTCAGATTTTTGTATCTTTTTCCCGACGGAAGAAGGTGAAAGAGAGTACGTCCCGGGATGCGTGGGGTCCTTAATTACGCTGGTTGCTTTTCCGAGGCAGCAGGAAGTGTAGACAAAGTCAATGGACAGGAGGCGGGTTTGCGTGATGGACTGGGTGCTGCCTTTTGGAACTGTTATGCCAGTTCATGTCCTTAGCTAAACTTCTCTTTAATGCCAGTTCCCGCAGCAAGGCTTCCAACATCCTGCTCTGGGCACCTGGTGACATCAGCAGGTGGCACCTTGTTTATTCATCATGGTGGAAGATTTTAATAACTGACCTGCCACCAGAGATGAATAAACCTGAGTGCTTTCCGATCGGATCACATACACAATACTCTTCCTGCATCAATGTGTCTGCCTTCATCTTCTATGATGTGTGGGTTGGATGTTATCTCAGAAGGAACAAATGTATAGTGACACCAACTAGAAATGTGTTTCTATTTTACTGCAATTATTCAGTTCAATTAGAATCATACTTGTAAATCACTCAACTGTTAATCCCTTGTACATCTTCAACACTTATTAAAATGTGCTGTACCAAATAAATTATGTGTGCAATTCACCTGTTTTCACTCTGTTATGACCCCATTCAGTGATATAACTGGAGAGGAGGATCCCAGAATGGAACCCTGGTTCAAAAGATTGCCAACGTTGATTTTATGTTCAACATTTTTTGAACATTAAAACAAATGGATTACGTGATACCATGCCTTTAAGAAATGCATTCCTATCATGTTTCTTGTGAGGGTTATGTTTAAAATTCAGTTCTGCTTAAGATGGTGCCGGTTTGTCTGGGCGCCAGGCAGCTCACATGCTGAGAATGCAGGCTAATGAGTGATTTTAAGCTCGGGATGTGTTTATTTTAATCCGAATAATGCATTTTTGTTTATTTGATTTTATTTGCCCCCTGGGATTTCAGAGTAGGGTTTTGTTTAAGTTGATTGACAGAATCAGGTGTTTAAGGGGAGGAGCTAAGCTTACAGGGAAAAGCAGACAGTTACTGACGGGTTCTAAAAGAAGCAAGAGGTCTCTCTCTAGAGGCTGCTGTATAGGACATGCTGGGAGATATAGGCCTCTCACTCTGTCTCTCTCTCCAGAAGTGTTTTGGAGGCTTGAGGAACTTCCAGTTCAAGTACAAGCACATAAGCCTGTATGTTGCTAACTAATTTCGCGCTGTTGCCTCACAGCGTCAGGGACCCGGGCTCAATTCCTGGCTTGGGTCACTGTCTGTGTGGAGTTTGCACATTCTCCCCGTTATCTGTGTGGGTTTCCTCCGGGTGCTCTGGTTATCTTCCACATCCAAATCTGTGCGGGTTAGGTGCATTGGCCATGCTAAATTGCCCCTTAGTGAACTGGGATGTATAGGTTTGAGGGATTATCAGGAGAAATATGTGGGGTTACGGGGATAGAGCTGAGGTGGGATTGTTGTCGGTGTGCAGGCATGATGGGCTGAATGGCCTCCCTCTGCACTGTAGGGATTGTATGTATGTACTTTAGGTCTATAAGATGAATATTGCTTGAATTGGAACTAATGGAGATAGATTAGCAGTTAAGAATTGTATCTTGTCATGTTTAAGTATTTCAATTGGTGAAAGTTAAGCTAATTCATTTATTTTAGCTGAACTGTATTGTTAAATAAATGTTGTTTTGATAAAAGCTTCCTAGTGTGCCAAAGAATCACACCTGGAGTGAAACATCTATCCTTACATTAATGCCAAAATAGAAAAACTGTTGGGGTCTAATCGGACTTCATAACATATTTTGGAGTTTCTGACCCATATTTTAACAATTTTAATGCAATACTCCTCTACTCCTTTAGTTTATCACTTACATGTAAGCTTAATGTTACTTCGGATGAAAAAATACATTTGAAGATACAATTATCTCATCAGATCCCCCCCAGTAGGAGGCCACCCCACAGTAGGCCCTGCCCCCTTGGCACTGCCCACTGCACAGTGGGCAGTGCCAGGGTGCCTGGTGGGCAGTGCCCATGGTGCCAGTCTGGCACTGCCCAGGGGGCACATCCCTTGCCCCTGACCTCCCAGGTGGTCTCAATGACTTCTGTCCCCACCAGCAATGCGATGAGGCCTGGTCCCCATAATCCTCTCTGACGGGAACCTCTTCTGGTGAGGCGGAGATACTGGCGAGGGCAGAGGCTACCATCCCTGGCTCGCTAATCATACTGAAATTGGAATTTCAATATAGGAACCAGCCTCGTGCCTATTTCCAGCTTTATCTGTAGAGCACACAATAAACAATACTTTTCACTGCACACCAACACATGTTAGAGTAATAAAGCAAATCAAATCAAATAGTAAGGAATGAGAGAGTCCTGACCGTGTAGCAAGAAGATTTCAGAAGATGTTGAACTAAGTGATCAGAGACTTTGGAGAGCACACTTTTGTTCAGAGAACTAGGAAAAGTTGAGACAGATCGATTGGTGAGAACTATTAGAAAAATACTTTCTTAAAGTAGTTGTTTTATTACTATTTGTGTAAAAAAGTGTTAAGTTGAGACTGAGATATAAAAGGTGACTGAAGCGAGTATTCTTGTTAAGAGTGTGGAAGGGACAAAGAGCTGGTTCAAAATCCTGGCACGGATTCACTGTGTAGGCCAATTTATATGCCTCCTCTTTGGATTTAACACTATCCCAGATTTCCCTTGTTAGCCACGGATGAGCCACCTTCCCCATTTTACTCTTATCATTATTTACTCAGTCTTTATTTGAGTTACTCTTTCTCGATACAACCAATACAAAATCCAGCGGTACAACTAACAATCCATCAGGCAACAGTCACTGCACATGGAAAGAATTCCCCATGCAAGTTCCGCAAAGCACGGCAGCTCCGAGGAAAGCACAGCAACTCCTCGTTAGTATCCCCACCTGTCACGCGGGAGACGGGGTTCAATTAGCCAACAGGGAGTTCTGAAATTTGCCCGACAGCCGCTGGTAGAGTGTTTTTTGGGATGGCGCGGTGGCACAGTGGTTAACACTGCTGTCTCACAGCGCCATGGACCCAGGTTCGATTGCCAGCTTGGGTCATCGTCTGTGTGGAGTCTGCATGTTCTCCTTGTGTCTGTGTGGGTTTCCTCGGGTGCTCTGGTTTCCTCGCACAGTCCGAAAGAAGTGCTGGTTAGGTGCATTGGCCATACTAAGTTCTCCCTCAGTGTACCCGAACAGGCGCTGGAGTGTGGCGACTAGGGGATTTTTACAGTAACTTCATTGCAGTGTTAATGTAAGCCTACTTGTTACACTAATAAATAAACTTAAACTTGTAGGAGAGATGTGATGAGACAAAGTGCAAACGAATCCTTCTTTTCTTAAAATCATATTATGATATTTACGGTCGATGAGGAATTTATTTATAACTCTTTTCAATCGCTTTTTCATTGTAATTTGAAAGTTCCAGTTAATTATATAGAGCGTGTTGTTCCATCTGACCTATTAAAGTATTCATCAGTGCAGCAGTAGATATGATGTTCAGTGTTTTTAATGACTCATGTGTTTAAGGGTTTCCCTCTATATGAATGATACTCATACAATCGCAAGATTTGACTAAATGCCAGAACCTCTTCAATCCAAGGTGGCATGGTGGCACAGTGGTTAGCACTGCTACCTCACAGCGCCAGTTTCAATTGCTGCCTCAGGTAACTGTCTGTGTGGAGTTTTTACATCCTCTGCGTGTCTGCAGGGGTTTCCTCCCACAGTCCAGAGATATGCGGATGAGGTGGATTGGCAATGCTCAATTGTCCCTTAATGTTAGGGTGATTGGCAGGGTAAATATGTGGGGTTACGGGTATAGGGTCTGATGAGATTTTGTCGGTGTATGCTCAATGGGCTGGATGGCATCTGTCTGCACTGTGGAGATTCTATGATTCTATGAAGTATGCATAAAAATCAACTGTTGAACCTTAATCAATTTATCCTGGTGGGTGGCACGGTGGCACAATTGTTAGCACTACTGCCTCATAGCTTCATGGACTCAGGTTCAATTCCAGCCTCAGGTGACTCTCGGTGTGGAGTTCACACGTTCTCCCCGTGTCAGCCTGGATTTCCTCCGGGTGCTTTTGTTTCCACCAAGGTCCAAAGATGTGCGAGTTAGGTGAATTTCCCCTTAGTCTCCCAAAATGTGTAGATTCGGGGATTAGTGGGGTAAATAGAAGTCATAGAGTCATAGAATCCCTACAGTGCAGAAGGAGGACATTTGGCCCATTGAGTCTGCACTGACAACAATCCACCCCAGACCCTATTCCCGTAATCCCACATATTTACCACGCTAATCTCACTAACCTACACATCCCAGGACACTAAGGGTCAATTTAGGATGGCCAGTGCACCTAATCCGCACATTTTTGGACTGTGGGAGGAAACCGGAGCACCCGGAGGAAACCCATGCAAACTCCACACAGACAGCAACCTAAGCCGGGAATTGAACACGGGTCCCTGGAGCTGTGAGGCAGCAGTGCTAACCACTGTGCCACTGTGCCACCCATATGTGGGGTGCGGGGAGGGCCTGGGTGAGGTGCTCTGTTGGAGAGTTGGTGAAGACTCGATGGGCCCAATGGCTTCTTTCTGCACTGTAGGGATTCTACGGTTCTAGTAAAAATGAAAGTTGCTCACTATTCTGTAGACTTTGCACAGCAAAGTCATTCGGTTTAAAGTCTTAAAAAAAATTCTTTGGCAGGGTTAAGTAGATAAACCTCAGCGACAGAAAACAGGCACAGAGTGAATCAAGAAATAATTCTGTTGACATATTTCACATTTGAATTTCCAAATTGACTTGGAAAACATTGCCAAGCTTTCTCAGCAAGAAAAAGTGACACAAGTCTCACAAAGGAGTTTGAACGATCGTCCTGTGAATTTCAATAGAAAGAAGACCGGATGCGGTTAAAATCGACTGTTAATTTGAACCCTTAGTACTTCATAGAATCATCAAATCATAGAATCCTTACATTGTGGAAGGAGGCCATTCAGCCCATCGAGTCTGCACCGACCACAATCTAACCCAGGCCTTATCCCCATAGCCCCACGTATTTACCATGCAAATCCTCCTGACACTAAGGGGCAATTTAACATGGCCAATCCATCGAATCTGCACATCTTTGGACAGTGGGAGGAAACCAGAGCACCCGGAGGAACCCCACGCTGACATGGAGAGAGTGTGCAATCTCCGGACAGACAGTCACCCAAGGCTGGAATCATCCTTTGAAAGTCTCCTGACATATTTGATGAAATTTATGAACAATAACTTTGGAGGTCCTCTGAGTAGTGGTATTATGCATTTGAAATTTGTCTGTTTGCTACTTTAGCGGAATTATCAACCCCATTTACTTTAAGTAAGCAAGTGCCTCGGTCCTGGATTTGAATCCCGGCTTGGGTCACTGTCTGTGTGGAGTTTGCACATTCTCCCCGTGTCTGCGTGGGTTTCCTCCGGGTGCTCCGGTTTCCTCCCACAGTCCGAAAGGCATGCTGGTTAGGTGCATTGACCCAAACGGACACTGGAGTGTGGCGACTACGGGAATTTCACAGTTACTTCATTGTAGTGTTAACGTAAGCCTTATTTGTGACTAATAAATAACCTTTTTTTTAGTAGTCTGTTCAGTTCAGACCTTCAGTGGGCTGTTTCCTTTTCTGTTACTGAGGCACAAGTGAAACATTCAAACCTTCGCGACAGTGCAAAGAACAGCTAAGGACGGATGTCTCGTGTCAGCGTTCAAATTATAAGGCCTTTCACCTTTCAAAGAAGGCAACAAAGTGATGATCTTAAATACAGTTCCAGAATATCATTTTGACTGGAAGAGCAATAAAAGGGTTCATACCCTCAAGCACTTAAAAGGAAAATGTAAGACTGATGTTAGGAAGTTTATCTTTGGAACAGAATGATCAATACATGGACCTGATTTCCAAATAAAGTAGTAATTCAGGGCAAAGACCCCAAAATCATTTAAGAAACAGTCAAATGTTACAGTGAGGGGGGCAGAAAGGTCTCTTTGAATGGATGAACTAAAATTGGCCAATCATCTTCCCAATCTGTACATATCGCGTGATCAATTGAAACTCATGTTGTTAATATTTCCCATAAACAGTGATCAATACATGAAAGGAACTCTTAAAAATAGAAAGACAAAGAAATGAAAGTGATCCAGGAAGCAATGGCCTAGTGGTATTATCGCCAGACTGTTAATCCAGAAACTCAGCTAATGTTCTGGGGACCAAGTTCGAATCCCACCATGGCAGATGGTGAAATTTCAATTCAGTAAAAAATATCTGGAATTAAGAATCTACTGATGACCATGAGACCATTGTCGTAAAATCCCATCTGATTCACTAATGTCCTTCAGAGAAGGAAATCTGCCGTCCTTACCTGGTCTGGCCTACATGTGATTTCAGAACCACAGAAATGTGGTTGACTCTCAACTGCCCTCTGAACAAGAGGGCAACAAATGCTGGCCAGCCAGCGAAGCCCAAGTCACACAAATAAATAAAAAAAGGTGTGACAACAGCTTACAATTAGTTAGTGCCTTTAACATGGAAAAATGTCCAAATGTCCAAAAATGAATAGCAAGAAAAAGGGCAAGGTGAGGAAAAACTTGGTCAAAGAAGTGAAGTTTTAACGAGGGTCTTAAAGGAGATGAGGAAAGTGCGGGATGGACATTCCAGAATAAGAGGTTTAAACTGCTGGAAGTACAGCTTCTACAGGTGAGGCAAAGGGACTGAGGTCTATTGCAAAGAGCTTCTTCTTCTCTTCAATGCAAATGGATCTCTGCTTCACAAAAACGTGTATTACTCTGATCTTTCAAATTACCTAGCCTCAACAGTGTTTTGAGAGAGAGATTTCCAGATTTCCACTACCCTTGTGTGAATAACTGCTTGCTGACATCAACCCTCAGTGGCCCGTCACTTCAGTTTTATGAATGATGTCCTTTTGTTATGAACCCAACACCAAGGGAGCATTGCGCTACTGCACTGAGGCGTCAGTCTGGGTTCTTTGCTGGTGTGGGACTTGAACCCATCACCTTCCAACTGCAGCCCTGTGAGACTGGTGTAAGCAATGTAGCTAAATAGCATAACATTGTCAAGTTTCTGACATACTGTGAACAACTTGGAGTGAAGGAGAGATATTCTTTTGAGCTAGTTTAGTGAGAATGTTTCTGGACCAGATGCATGTTTTATTAACATCAATTTAGCTGCTTTAATAAGTGCGCTGGCTCATAATCATGAGTGACATATCTGGAGTTGCATGCTGAGCAACAGAAATACTCTTGCCTTTGCATATATTTCTTGGAATTCAATTATCGGAAGGTTTTTGTTACCATAATTTTTCATTTAGAGCCAGTGAAATAGATTTGCGGAACTTAGAAGGACAACAGCATAAATTAGAAACATTTATTGGGTCTGATACTGTACTCGTATTTGGAACAGTTATTGTACGAACAATATGCTTAATTCCTTTTATTGTCATGTTTATTTAGTGTTGGCTTCAGATCTTTCCTTATGCTCTCTATCAACCTGACACAGACTTTGAGACCCAGTGAGCAACTGCACAAACTAGCTTAGCTAATATCGTTCCTCAGAATTAATCTTAAATTGGTTCTTATCAAATCAAGATGCGTGATGCAGATGCTAGGGCCTGATTAAATACAAATAACATTACAAATGAAATGCTTTAATATAAATCAGTACTAATGTATCTTCAAATTCAGCACTATATCTTCACATCTACAATATCCCCGATAATAAGGCTATATACTGTGGAACATTAGACTGCACAATTTTCACGTTCAAAGCTTTGCTGCTAATAGCATCAACCAACAGCAGAATGAAATATATTAGCTCTATCATCCCACAAACTATCTGACACTCAGGGCTATGTGCCTTCCACTTCTGTTATTGCTGTTCTTCACTGGCTCCAGAGCCCAACTTGCACTGATTTCAAAATTGTTATTAGAAATACCTCAAGTTGTTCTGCCCTGCCTTTGTCTAGACTCACTATTCTTCTCAGAAGTCCAGTTCTTTAATTTCCCCATTGGTGGCAGAGTCTTCACTCAGCAAGCGATCCCAATCTGAAATTTCTTCCCAAACACCCTGAGGGAAATGTTCAATTTGGAGAGGGGAGGGGGAGTCGGGAAGGAGGGAAGGTGGGAGAGATGGAGAGGAAGAGCTGTTGGCGGGTGTCAAACGGGTGCACAGTGGTACGGTGGTTAGCACGGCTGCCTCACAATGCCAGGGGCCCGGGTTCAATTCCCGCCTCAGGCCACTGTCTGTGTGGAGGTTGCACATTCTCCCCGTGTCTGTGTTGGTTTCCTCCGGGTGCTCCGGTTTCCTCCCACAGTCCAAAGATGTGTGGGTTAGGTTGATTAGCCACGCTAAATTGCCCCTTAGTGGCAGGGAGACTAGCTAGGGTAAATAGGTGGGGTTAGGGGAATCGGGTCTGGGTGAAATTGTGGTTGATGCAGACTCGATGGGCTGAATGGCCTCCTTCTGCACTTTAGGGATTCTAAACCAATTACTGATTGGAATTTGACCTGGCTGCCCTCTTAATTAGGCATGGAGATAGGTTTCTTGTCGAATAAATGGCAGTGGATGGAATCTTTGAGACATCGATTGTTTCACATGCCAGCTGGAGAGAGAAGGCAAGTGACCTATACTGCCCTCTTTCAGGAAGATGTCTTGAATATATGCCAGTCAGGCAGTGGATGTTAATAGAAAGCAAGACAACAGTCAGCTTTGCTTTACTGAGAGAGTTTAGTAACTTTGTTTCCTCTCTCAGCTCTCCTCTCACATGCCCAGTGTCCCAGCTATCCCCTTTTTAAATTCTTCCAAGTAGAACGAATAAACAGAAAGACCAAATTAACAAAAGGTCAAGTTAACAAATTATGGGTTCTTCCTAATTAGGTTTTTTTTTCTCCCTGGATTAATCCTTGTCCTTTTTTGCTGCAACTCTCCAATCTTATGGTTAAAGTTAAAGTTTATTAATTGGTCACAAGTAAGCTTACATTAATACTGCAATGAAGTTACTGTGACAATCCCCTAAAGTCGCCACACTGCGGTGCCTTTTTGGGTACACTGAGGGAGAATTTAGCATGACCAATGTACCTAACCAGCACGTCTTTCAGACTGTGGAAGGAAATCGGAGCATCCGGAGGAAACCCACGCAGACACGGGAAAAACGGACAGTGACACGAGGCTAGAATTGAACTCAGTGACGCTGTGAGGCAGCAGTGCTAACCACTGTGCCACTGTGCCGCCCAACATGAAATAATGGTACAACATGAAAAGCTGCTCTTGGTGAGGCTGGAACTGCCAATCTTGGCATTTTAAAAACTTCTGCATTGTTGTATACAGACCACATGCTCAACATTACAGCGTGACAATTGATTCTGTCTACTTTTGAACCCAGAAAATGTTGTGAATGTGATAACCACTCCACTACAGAAACAACTCTCTGCAAACACTGCTGGCTATCCCCTATTCATTCCAATTTTAAATAAAACAAAAATCGATAAAATAAACCAATGGGATGGGGTGACAGTCCCTTGTAGGGCAATGTAACTTCTCTGGTGGGGCGCTGTAACTAAAACAAAACTTCAAAGGAAATTTAACCGACTAAACCAAAGTGTCATTTCTGGGATAAAAGCAATTACTGCGGATGCTGGAATCTGAAACCAAAAGAGAAAATATTGGAAAATCTCAGCAGGTCTGGCAGCATCTGTAAGGATAGTAAAGAGCTGGCCTTTCGTGTCCAGATGACCCTTTGTCAAAGTTATATGACCCACACATGTTTGCCTGTCGAGGGTGCCACATGGCAACAGCTCACCTTCCAGTGGGCTAATAGCAGTGATGGTGGGAAGAGGTCATTAAGTGAACATTAATTGGAAAGGTGATGGGGTTTAAGTGCGGCAGCACCTCGTCAATGTAAAGCCCTTTCCGGGTTTGCCACGAGTGAGAGCACAAGATTCCACCCAAAGACTGGGCTCTTGAAACTGGGCCAAACGGAAACCTTCCAACTTCAAAGGAGGATCAGGCTGGAGGAACTAAAATAGCATTCTTATAAGAAACTGCTGCCTCAGACACTTTTCTAAAAATAACTCAAAAACTAAACAAAATAAACAGCCAGTCCACACATCACAATGAGTAATCTTAAGTCCCAGCACACCCTCATTTTTGAGCAGTGTAGTGTGAGGAATGCAGAATTGGTTCAATATGGAGTGTTTAAAGTCACGTCAGTAGCAGCACCAAGCATATATCAGAATGAGGGACGAACCTAACTATTACAGAAGAAGCTCCTCCATGATTAACACCAAAAGCTATAGGTTATAGACACGGCTAAATGTCCTCACAACCAACAGAAACCTTTTGCCTTATCACACTCACTCGTGGATGGAGGTGGACAACCAGGTAATTGACGAGAGGAGGAGGTTAAATAAATATCCTCAACTTCAACCACAGTGAAGCCAATTCATGAGTGAGTGATGGGACAGAACCTAACACTGTATATTTTTATAAAATTATATCCTCAGGACAATTACGGGCGGCATGGTGGCACAATGGTTACCACTGCTGCCTCATAGCGCCAGGCTGTGGATCAATTCAGGCCTCATGTCACTGTCTGTCTGGAGTTTGCACATTCTCCTCGTGTCTGCATGGGTTTCCTCCGAGATGCTCCAGTTTCCTCCAACAGTCCAAACATGTGCAGGCTAGGTTGATTGGCCATGCTAAATTGACCCTAGTCTGAGGGGATAAGCAAGGTAAATATGTGGAGTATGGGAATAGGGCCTGGATGGGATTGTGGTTGAAGATAGGCTGAAGGCCTCCTTCCACACTGTAAGGATTCTATGATTCTATTGCTCATTTTTAAACTGGAGCTTTCAGCTGAACAAAGACCATTAAGATGGCTGACCCTCTGTCAGTGAATTATTGTCTGTGAATCACCACGACAAAAGAAGCCACTTCTCGGTTTTGGAAATGTCATAGAAATCATAGAAATTATAGAAACCCTACAGTGCAGAAGGAAGCCATTCAGCCCATCGAGTCTGCACTGACAACAATCCCACGTAGGCCTTATCCCCGTAACCCCACATTTTTACCCCGCTAATTCCTCGAACCTACACATCCCAGGACACTAAGAGGCAATTTAGTATTGTTGATGCCCCTAACTCACACACATCTTTGGACTGTGGGAGGAAAATGTCACATCTCATGCTATCTGAGGAGCTGTTAGCAGATCACCTAAGGACTACAGAGCCTAACTTCAAATGCCATTTGCATTTGGTAGACCAGGCTCACCTTTGCAGTCACTTACCTTAAAGGTTTAATTTACTCACCTAAATAGCTAATTGTTCACCTTCACGACTAGCACCCAACATAAACGAGACTACGAAGTCTACTAAGACAATGGCCTCTCAAACATTCCCTTTAACCCATAATGGGGAGGTTGGGGGGTGGGGAGGTGGGGAGGGGGTGGATGTTAGTAGTCCTGAAGATCAAGTCGAATGTGGGGGAGGGGGGGGAGGGGGGGAGGGAGGAGGGAGCGGGGGTGCGGTCTGAGCATTTCTGAAGATCAAGTCGAATTCCAGACACTGGATTGAAATGTCCTTTGTTGAAGCCCTTGTCAGGTGACGTAGCCTAAAACCCTGGCTTGTTGAACAAGTTAATCTTGTCCTTCTGACCTGCACACCAGTCTGCTGCTTCAACATCTGACCACAGTAAGAAGTCTCACAACACCAGGTTAAAGTCCAACAGGTTTATTTGGTAGCAAATACCATAAGCTTTCGGAGCGCTGCTCCTTAGTCAGATGGAGTGGAAATGTGCTCTCAAACAGTGCACAGAGACACAAAATCAAGTTACAGAACTTGTATTCTGTAACTTGATTTGTGTCTCTGTGCACTGTTTGAGAGCACATTTCCACTCCATCTGACGAAGGAGCCGCGCTCCGAAAGCTTATGGTATTTGCTACCAAATAAACCTGTTGGACTTTAACCTGGTGTTGTGAGACTTCTTACTGTGTTCACCCCAGTCCAACGCCGGCATCTCCACATCACAACATCTGACCAGCAGGCCATAAAGAAGGAGCTCCAGCCAACCTGGACGATCCTGCCTCTGTCGAAAGCTCTGTCCTATTGTCTACAAAGCTGATCCATCCCCACGTGCCTATTTCACCTTGTGGAGTCAACAGCACCGGTGAAGCAAATTTCACATTCTTGGTTTGCAGTCTGTCTGCCAACCTCTGTGAAAGAATACCTCATTGGACATTGGACTCTGGAACTCAAGTGAGTCAATGTTTATTTTCTCTGTCATCTCTGTACTGTAGAACCTCCTTTTCTTATCCCTCTCTTCACTGCCTGTGTGCGGAGGAGATGTTGCGGTTCTTCATTTTTGCGGTTTTTGAATGTTTGCAATGAACTAATCTTTTGAGTTCATCTTAGCTCGAGTCTACTGAAGGGTTATTAGGAAATGGATCACGCAAAAGGGGTTGGGAAATACACCATCGCTTATTAAAATGGAAACATATCAAAATAGCTTTCTGTTTAGAGATGGGTGGCGAGGAGAGAAATTAATGTTGCTTGAACGGACCCCCCATCCTGTCTGTAACAAGTTCATAGAATCCCTACAGTACAGAAGGAGGCCATTCGGCCCATCGAGTCTGTACTGACCACAATCTTACCCAGGCCCTAGCCCCATAACCACACACATTTACCCTGACACTAGGTTCAATTTTAGCATGGCCAATCAACCTAACCCGCACCTCTTTGGACTGTGGGAGGAAATCGGAGCACCCGGAGAAACTCACGCAAACACGGGGAGAATGTGCACACTCCACACAGACAGTGACCAAGGCCAGAATCGAACCTGGGTCCCTGGCGCTGTGAGGCAGCAGTGCTAACCACTGTGCCACCGTGCTGCCCTCAGTGAAAGACACAAGGTTGAATGCTTGCAGGCATAATCAGCTGACATTGCTGAATGGTTGTTAACATTCAAGCTTTCATAGAAAATCATAGAAACCCAACAGTACAGAAAGAGGCCATTCGGCCCATCAAGTCTGCACCGACCACAATCCCACCCAGGCCCTACCCCCATATCCCTACATATTTACCCACTAATCCCTCTAACCTACGCATCTCAGGACACTAAGGGCAATTTTAGGCATGGCCAATCAACCTAACCCGCACATCTTTGGACTGACAATTGGTTGGGAACCGTTATGCCAAACAAGTGTCAACTTGTGACTATCATGAGCAAAGGAAAGCCCAGCCATTGCAGCTTGCCATTCGACTGCACTGGCGTTGACGATTCCTCCACCATCAGCAACTTGATGATCACCATGAATATGCAGAAGCTGACTGGATTGTGGCTGTTTAAGAATAGGACAGGAATTGGGTGCTCCCTGACAAACAACTCATCTTCTAACCCCGCAGAGATTCTGCATCATCTAAAAGCCTCAACTGGGAAGCGTACTCAGATACTCACTACGATGGACACAGTCAGAAGGCAAAGGTGAAGCACTTCAGTTGATAAATGATCTTGCCGTTGGACACAATATTCCCCAGCCTCCTCACCCCCACCCCTTCCCCCACTGCAATTAGTATTGGCACACTATAGCTGCTGTATGTACAATTCACAAGATTCACTGCAACAACTCACTAGCATCACTTCAATAGCACCTCTCACTCTCTGTTCTGACTTCTACTATCAAAAAGCATGACAGCAGTAGTGGGAACATCATCGCATTCAATTTCCCCTCCGAGCCACACACCATCATGGCTTGGACATATCTCATTATTCCTCATCAATGGCTGTGACAGTTCAATAAAAAATGTTCACTCCAACCTTCTCAGGGAAAGCAGCATTGGAAAATTAATGCGGCCTTGCCTGTGTCACCCGTATTCTGAGAGCAAATAATAAAGAAAGACAATTGCAGAGAGGTTTATCGTCATTCTTGTTGCTGAACACATTCAGCCTTTGTTCCATTGACTTGCTTTATCAGAGGTATCATCTGGTGAATAAGATGTTGAATCAAGGCCCCATGTGGTTATAAATTAAAGATCCCGTGATACGACTCAAAGAAGATTAGATGCATTGTCCTAATCAATTTTTATCTCCCAATCATCACTGGATTACCAAAATGGATTTACGGATTCATTCTTCTCACTGTATTTTTATGTCACAATGCTGCCCTCAAATTATCTACCACATTTGACTGCTTAACAATGACCATACTTCGAAAGTAATTCGTTGTGCAACACCTTTAGAGTATCCTGACAATATGCAAGGCATCACATAAATGTTCACTCGTTCTTTCTTTCCTTGCATAGATTCCTGTGACTAACTGAATTAAAACCCTTTTATCCCTCTGACATATGCTTACATTTTTTAACCTATTGAGGTATTTTTATTTTCCGCTCCATTTATTACCCAATTTGTCAGTGGTGTTCACAACTTAATCAACTTAATACTGAAAGAAAAACAGGTCAGTGCTTCTGGGTGGGATTTTCCAGCCACGCTCTCTCCAAGACTGGAAAGTCCCACCCGAAGTCAATGGACCTTTGCATGGTCCTGTCCCGCCTGCTACCATTCCCGTGGCGGGGGGTACGGGAAAATTCCGCCCCATTTGTTATTTGATCTGAAGAAGTTCAGTGGGGGAGAACATTCAATGTGGAACTTGAACCTACTTAGAATGTGAGGGCACCATTTAGTCCCAATACAGCACAAATTATCCAGGATTTATTTCTATTGGGAAACAAATTTTAACCTGGTTTTGGTTGGAATAGAAACACAGAAGATAGGTGCAGGAGGAGGCCATTTGGCCCTTCGAACCTGCTCCACCATTCATCACAATCATGGCTGATCGGCCAACTCAATAGCCTAGTCCTACTTTCTCCCCATAACCTTTGATCCCATTCGCCTCAAGTGCTATATCCATCCGCCTCTTGAATATATTCAATGTTTTGGCATCAACTACTTCCTGTGGTATGAATTCCATAGGCTCACCACTCTTTAGGTGAAGAAATGTCTTCTCATCTCTGTCCTAAATGGTCTACCCTGAATCTTCAGACTGTGACCTCTGGTTCTGGACTCCCACAGGTACATCCTCCCTGCAGCTACCCTGTCTAGTCCTGTTAGAATTTTATAAGTCTCTCTGAGATTTCCCCCTCATTCGTCTAAACTCCAGTGAAAACAATCCTAACCTGGTCAATCTGTCCTCATACATCAGTCCCAATCATTGGCAGCACCAGACGTTAGGTTTTGGCAGAGCTGAAGAGTGGTGTAGCTCAACCACCAGAGCGGGTAAAGTTCATTTCATGTCTGTACATTGAAATGTGAGTTTCCTACTTGTTAAACCAATAGTATACTCCTTTGTGGCTGGAGAATACTTATTATAGCAGTGAGGGTAAAACCGAGTTATTTTACTGAGTGCAATTTCTAAATGCTTACTTGTGTCAACAGTTTTTTTGTCAGATGAGGAATTTATTAAAAGAAAGCTCAAGCGAGCAAATAATTAATGCAGACATTAATACAAGTCTCATGCTACTATACGTGGCCCACTTCAATACATCAGGTGAAGCACACTTCCTGCGTTACCAGCAAGCAGATGACACAAATGTACATTGCATTTCATAAACTATTTTGGCTGGTAAACATCCTTCGACTACTGTGCAGTGCTGAGGGATAGAGAGAGAAGCAAAATGACAGAACTCATTGAAGGAAGAGGGGCAAGGAAGACAAAGGGAAATGATGGAAGGTTTAATTGTTTACTGTGTCTAATGTTCTGTCAGTCAAGGGACAGTGGCACTTTCTGCCTGGTGACATTTCCAAAGCT
Source organism: Mustelus asterias (assembly GCF_964213995.1). NCBI lineage: Eukaryota > Metazoa > Chordata > Chondrichthyes > Carcharhiniformes > Triakidae > Mustelus > Mustelus asterias. Next base: position 13,936,510 of record NC_135814.1, read on the forward strand.
CCTCCCTGATTCACCCCTCCACAATTCATTCAATACCAGCCAGATCAGCCTGTCAGAAAGATGTACATCCTTCCCACCCAAGCTCAGGCTCCATACATAATGACGTTGTAAAACCTTTAATAACAGACCTTACTGGCTTTGATCAGCTGGCCAAGATAGTGAGGGATATTTATCATAAGACATCAGTGAATGTCGCTGTCTTTCCATGTTCCATTCCCGCAAATCGCAAATGACGAATGGGCATTTTAATAACTTAATGAATTTAAAAGAAGGGTGTTTAATCCAGCAAAAAAAAAATATGATCAGTGGAGAGTGTAGAGGAATATATCAGCAACATATTTCATCCTGCCATATTTGTGTTAAAAAGGCCACTGGGCTATCTTGGTGATGAATGGCATCTTCTGCTATCTCCTATTCTGCCTCATTTCCCAATCAGATTGCTATCAAATAGCTGGTCAGCCCCTGTGAAATCGGGTGACACCACTGATTGTATGGAAAAAGCACAGAAATATTCAAGACCTTGGTGCAAATGAATTGCGATTTTTTTTCAATCTGAATGCTGCCTTCTGCAATTTATATCATTGGAAGAATGTTTTATCATATATATATATAAAGTTATATCAAAGTTTGGAAAGGACAATACCGTATTGTTGGATAGAAATACTACACGCTATTCAGATTTTGAAAATGTAATAGCTACATCGCTTCCTTTTGGCTCTGGGCAGCAATTTAAGTAAAACTTAAGTGACAAAAATGTCCTGCTGTTGTTTGTCTCTTCATTATTTGCTTATTGTCCCTTCAAATATAGTCACAATATATAAAGTGCTCAGAGCCATTGTCCTAGCTGAATTTAGTATGTATTTTGCGAGGTCATTCCATTTCATTTTCAAACCATAAGTCTGAATAGCACTGTTGACTATTAATAAAGCCATAACTGACTTATGGAAATTTTCTTTTCCATTTGGAACAGATTTACAATTGGAAAGAGAGATTGTTCAAACCTGTTGGAGTTGTACAGAACATTGGTTAGGCCACAGCTGGAGTACCGTGTGCAGTTCTGCTCACCTCACTATAGGAAGGATAGCACTAGAGGGGGTACAGAGGGGGTTCACTAGGATGCTGCCTGGGATGGAGCATTTGATCTATGAGGAGAGACTAAATAAGCTTGTATTGTTTTCCTTAGAGCAGAGAAGGCTGAGAGACGGTCATGATTGAGGTATATAAGATTATATGAGATATGGACAGGATGAGTAGGGAGCAGCTGTTCCCTTTGGGTGAGGGGTCAATCACAAGGGGGCATATTTTAGGGTGAGGGGCAGGAGATTCAGAGGGGATTTGAGAAAAAAAACTTTCTTTCACTCAGAGAGTGGTGGGAATCTGGAATGCATTGCATGGGAAGGTAGTGGAGGCCGGAAACCTTACAACCCATAAAACAAATTTGGATAAGCAATCCATCTAACCCACACATCTTTAGACTGTGGGAGGAAATCCATGCAGACACGGGGAGAATGTGCAAACTCCACACAGTCATGGCTGGGAATTGAACCCAGATCCCTGGAGCTGTGAGGTAGCAGTGCTAACCACTGTGCCACCGCGCCGCTGCCAATTGCGATGACAGGGAAGTTTGTGCTCATATTAAAATCCTTCTCCTGCCATTTGTTTTCCTCCACCTTTCTTGCTTCACCTACCCTGGCTAATACACTGTATTGAGGTGTGTAGCTGATTCATCTGTCAATTTATTTCCCCTCTTGATTCCTGTAAAGAAGTTTGTTCTCTCTCATAGCCAAAGATCAATAATCTGAATTTAAGCATGTTGTGCATTACATATAATAGGAGTTGATGACAAGTAATGTAACACAATGGAAGTATAAGTGCGCATGTTTCTGCTGTCAACAATTTCTTAAACATTTCTATTGATAAAATGGGCATTGTTATGATGGCCACGGAGGATAGTCAATCATCTCCCCATGGGCCTCGTAGCGTGCAAGCTCCCTCTATTAAGTGAGTGGAGATTTGCCAAATAGGGAAGGAGTAGTAGTGGGAGGGTGGGGGGTGGGGGGTGGGGGAGGGGGGTGTTTAAAACCAGCTGGAGCTACTCAAGCCGACAGTCAAAGGACTCTGGGGCTCGACCTGCAGCCGCAGAAGCGGTACCTTACGCACGTTGTAAATGGAGGATGTTGGTGACGGAAGACAGGCCTCGGCGAGATTATCGCAGGCATATAAAATAGATCAGCAACAGGCAGAACTGCTGGGGCGGAACATTTGGAAATTATACCAAAGCCAACATCCAGTGGCTCATTGATCTTAATTAAAAATTAGATGAGCCACCTCCACCCCCACCACCGGCATCTGCACAGAAAAATGAAACTCCTTTTGTTGCCTCGCTTTGCAAACGAGAGACACGGTAATTTAAATAAATGTGACCATCGGAAAAAAAAGCTGAGAAATGCATAACGTTCAACTCAAGCTACAGAAAACAGCATCTGAATCATTAAACGCAATAAATCAAAAACCCATCCAAAATAAAGCTTGGGGTTTGCGAGTTTATTTTGCACAAAGATAGAACAATCCCAAAATCATTTCTATTCACTGGCAGAGTGGCACACAAGCATGCAAATGATTAATAGAGGTAGACATATGACAGGGATATATTTTTCAAATGCAGTCAATAAGTTAGGCTATTTATACCAGCGCCATCGCACAGTAAACACTGTGGCTGTATAATGAGCTCCTTAATTTCAGCAAATCATCCTTAACAGTCGAAACTGTTGCCAGCTATTTGATCCCAATTCTCACAAATCCACTTGTAAGTGAAACCTTCCTCATGCTGGAAGATTCACCACTAATCAGATTTTGAACTGATAAACATTTGGTGACTGTTCCAACTTTCTTCTTTTGGATTTGCAGCATAAGATGGAGAGGTAAGTAGGTTAAGAAATCCTCCAACCTTTCTTTTTCCATAGCATGTCAATATGGGGTCGCACAGTGGTTATCACTGGTGCTTCACAGCACCAGGAACCCAGGTTCGATTCCCGGCTTGGGTCACTGTCTGCGTAAAGTTTGTGCATTCTACCCGTGTCTGTGACGGTTTTCACCGGGTGCTCCGGTTTCCTCCCAGAGTCCAAAGACGTTCTGGTTAAGTGCATTGACCATGCCAAATTCTCGCTCAGTGTACCAAGACAGGCGCCAGAGTGTGACTAGGGGATTTTCACAGTAACTTTATTGCAGTGTTAATGTAAGCCTACTTGTGACGAATGAATAAACATTTTTACTTTTATACGCTTGCGAGCATTTTAATCACTTCCCTACTCCAAATGATAATTTCTGACTCTGTGAAACGATGCAATGAAAATTGAGACACACTCATGGGGCTGAATTTTACACTGGAGTGGGAGCCCCACGTATTATGTATGAATTTTTTTTATTCATTCATGGAACATGGGCGTCGCTGGCTGGCCAGCATTTATTGCCCATCCAGAGTTCCCTTTGGAGGGCAGTTGAGAGTCAACCACATTGCAGTGGCTCTGGAGTCAAATGTAGGCCAGACCAGATAAGAACAGCAGATTTCCTTCCCTAAAGGACATTAGTGAACATTTCTGACAATCGACAATGGTTTCATGGTCATCACTCGAATCTTAATTCCAGATATTTTTATTGAATTTAAATTCCAACATCTGCCACGGCGAGATTCGAACCCGGGTCCCCAGAACATTAGCTGAGTTTCTGATGTAACAGTCTAGCGATAATAACACTAGGTCATCGCCTCCCCTGAGGTCAGATATGAAAACTAATAAAAGACCACGAGGTAAGTGGGAGTAACTAACTAGGACAGTTTATTAAAACGTCTTATTCCTCGCGCAGTCAGCACAAGATTAGCTGGGCAAGCTCCAACCAGGGTGGAGCTTGAGAGCCAGGTCACCTGACCCATTCTCTTAAAGGGGCATGCCCCAACATACATTACACCACTCTTGGGTGTTAAAAGTCGGGGGCGAGCCTACTTCTGCTTGGTCAATGCATCCCATAACTGTTTAATGATCTCTGGGCTATTGGTTAGCTTGGGACAGTTCTTCTGCCTCCAACAGGAAAGAGGTCCGACCTCAAAGAGCTGCTAACCCATCAAATGGCTGGCACCTTTGCCTCAGCAGCTCCATGTGGCCACTACAGGGACTACACTGAATGCGGGCTCACTTTTAACATTTAAGAAAAACTTGGACAGGTACATGGATGAGAGGGGTGTGGAAGGATATGGTCCAGGTGCAGGTCAGTGGGACGAGGTAGAAAAATGGTTCGGCCCAGCCAAGAAGGGCCAAAAGGCCTGTTTCTGTGCTGTAATGTTCTATGGTTATATGGTTCTCTGCCGAGGAAGAGACAGTGATGGTGCCTGGGTGTGAGGTAAATCTGGCATTGTGCTCGGAGCCAGTCCAACAGTGAGGTGAATGGATTTGTGAGGCGGGTGCAGGAGAATCCCAATGGAGGGGAGAATTACCTTGGTGGAGGGGTGCTCTAATGGATGCAGCGACTAGGAGAAGAGGTACCTACCCTTGCTTTGCTTCTAGACTGCTTGTGTTCAACTGTCAGCCTGGACATTTGGGACCGTCCAACCCTAAGTTGGGTAAGATCCCAGCAATGGAGGGAGGGGGGTCTGAAATGACCAATTAAAGCCTCAAATGGGCCATGGATCAGTGAGCACCCCCCCCCCCCCCCCCACCGCCCCCCCACCTCCTGCCTTCCATGGCTAATGAAACCAGGCGAGGGTGGCTAGGCAGCAGGCATAGCGTCACCACCATGGTGCCCAAAATACACCCCACCCAGTTTATCATGCCACCTGCACGAGAATCATAAAATTTTGACCTTTAAGTCAATAGCTGGAAAATAGTTTGCTGAGCTTCTATCTCAGAAGCAGAGATGTTCCCCATTGAACCACAAGAACTTCTACTGCAAATGCTGCCAGTAACATAAGACACATACACGATCAAAAATGTGGGCCATGATTTTATCGGCTCACCCTATCCATCGATGGGCGGGATGAGCAATTAAAATCACGCCTGATTTCTCGGCTCTCGCGATCTTATGAGAGCTGGATTTCCGGAGCGGTCAGCCTTTCACTGGAAATGGGCGAACGGCTGAATAAATTATTCAAATTTATTGTAATGCAACTTTACATATGATCAGCAAGCCAGGCGCTGAATCATCTGGGCTTGCTGACCTTTATGGCCTCGTCAGGAGAGCTTCTCTCCAGCGAAGAAAACACCTGCTCCTCATGAAAGCAGAACAGTCGTGTTGGCCTCACCGGTGCAAGCGGAGGCCATTGAAGCGCCCCGGGGAGGGCGAGGGCAATGGGACGTGCCCCTGGGGCAGTACCAGCCTACCATCTTGGTAATGCCCACCGGGCACCTTGGCACTATCTGGTGGGCTGTGGCAGGGGCAGGGCCTATAAGGGGCAGGGCCTGAAGTGGTGACCCAACCGCGGGCAGGGAGCCCACTGCATCATGATCAGATCGGGGGCGGGATCCGCTGCTACTCTGTGATTGCAGGAGGGGGGAAGTTTGTGAGGCTGCCTGCAGCAGCAGGGGCCTGTCAACTCTATCTCTGTCTATCAGACGACTGCTGTTGGAATTGCACATGTGCAGAATCAGAAGTCTGCACATGCGCAATGGCCCCCTCTATAGGCCGGCTGGCGAATTAAGCCCAGCCCACTGCCTGCTGCAATGAGAAGTGGTCTAGCTCATTTTTTAATATCTAAGTCTGTAAGATTGGGCATGAAAACTCGCCCAAAAAATGGATCAGGAACTCTTCCCATTTTCACGCTAACTGGACACTTAGAATCATTCTCATAAAATTCCACCTGAAATTTCTGCATGAAGCTTTTGGGAAAAATAGAAAGTTCGTTTGAAAACGAAGTGCTCACATTAGTTCAGTAAATTGTTTAGTTTGTCATTTCCAGAAAATAAGAGGCAGTACTGGATTAGGGAAGTCCTGCTGCTGACAAGGGTAACTTAATCATTTGTTAATGCAGCTGTCAACTGTACCACAAAGCATGATCTAAAAATAAAATGTTACAACATCTTGCTTTCAATTAGGTTCCTATCAAAATCTTGAAATAGACCATGTTTGTTACAGAAACACCCCTGGATTCTCAGGTTCATGACTGAAATAATGAACATGGTAACTAAATTATACACACACAGGGCCATTGATATTGATTTTATTTTATTTTATTTATTATTGTCACATGTATGAGTATATAATGAAAAGTATTATTTCATACATACAAAACATACCGTTCATAGAGAAGAAAAGGAGAGTGTGCAGAATGTAGTGTTACAGTCATAGCTAGGGTGTAGAGAAAGATCAACTTATCTTGAGGTAGATCCATTCAAAAGTCTGATGGCAGCAGGGAAGAAGCTGTTCTTGAGTCAGTTGGTACTTGTCCTCAGACGTTTGTGTCTATTTCCCGACGGAAGAAGGGGGAAGAGGTTATGTTCGGGGTGCGTGGGGTCCTTAATTATGCTGGCTGCTTTTCCGACGCAGTGGGAAGTGTAGACAGAGTCAATGGATGGGCGACTGCTTTGCATGACGGATTGGCTACATTCACGACCTTTTGTAGTTTCTTGCAGTCTTGGGCAGAGCAGGAGCCATATCGAGCTGTGATACAACCAGAAAGAATGCTTTCTATGGTGCATCTGTAAAAGCTGGTGAGAGACGTAGCTGACATACCAAATTTCGTTAATCTTCTGAGAAATTAGAGGCATTGGTGGGCTTTGTTTGTCTTTGATCGTGTTGCCCTATTTTTACATACCAACATTGGGCAAGGACTGTAGAATTGAGAAACCGTGCAATGTTTTCAGAATAGAAAATGCTGAAAATATTTAGCAGATCAGGCAGCATCTGAGGAGATAGAAGTAGGCCAGCGATCTTTCCACATGAACTGGAAAGCAGTTGGATGCTTGATAGATTTTAAGCAAGAGCAGAGCTGGCAAAGAATCACTTCCAGTTCTAATGAGGCAGTTTATCAGCAAATATATTCCTTACGATGAAGATGAGGAACATCTGTGCTGTAATGTCAAACAGCAGCTGCGATAATCTAAAGAAATGACTTATCACATATCTATTTTCCCCCTTAGCATTGTTTATTTTAAGATGCTGAAGCTTTTGCAGTGAAGGTCCATTTCGGGAGGCCAATACAGGCTCTTTGACCATTAGACCATAAGACGTAGGAGCAGAAGTGGACCATTCGCCCATCAAATCTGCTCGGCCGTTTAATTAGATCATGACTCATCTGATATAATCCTCAACTCCACATTCCCACCTCATCCCCATAAACCTTGATTCCCTTACTGATTAGAGATCTATCTCAGCCTTGAACATGCTTAATTACCCAACCTCTACAACTCTCTGTGGTAAAGAATTCCACAAATTCACTACCCTCTGAGAGAAGAAATTCCTCTTCATCTCCGTCTTAAATGGGTAACACCTTATTCTGTTACAACTAGTTATTCATGCTTAGCCACTCACCTGATGAAGGAACATTGCTCCGAAAGCTCGTGATACCAAATAATTCTGTTGGACTTTAACCTGGCATTGTGTGACTTCTTACTGTGCGCACCTCAGTCCAACACCGGCATCTCCTCACTCTGAGATTATGCCCTCTGGTCCTGGCTCTCCCACAAGGGAAAACAACCTCTCAGCATCTACCCTGTCAAGCCCCCTGATGCAATCCTGCATGCTTCCTCATTCTAGCTTCATGACTTGAAAGAAGTCAGAAGTGAAGGACAGGTTCCTGGCATTAGTTCATGGCTGACATTTTGAATTCCACCTCCTTCTGTGACAACTTGAAAATCTTCATCACAGCATGAAATAAATTGGTGTAATTAGCTATTTTGTGATAGCACTTTGAAGGATTCAAAGCGTTTGTCTTCTTTGTCAATTTGCTGTCCAGAGAAAGGCCCTTGGTGATTATTCACCAAACCACAGCAAAGCATGGTGATTTATTTTGTTATAGGAAGGATAAGGAAGCAGGTCCTGAGTCAGCCTCAGTGGGATCGAACCCTGTAATGTTGGTGTCAACCTAATCCACGTGCTGACCTTCGTGCTGGCTGAGTTAACCAGCCGCTAATTAAAGCACTGCAATCCGAAATGAATGAAGAAATGGGGGCCAGGATTCTCCGACCTTGCCCGGGGTTGGGATTGTCCGATCCTGCGCGCCAAATTCTCCGCACTCGCTGGCGGCAGTGGCGGGACTGGAGAATTCTGACCAGGGTACGCAGCTTGCCTTTTTCATTCTTCCCTTCCTTCTGCAATCTTCAGGCTTTCAAAAACCAAAGCTGCTATCACATTTCTTCCATACTCCTTAATCGTAATAGTCTCGTCCACGTAATTGCGAGCCTTAATTAATTGAAAACAAGGAGGGGATTTTTCCAGGGTGTTCACCTGGAAGGAGAATTTGGCCCTCTGCTAAACCTCTGCTCGCTGCAGCGGGATCAGAGAATCCCGTGGTGTGAACAGCCTGAAAATCCAGACCCAAATTCTGACCCAAAATCTTTCTTTAGAAGTTGAATCCAGGATGGCTAGCCATCCTCTCAACACACTTTTTAAAAATTCATTCATTCATGGGACATAGGCGTCGCTGGCTGGCCAGCATTTATTGCTCATCCCTATTTGCCCTTGTCCAGAGGGCAGTTGAGAGTCAACCACATTGCTGTGGTCCTGGAGTTAGATGTAGGCCAGGCCGGGTAAGGACAGCAGATTTCCTTCCCTAAAGGGCATGAGGGAACATTAGTAAAAGGACATTAGTAATAATTAGTTATTCATCGAATCAGTAATTCATTCATTATTGAAGATAGACCAAAAGCAAAAGCTACATTTCAGGACAACAAGTCACTTCTTTTTTTACTCCATTCTTAAAGTTACAAAGCTGATGCTCAGAATGGATCAGGAAAACCCAAGTCCATTCCTTGCCTGCACCAAAAACCATATTCAAGAACAGCTTCTTCCCTGCTGCCATCAGAAGTTTGAATGGACCTACCTCGCATTAAGTTGATCTTTCTCTACACCCTAGCTATGGCTTTAACACTATATTCTGCACTCTGTCCTTTCCTTCCCTATGTACGGTATGCTTTCTCTGCATAGCATGCAAGAACACAAGAACATAAGAACTAGAAGCAGGAGTAGGCAATTTGGACTGTCGAGCCCGTTCCGCCATTCAATAAGATCATGGCCGACCTTTTCATGGACTCAGCCTGCTCACCATAACCCTTAATTCCTTTACTGTTCAAAAATTTATCTATCCTTGCCTTAAAAAACATTCAATGAGGCAACCTCAACTGCTTCACTGGGCAGGGAATTCCACAGATTCATAACCCTTTGTGTGAAGAAGTTCCTCTTCAATTCAGTCCTAAATCTGCTCCCTCTTATTTTGAGGCCATGCCCCCTAGTTCTAGTTTCACCCACCAGTGGAAACAACTTCCCTGCTTCTATCTTATCTATTCCCTTCATAATCTTATATATTTCTATAAGCTCACCCCTCATTCTTCTGAATCCCAGTAAGTATAGCCCCAGTCTACTCAGTCTCTCCTCAGAAACCAACCCTCTCAACTCCGGAATCAACCTAGTGAATCTCTTCTGCACCCCCTCCCGTGCCAGTATATCCTTTCTCAAGTAAGGAGACCACAACTGTACACAGTACTCCAGGTGTGGCCTCATCAGCACCTTATACAGCTGCAACATAACTTCACTGTTTTTAAACTCCATCCCTCTAGCAACGAAGGGCAAAATTCCATTTGTCTTCTTAATTACCTGCTGCACCCGCAAACCAATTTTTTGTGATTCATGCACAAGGACACCCAGGTCCCTCCGCACAGCAGCATGCTGCAATTTTTTACCATTTAAAGAATAATCCATTTTGCTGTTATTCTTACCAAAATGGATGACCTCACATTTACCAACATTGTACTCCATCTGCCAGACCCTCACCCGCTCACTTAGACTATCTACATCCCTTTGTCGACTTTCAGCATCCTCTGCACACTTTGCTCTGCCACTCATCTTAGTGTCATCTGTGAATTTTGACACACTGCACTTGGTCCCCAACTCCAAATCATCTCTATAAATCGTAACCAATTGCAGTCCCAACACTGATCCCTGAGGCACACCATTAGTCACTGATCGCCAACCAGAGAAACACCCATTTACCCCCACTCTTTGCTTTCTTTTAGTTAACCAATCCTCTATCCATGCTAATACGTTACCCGTAACACCATGCAACTTTATCTTATGTAGCAGCCTTTGGTGTGGTACCTTGTCAAATAGTATGGAAATCCAGATACACCACATCCACATGTTCCTGATTGTCCACTGCACACGTAATGAAGAAACAAAAGGAAACAATAGCAAGAAACAATACATTTCACTGTATGCTAATACATGTGACAATAATAAATCAAATCAAATCAAATGAAACCAATTCAAGGTCCCCACAATAGAGACAAACAAGATCCAAACTGGCAAGATGAGGCATTGCACCCCGTCTTGGTCTTGATCTGGCGCTTGAGCTTTAGTCCAACAGAGCACAAGATATTTTGCAAAGTGCAAACAGTCGATACTGTGAGTGGACCTGTTGAAACAGCAGTACACAGTCAGAGGTAAGATGAAAGATTCTGACAGGTAATTAGGATGGATAATAGGGCAGTAGATAGTTGCAGATCCACGTTGAAGAAAACAAAGCATTAGAGAAAGCACACTTCATCTCTGAAAAACAACTGACACATAAACAAAGGATTTAATTTTATAGTCCCAGCACAATTGAAGTTTATTCAATATGTGCGTGAATTAAATATTGTGAAACATAATTCAGCGAAGTGACACATTCTGTTTCGTAAAAACAACAATTTAATTTTACTGTCTTGACTGTTTAAAATTTGCCTGCCACTTTTCTAATATGATTTACTAAGGTGAAATAGACACAATTTGTTGCCAGGAGACTGCTGAGTTAATTTTACATATTGTCTGCATAAGCAGAATATTTCACCATCGTGTGCGGCTGTTGAAGAGGTGAAATTAAGGCATCTGTGTCCATCAGGCTTCCGTTTTACTGACACATGGTGGGAAACTTTAAGTTCAGACACGTCACACTGCCAATCAGTGCTATTTCTTTCTCTGTAATGCCAAAGCAATGTGGGATCAGCTCTTCTGGATTGCTCTGAAATTGAAGAAAAACTTATAATTATTACATTCCCTTAGAACCATAAAACCATAGAAAATTACAGCTCAGAAACAGGCCTTTTGGCCCTTCTTGTCTGTGCCGAACCATTTTTTGCCTAGTCCCACTGACCTGCACTTGGACCACATCCCTCCACACCCCTCTCATCCATGAACCCGTCCAAGTTTTTCTTAAATGTTTGCACTTTGTGCCTTTATAAAGGCATTTACCACTTTATCCGGCAGCTCATTCCACACTCCCACCACTCTCTGCGTGAAGAAGCCCCCCCTAATATTCCCTTTAAACTTTTCTCCTTTCACCCTTAACCCATGCCCTCTGGTTTTTTTCTCCCCTAGCCTCAGCGGAAAAAGCCTGCTTGCATTCACTCTATCTATACCCATCAAAATCTTATACACCTCTATCAAATCTCCCCTCAATCTTCTACGCTCCAGGGAATAAAGTCCCAACCTATTCAATCTCTCTCTGTAACTCAGCTTCTCAAGTCCTGGCAACATCCTTGTGAACCTTCTCTGCACTCTTTCAACCTTATTTACATCCTTCCTGTAACTAGGTGACCAAAACTGTACACAATACTCCAAATTCGGCCTCACCAATGCCTTATATAACCTTACCATAACACTCCAACTTTTATACTCGATACTCCGATTTATAAAGGCCAATGTACCAAAGGCACTCTTTACGACTCTATCCACCTGTGATGTCACTTTTAGGGAATTCTGTACCTGTATTCCCAGATCCCTCTGTTCAACTGCACTCTTCAGAGTCCTACCATTTACCCTGTACGTTCTTCTTTGGTTTGTCCTTCCAAAGTGCAATATCTCACACTTGTCTGCGTTAAATTCCATTTGCCATTTTTCAGCCCATTTTTCTAGTTGGTCCAAATCCCTCTGCAAGCTTTGAAAACCTTCCTCACTGTCCACTACACCTCCAATCTTTGTATCATCAGCAAACTTGCTGATCCAATTGACCACATTATCATCCAGATCATTGATATAGATGACAAACAACAATGGACCCAACACCGATCCCTGCGGCACACCACTAGTCACAGGCCTCCACTCAGAGAAGCAATCCTCCACAACCACTCTCTGGCTTCTTCCATTGATGATGTGGAGATGCCTGCGTTGGACTGGGGTAAACACAGTAAGAAGTTTAACAACACCAGGTTAAAGTCCAGCAGGTTTATTTGGTAGCAAAAGCCACACAAGCTTTCGGAGCTCTTAGCCCTTTCTTACCTGAAGAAGGGGCTAAGAGCTCCGAAAGCTTGTGTGGCTTTTGCTACCAAATAAACCTGTTGGACTTTAACCTGGTGTTGTTAAACTTCTTACTGTGTTCTTCCATTGAGCCAGTGTTTAATCCAATTTACTACCTCCCCATGTATACCTAGCGACTGAACCTTCCTAACTAACCTCCCATGAGGGACCTTGTCAAAGGCCTTGCTGAAATCCAGGTAGACAACATCCACCGCCTTCCCTTCATCCACTTTCCTGGTAACCTCCTCGAAAAACTCTAATAGATTGGTCAAACATGACCTACCATGCACAAAGCCATGTTGACTCTCCCTAATAAGTCCCTGTCTATCCAAATATTTGTAGATCCTATCCCTTATCACACCTTCCAATAACTTGCCCACCACCGACGTCAAACTTACTGGCCTATAATTTCTCGGATTTCTTTTGGAACCTTTTTTAAACAACGGAACAACATGAGCCACCCTCCAATCATCCGGCACCTCCCCCGTGAATACTGACATTTTAAATATGTCTGCCAGGGCCCCTGCAAGTTCAACACTAGCTTCCCTCAAGGTCCGTGGGAATACCCTGTCCGGTCCTGGGGATTTATCCACTCTGATTTGCCTCAAGACAGCAAGCACCTCCTCCCCTTTAATCTGTAAAGGTTCCATGACCTCCCTACCTGTTTGCCCTATTTCCGTAGACTCCATGCCCATTTCCTCAGTAAATACGGATGCAAGAAAACCATTTAGTATCTCCCCCATCTCTTTTGGTTCCATACACAGTCTACCACTCTGGTTTTCAAGAGGACCAATTTTATCCCTCACTATCCTTTTGCTCCTAACATACCTATAGAAGCTCTTTGGATTTTCCTTCACTCTGTCTGCCAAAGCAACCTCATGTCTTCTTTTAGCCCTCCTGATTTCCCTCTTAAGTAGCTTCTTGCACTTTTTATACTCCTCGAGCATCTGATCTGTTCCTTGCTGCTTGTACATTTCATACAACTCTCTCTTCCTCTTAATCAGTGTTACAATCTCCCTCGAGAACCAAGGTTCCTTATTCCGATTTACTTTGCCTTTAATCCTGACAGGAACATACAAACTCTGCACTCTCAAAATTTCTCCTTTGAAGGCCTCCCACTTTCCATTTACATCCTTACCAGAGAACAGCCTTCAAGAGTAAAACAGTGCTAACTGGGCTCTTGGAGGCATTAGGCCATTTCATGTATCGATTGTGAAATATCAATTTCTAACTCCTATTTTTAATGACAGTTTCTTGAGATCTTCCTGCGCATGTTAAAATGAATGCCTTAATCAAAGTGATACCTTTATGCCGCAAATTGTATCAGGGTGTTGTGTTGTGGAAAATGTTGAAAAGCAATGAATACTTAAAACGCCTTCAGACCTTTTTTCTTATCCATTTGTAGGACATGGGCGTCGCTGGCTGGCCAGCCTTTATTGCCATCCCTAGTTGCCCTTGGAGGGCAGTTCAGAGTCAACAACATTGCTGCGGCTCTGGAGTCACATGTAGGCCAGACCAGGTAAGGATGGCAGATTTCCTTCCCTAAGGACATTAATGAATCAGGTGGGCTTTTCCAACAATCGACAATAGGTTCATGGTCATCAGTAGACTCTTAATTCCAGATATTCTTTTTTTGAATTCAAATTCCACCATCTGCCATGGCGAATTTCGAATCCGGATCCCCAGAACATTAGTTGAGTTTCTGGATTAATAGTTCAGCGATAATACCACTCGGCTGTCCACATGGGAACAATTGAAGTAGGGATGGCAGCGTTAAGAATATTGAAAATAAATTTTGCTCAATCATGGGCTCATAGACATTTACAGCACAGAATGAGGCCATTCGGCCCATAGTTTTCTCAAAGGTATGACGATATTAATCCCATTTTCAGTGTTTGGCCCATAGCCATGGAGGTCACAGCAGAGCAAGTGAATATCTAAAGACTTCTTCAATGGTATGTTGAAAGTGTATGTTGGCAGCGATCGGCCAGGGGGCGCGGGGCCGGTGATCGGTGGGGTGGGGGATTGGGGGCGGCAATTGATCAGGAGGATGATATTCAGGGGAGTGATTGGGGTGTGGAGTGAAGGATTGGGGGCGGTGATATCTGGGGGAGTGATCGGGGGAGGGCAATACCTAGGGGGTGATTGGGGGTGGGAAATGTCTGGGGGATGTGGGGTGTAAGGGAGTGACAAGAGAGCTCAAGCGTACACAGTCCACTGGAGATTGGAGTGCCTGTGCAATGGCGCCCCTAGAACTCAGCAGCCGGCTTCCTGGCCTGAAGAGGCTCCACCCACTTCCCCCACTGGCGAGAATCACATTTTGCCTCCATCTTTTCTTGGTGCTACGTGATTGCTTCTGAGAGCTCGATCAAAAAATTCGGCATGATTCTCTCTTGTTTTCACGCTCGTTTGGCACTTAGAATTATTTTGGTAAGATTGCCCCCAGAATCTGGATTTGTCTTGTGTGGTTAGTCTCTGTTCAGAGGTATCACCACTTAATGCTTCTGATGGAATCACATCTTGTGAAGCTTCAATGATTTCACTTCATGAGGCTAATATCTGGTCAGCTTGACATGGCCAAACTCTCTCATCATCTATCTGTACCGTGTGAGATATTGGAGCTGCTTTCGCTAGGATAAAGGGAGGGACCCATTTTTCATAGGTAGTGTAGCTTCTTGCTAGCACTCATTTTCCTTGAGTAAATACTTTATTTTTAGAGTTCTATTCCCTCCTAGCAATCTGTGCTTTTTTATTTTTGTTCAACAATGAAATATCGGGTGGTATCAAAAGATTAAACTTTTGCTCTTAGCTTTCTGTTTAAAAGCAGCTTCACTGGTGAACTTAGTGTTGTTGCGTGGGCGGTGTTCCGGTATGATATCTAGAATTTATTTACTCATCTTGACAATGTATCTTAGTCCTTTGATGCCTTAATTGAGTGGTTAATTGACTGTATGAATCGTTCAGCCAATCCATTTGTGGATGGATGGTACGGAGCCAATTTGATATGTTGTAGACCATTTGCTTTCAAGTAGTTTTCAAACTCCTTTCAAGTGAACTGTGTCCCATAGTCACTTACAATTTGCTCAGGTCCACCAAATCTAGCAATAATTTCATCCAGCTTCTCAATAATTTGTTCTGCTTTCATAGATTTCATGGCCTCTACTTCCAGCCATTTAGAATATGAATCTACATTTAGCAGGAACATGTGTCCCTCTATTGGACCAGTGGGGTGGCACGTTGGTACAGTGCACTGCTGCCTCACAGCGCCAAGGATCCGGGTTCAATTCCAGCCTCGGGTCCCCGTCTGTGTGAAGTTTGCACTTTCTCCCCGTGTCTGCATGGGTTTCCTCCGGGTGCTCTGGTTTTCTCCCACAGTCCAAAGATTTGCAGGTTAGGTTGATTGGCCATGCTAAATTGACCCTAGTGTTAGGGGGATTAGCAAGGTGAACGAGGGTTATGGGAATAGGGCCTGGGTGAGATTTGTGGTCGATACAGACCCGATGGGCCAAATAGCCTCCTTCTGCATTGTAGGGATTCTATGTAATCTGTGCACTCTCTGCCATGGCTGTTCCAGCCATTCCCATGGATGTAAGGTTGTAGTGGTGGAGTGCTACTTAGGTTTGCACAAGACTGACATTGCCCCACTTTCTCTTCGACCTGTGCATCTGGCCACCAAAAATAACTATGTGCCAGTTAATACAACTGGGTGTCCATCATGTAGCTGTTCAAAGATTCTTCCGTGCAAGTGCAGAGGAATAATCATTCAGATTCCCCATAATAAGGCTCTACTCTGAACTTGTCAGCTCAAGTCTTATTGCAAGGCTCGAGTCTGGGTTTTTACAATGCACTTCCGCCATTTTTCCATTATAGGACCATATCAATAACCTTCCTTATCACTTGTGTGTCTCTGAACTTGAGATGAAATCACAAGTGCACTATCACTTGTGAGAAATATAGGATGTTGACAAAATTTTCTTTAGGTTCTTGTTTGATTTGTAACGGCAATCTTGACAAAGCATCAGCGCCCTCATGCTGCTCCAATTGACAATATTTAATATGGTAGGTGTGTGGGCCGATAATATCAAAAACCATCTCTGTAACATATTAACTGCTAAAGAAGGAAAACCTTTATGCAGCCCAAAGATTGTCATCAAGGGTTGGAGATCCATCAAAGTATAAAATGTGCTCATAAAGGCAGCAATGAAATCTTCTTGCTCCGAATATAATAATCAAAGCTTCACTCTCTTGCTGAGTATGATGTGTTTCTGTGCTAGTAAGAGATTGTGAAGCAAAAACTATCAGCTGCTCTTCTCTTGAGGGCAGTATAGTGAGACGACTGCGCCTACCCCATTGGGTGATTCATTGCAAGCAGAGTGTCACTTCAATTTGGGATTGAAGTGGACGACTAGCTCTGACTTCTTCAGGGCTTCTTTTACCTCTCTCTAAGCTCTTTCATATTCTTCTGTTCAGTGCCATACTTGCTGGACAAAGTGTGCAATGGCTTCAACAGTGTAGATAAATTTGCAAACACATTTACCATAATAATAAATCAATCTTAAAGATGATCTCAGTTATGTCACATTCTGAGGACGAGGTGCCTAATCCCATCTGCCAGCACTTGGCCTGTAGCCTTGAATGTTATGACATGCCAAGCACTCATCCAGATATTTTTTAGAGGATGTGAGGCATCCCACCTCCACCACTCTCCCAGGCAGCACATTGCAAACTGTCACCACCCTTTGGGTAAAACGATTTTTCCTCACATCCCTCTAAACTTCTTACCCCTTACCTTAAACTTGTATCCTCTTATGACTGACCTTTCAACGAAAGGGAACAGCTGTTCCTTATCCACTCTGCCCATGCCCCTCATAATCTTGAACACCTCGATCAGGTCGGCCCTCAGTTTTCTCTGTTCCAGAGAAAACAACCCAAGCCTATCCAACCTCTCTTCATAACTTAAATGCTCCATCCCAGTCAACATCCTGGTGAATCTTCTCTGCACCCCCTCCAGTGCAATCACATCCTTCCTATAATGTAGCAACCAGAACTGTGCATAGTATCGAACTATGGCCTCACCAAAGTTTTATACATCTCCAATATGGCCACCCTGCTTTTGTAATCTATGCCTCACTTGAAAAGGCAAGGGTCCCAAAAGCCTTTTCCACCACCCCACTAACATGCCCTTCCAACTTCAGAGACCGATGGACAAACACGCCAAGGTCCCTTTGTTCCTCAGAACTTCTTCGTATCATGCTGTTCATTGAATACTTCTTTGACAAATTGCTCCTTCCATAGTGTATCACCCCACACTTTTCAGGATTAAATTCTATCTGCCACTTATCTACCCATTTGATCATCCTGTCTATATCTTCCTGTTTACCAAGACACTCAACCTCACAGTTAACCACCGGGCCAATCTTTGCCTCATCCATAAACTTACCAATCCTACCCCTCACATAGGCATCTACCTTGTTTATGTAAATGAAGGTTAATAGGGGAATCCAGCACAGATCCCTGTAGTACACCACTGGACACTGACCTCCAGTCGCTAAAGCAGCCTTCTGTCATCACCCTCTATCTCCTATAACTGAGCCAATTTTGAATCCAAAATTCCAGATATTTAACTCCTCATCCTGTATGGGGAGCAGTCTACAAGGATCGCCAGGGACAGGATGATGCCATGCCTGTGCTGAAGGTGAGACAGAACTCCCTCAGCAAGCGAGTGAAGGTGCCTCCATCCTGCAGTTGTCAGCTGCGTCCACAGGGTGAGACATCAAAGATTCTGCTTGGTCCATTGTTAATTCTTTCTTTTCTCCATTCCAGGCATAAGCAAAAAGTGAGGGAGGCCAACAAGGAAGACCGGCAACAGCCCCAAGCCACCTCTGAGGAGTTTGCCTCAGAAACCTCAGTGGATGCACCATCACAGTGTTTACCTGCAACCTCCACCAACACAAAAACAGTCATCTTGGTGAGTTCACGTTCTACAGTAGACTCGGGTCACTATTTGGTGAGCGCATCACTGGCATGGAGGAGGAGATGACAACTGGGGACTCGGACACTTGGTAGACTGTCATAGAACAGTACTTCACTCAGACCCATGCTTGATTTGATTTGATTTGATTTATTATTGTCATATGTGTTGGAGTACACTGGGGTATTGTTTCTTGCGTGATATACAGACAAAATATACCGTTCACAGGGTACACATAGAGAAGGAAAGGAGCGGGTGAAGAATATAGCTAGGGTGCAAAGAAAGATCAGCTTGATATATCATAGGACCATTCAAAAGTTTGACACCAGCAGGGAAGAAGTTGTTCTTGAGTCGTTTGATACGTGATCTCAGACTTTTATATCTTTTTCCTGATGGAAGAAGATGGAAGAGTGTATGTCTGAGGTGCGTGGGGTCCTTGATTATGTTGGTTGCTTTTCTGAGGCAGCAGGAAGTGTAGACAGAGTCAATGGATGGGAAGCTAGTTCTTGTGATGGACTGGGCTATGTGGTTCCTTGCGGTCTTGGTCAGAGCAGGAGCTGTGATACATCTGGAAAGGATGCTTTCTATGGTGCATCTGTAAAATTTGGTGGGAGCCACAGTGGGCATGCTGAATTTCCTTAGCCTCCTGGGAAAGATGAGCCTCTGGGGTCCGTCATGAGGGTCATGTTGCAGACACAGAGACAGGGAGGGAAATATCAGGCAGAGTTACCAGGTTCATATGCAGATGGGACAGAAGACTGGAGGAGACCATCCATGTTTTGTCTGATGTCGTGGCTCCAGCATGCAAGTGGAAAGGGGAGGTGATGGGCTAGTGGTATTATCGCTAGACTATTGATCCAGAAACTCAGCTAAGTTCTGGGTACCTGGGTTGGAATCCATGGCAGCTGGTGAAATTTGAATTTACTAAAAAAAATCTAGAATTAAGAACTTACTGATGACCATGAAACCATTGTCGATTGCTGGAAAACCCCATCTGGTTTATTAATGTCCTTTAGGGAAGGAAATCTGCCATCCTTACCCGGTCTAGCCGACATGTGACTCCAGAGACATAGCAATGTGGTTGACCAGGGTGGGATTGTTGTCAGTGCATGCTCAATGGCTGAATGGCCTCCTTCTGCACTGTAGGGATTCTATGATTCCATGAATATAAAAACTGACAATAACTTCTTTAAATATATAAAAAGGAAAAGAGAGGTCAGAGTGAACATAGGCCCCTTAGAAAATGAATCTGGGGAGATAGTTATGGAGAACCAGAAAATGCCAGAGGATTCTTTAAGCTGGAAGATCCTTTGAACATATTAAAGAATTTGGGGGAGGAATTAGATACCATTACCATCACTAGACAAGTATATTAGACAAACTAATTGGGCAGAAACAGATAAGTCCCCTGGACCTGATGGCCTGTATTCTAGGATCCTAAAGGAAGTAGCTACAGAGATAGTGGATGCATTGGTTGTAATTTTCCAAAAATCCTCAGATTCTGGAGGAGTACTGGAGGATTGGAAAACTGCCAATGTGACACACCTATTCAAAAAGGGAGGAAGGTGAAAAGCAGGTAACTATAGGCCCATTGGCCTAACATTTAATGTTGGAAAAATGTTGGAATCAATTATGAAGGAAGTGATAGCAGCACATCTGAAAAATCATAATCTAATCAAGCAGAGTCAACGTGGCGTCATGAAAGCGGAATTGTGTCTGAATAATTGGAGTTTTTCGAGCAAGTCTCATCCAGAGTCGATAGAGGGGAACTAGCGCATGTGTTGTATTTGGACTTCCAGAAAGCGTTTGAAAAGATACCTCATAAAAGGTTAAGTCATCAGATAAGAACCCATGGTGTTGAAGGTAGTATATTGGCATGGATAACAAGTTGGCTGATGGGCAGGAAGTGGGGATAAGGGGTTCTTTTTCAGATTAGCGATATGTGACCAGTGAGGTTCCACAGGGATCAATGCCAAATCTGCAGATGACACTAAAATAGGTGGTAAGGCAAGCTGTGAGAGGGATATAAACAGTTTACAAAGAGATATTGATGGGCTAAGTAAGTGGGCAAAATGTTGGAGCATGATATGGGAAAATGTGAAGTTGTTAATTTTGGAAGGGAGAACAAAAGAACACGGTAGCACAGTGGTTAGCACTGCTGCTTCACAGCTCCAGGGACCTGGGTTCGATTCCCGCCTTGGGTCACTGTCTGTGTGGAGTTTGCACATTCTCCTCGTGTCTGCGTGGGTTTCCTCCGGGTGCTCCGGTTTCCTCCCACAGTCCAAAGATGTGCGGGTTAGGTTGATTGGCCATGCTAAAATTGCCCATTAGTGTCCTGAGATGCGTAGGTTAGAGGGATGAGTGGGTAAAATATGTAGGGATATGGGGGTAGGGCCTGGGTGGGATTGTGGTCGGTGCAGACCCGATGGGCCGAATGGCCTCTTTCTGTACTGTAGGGATTCTATGATTCTATGAGTATTATTTAAATGGAGAAAAACTGCAAAAACCTGCAACACAAAGGAAGTTAAAACTCAGGAGGTTGGCACACAGCTCGTAATCAGGAAGTACATCTGACATTGAGGATTTAGCAAGAGCACAAAGTGGTCTTTGAGCAAGGAAGACCAACTGATAAAATTAGCCATCAGTATGCTGCTAAACATCACGAGTCTGTTCCATTTAATGGAATGCTGGCCCTTATTTCAAGAAGGTTGGGGGTTAAGAGTAGGGAAGTCATGCTGCAACTGTACAAAGCTACTGATGAGACAACATTTGGAGCACTGTGAACATTTTCTGTCCTCTTATTGAAGGAAAGATATTATTTCATTGGAGGTAGTTCAAAGAAGGTTCACTGGGGTGATCCTTGGTATGGAGGGATTGTCTTATGAGGAAAGGTTAAACAGGTTGGGACTCTACTCACTGGAATTTAGAAAAACAAGAGGAATATGGGGGGATGCAGGATGTGAGAGGTTGGACCTGGATAAGATGCTCTTTCGGAGAATCGGTGCAGACTTGATGAGCTGAATGGCCTCTTTCTTCACTGTAGAGATTCTATGAACTTTTTCCCATGGTTTCCTTCTGCTGGCCCATAGAATGAAAAGAATCTCAGTTGGATCATTTCTCATTGTGAGGCACACATTCCAACTCTTCAACAACCTTACAATACCTATTTCTAGACATCAAAAATGACTTCTTGCTATTGCTTTCATATGTGTAATTCCCGTGTGCTCTTGAAGATATTCCTCTAACAATCTCTCTCTCTCTAAACCTAGGTAGAATAATAATTCTTATAACTGATAGGAGACAGCCTTTATCTACTCTCTGATGGTTTCTATATGCAAAATTCTTCTGCAATCCTCCATCATCACATTCTTTAGCCAGCCATTCATGATATAATTGAGCACTTTACTGATTGCCTCATCCTTGCAGGTTTCTGGAATCACAGAATGGTTCCAGAAGACTACAAGGGAGCATTTCACCTCATGCCATTCTTCTGCCTTCTCTCTGTAGAGATTATTTTCAAATAATCATTAAATTCCCTCTTGAATGCCTCAATTGAACCTGTCTCCATCGTACTCTCAGGCAGTGCATTCCAGACCCCAACCATTTACCTAAAGTCCCAATCTGGTTCCCAATCATTCTACCAATGGGAACAGTTTCACCCTATCTACCTTGTCCAGGCCCCTCAAGATTTAAAATACTTTTATCAAATCTCACCTCAGCCATCTCTTCTCCAGTTCCTTCACTAATTTCTCTGGTAAACACTGGAATGTCATTTGTGTATGTAAAGTAATTCACAGATAACTCAGCAGATGGAACTGAATCAGTCTTCACAGGAAATCCCAAAGGAACTTTTCTATTCCCATGATCTGCTGACTCACAATATTTAGCAGCATACTGATGGCTAATTTTATCATTTGGTCTTCCTTACTCAAAGACCACATTGTGCTCCTGCCAAATCCTCAATGTCAGATGTAGTCTTAATGATCCCTATCGTAAATAACTTGGCCCACTTTAAAAGCATCTTCTGAAGCCAATTCCTTCCTCAGGGAGATTTTATTCCTTCCTGCAACTATCAATGGTAAGTAATAGGAATCATTACTAACTTCAACTACCACTGGAATAACTTGTCAGTTTAACTAGTTTTTCATTAGGGAATGTGACTTAGAGATTGCTTGCATTCTCTTGAGATAACAGACATGGCTGCAGCTCACAATAAAAGTAGGCTGTGTCTCTGACTTTCATTTCTACTTGTTCATGCTAGAATGATATGTTCAGCCCTTTTATTCTCATCGCAGGTGTTCTGTTTTTCGTATTCTCTGTCAGAGTCCAACTCTTGATCTTCCTGCTCGAAAACATGAAATTCTGTTTCCACATCCATCTCATATGCACTCAAAGACCTCCAGACACCTGGACTAGTTTTAGATCTATCACAAACTCAGCCTGATATATTCAGTGATTTGGAACATTACTGAAATATCCTCCATTGCTCTCAGGAAACCAGCAACTCTCTGACAAAAGAAATTATTCTGGGGCCAAAAGAGAGAACATTGGAAAATCTCAGCAAGTCTGGCAGCATCTGTAAGGAGGGAAAAGAACTGACGTTTTGAGTCCAGATGACCAGCTTTGACACAAGGGTCATCTGGACTCAAAACGTCAGCTCTTCTCTCCTTATAGACGCTGCCTGACCTGCCGAGACTTTCCAGCATTTTCTCTTTTGGTTTCAGATTCCAACATCTGCAGTAATTTGCTTTTATAAATTATTCTGGGGCACTGGATTTAAATTCCAGCACTACAGCTGGTGAAATTCTCTGCTGTGTGGAGATGTCCAGATTTCGCATCAGCATAGCACTTTGGCAGAAAGTGGGGGCATTCAGATGGTTGGTGGCGATGGTAACATTTAAATGTGTGACTCTGGGGGGCAGGCATTTCTGGCAGCACTCGCCCCAAGACTGGAAAATTCCGCCCGAGGTCAACGGACCTTTACATGGTCCGCCCACGCCCTCTATGATTCCCGTGGTGGGCGGTACGGGAAAATTCCACCCCAAGACTACAAATTTCACTGATGTGGCACACATCCAACTGAAATCTGATGGACCTCCCCTGTTGGCTCAGGAAAAGAACTCCCTTACAATATTCAATTATCTCCTTTTGCCAGTTTCGTGGCTATAGCCTCATCAAAGAAAACAAAGAACAAAAAATAATGTCCAGCACAGGAACAGGCCCTTTGGCCCTCTCAGCCTGTGCCGAGGCTTCCTTCCACATCAACCTATTGCCAAAGGCTTGGCATGAATTTTACTGTTCTCTCGGCCTCCTACAAACACACCACTAAGGTTAAGGCAAAATACTGTGGATGCCAGAATCTGAAACAAAAACAGAAAATGCTGGAGAAACACAGCAGGTCTGACAGCAGTTGTGGAGAGTACTTTGAATACTATGTACAGTTCTGGTCACCCTATTATAGAAAGAATAGTATTAAACCAGAAAGAATGTAGAAAAGATTTACTCGGATGCTACAGGGTCTTGATGAAGGGTCATCCAGACTTGAAATGTTGGTTCTATTCTCTCTCCACAGATGCTGTCAGACCTGCTGAGCTCCTCCAGCATTTTCTCTTTTTATACCAATGAGGTTGCTTTCCAAACATTTGACCTCTCCTTGGTGATGAGAGGGTTTCTTTAATTCGAGTAAGTAACCTGCAACAGTGTCACTTGGCAACTGCTTCCTTTGATGGAATGCAACTCAGCGCAATTCCAATCTTAGTTGTGCCATCATGAGTCCAGAATCTTATTTCTTTCAGAATGTCCACAGTACTGGAGTCTTTTGGGCAACATTTAGTTGGACACCACATCAAAATCATCTGGCTCTATTACGGTCAACAAAAACGTTTACTTTATTCACATCTTATATTTTATTCGCTTTCAGCGAAATGTGTAACCTTTCTTTTTAATTATACCAGTTCTCTTTGTTTGGGTTGAATTCTCCCATTGTCCCCAAATATGGCTTCAATGACCTTTCGTTCAATTATCGACTGTGCTGACTCACTGTGACTCCAAACACAATTCTTTCTAACTTCTCAAAGTGCATCAAAATCAAAAATGTGTCACAATGTTCTTCACTCTTTAATTTTTCAAATGAAATGCAAAAAATGAATTATATCCCAACCTTATTGTCATTTTTCTGTATATGTCACAGTGATTAAGAATAGTCATACTGACTCAATGGGCCGAATGGCCTCCTTCTGCACTGTAGGATTGTATGATTCTATGAGTACAGATGAGACTCGTTGGCCCATTGATTCTGCACAGACAAAACTACACTAAATCGACGCGAATGCCAGTTTCCAACACTTGGCCTGTAGCCTTGAGTTTTATGACATTTCAAGTGCTCCTCCGCGTACTTTTTAAAGGTTGTGAGGTTTCCCGCCTCCCCTATCCTCCCAGGGAATGCATTTCCGACTCCCACCACCCTCTGGGTGAAAAGACGTTTATAGATTCATATTATCTACAATGCAGCAGGAGGCCATTTGGCCCATTGAGCCTGAACCTACAACAATCCCACACAGGTCCTATTCCCATAACCCCACATTTTTACCCTCCTAATCCTCCTGACACTGAGGGGCAATTTATCATGGACAATCAACGTAACCCGCACATCTTTGGACTGTGGGAGGAAACCGGAGCACCCGAAGGAAACCCACGTAAACATGGGGAGAATATGCAAATTCCACATAGACAGTGGCGCGAGGCCTACTTTCCCTCAAACCCCCTCTGAACCTCCTCCCCTCTGCTTAAAATTAACACACTTGGCTTGAAAAAAGAAAATACCCTGCACGGGATAGGTATACAAAAAAGGAACAGAATTAGCATAGAGATTAGAAATCGAGTAGAGAGTTACAATAAAGTCATCGTTTGGAGCAGTGATTAACGGTGGAACGTCAGGATCCATAGTTAAAGCAAAGACAAGTCGACAGTGAGTGGAATCTTTAATAAAAGTTGTCAGATTCAGAGTGCGGTGCAGATGTCCTATCCTCACAAATTGAAAGAAACAGATTTGTAAATTGACTGGTGCTAAAAAGAGTAGCATGTGAATGGGGCGGCACGGTGGCACAATGGTTAGCATTGATGCCTCACAGCGCCGGGGACCTGAGTTCGATTTTCGGCTTGGATCACTGTCTATGTGGAGTTTGCACATTCTCCCTGTGTCTGTGTGGGTTTCCTCCGGGGTGCTCCGGTTTCCTCCCGCACTCCAAAGGTGTGTGGGTTAGATGGACTGGCCATGCTAAATTGCCCCTTTTAGTGTCAGCTAGGGTAAATGCATGGGGTTATGGGGTTAGGGCCTGGGTGGGATTGTGGTCATTGCAATGGCTTCCTTCTGCACTGTAGGATTCTATGATTCTATGAATGAGGAAAGAAGAAAGTTTTTTTACAGAAAATTCCTGAAGCAAAATGGAGAGGATTCTCATCAAGTTATAACTATATAATTAAAAATTATGTAACTGGAGCATGTCTGACATATCTGCAGAGAGTAGGGAAACTGCCAACGTGTTGACAAGTCATGTAGTCTCTTGATTAGCTCAAATTTCACATTCACTCAAGAGCAGCAATTACAAAAAAAACACTTGAACACTCACTTATATATTTAGTGCACTTCATTATAACAATATATTCAATTCACAGACAAAAGTACAAATCAAAACACGTTCCACCACACCTCCTCCCAAAACAGAAAGAGAGGATTGCCTTTGAATGCCAGGAAACAGCTTTCTGTCTCTCCCTCATTACCAAAATATAATTGCACCCGGCCACCATCATGTTAGGGACGCCCATCATGTTAAATTAATTCCCGAACAAGGCTTTATTCTCCGAATTCGTAGCTTCCACACATCCCAGATTTTAATTCACTCCCACCATCGGTGTCTGTGCCTTCAGCTACCTGGAGTTCCCTCCTGAAATCTCCCCAGCTCTTCCTTTTGGGAGGAGGGAGAGAACAGGCAAGAGCAGAGACCAATTATTTAAAGTTTATTTATTAATCACAAGTAGGCGTAAATTAACACTTTAATGTAGTTACTGTGAAAATCCCCTAGTGACCACACTCCGATGCCTGTTCGGGTACACCGAGGGAGAACTTAGCATGGCCAACTCACCTAACCTGCACATTTTTGGGCTGTGGGAGGAAACCGGAGCACCCGGAGGGAACCCACGCAGACACGGGGAGAATGTGCAAACTCCACACAGACAGTGACCCAAGCCGGGAATCGAACCTGGATGCCTGGAGCTGTGAGGCAGCAGTGCTAACCACTGTGCCACCGTGCCGCCCATATTGTGGAGCCAGGTGAGTACGGTGGCAGAGTTGTTAGCACTACTGCCTCACAGCGGCAGGGACCCAGGTTCGATTCCCGGCTTGGGTCACTGTCTGTGTGGAGTTTGCATGTTCTCCCCGTGTCTACGTGGGTTTCCTCTGGGTGCTCTGGTTTCCTCCCACAGTCGGAAAGACATGCTGGTTAGGTTCATTGACCCAAACAAGCGCCAGAGTGTGGCAACTAGGAGAATTTCACAGTAACTTCATTGCAGTGTAAGCCTTACTTGTGATGAATAAACTTTTATGGCTTTCATAGATTTTTTTTTAAAAGAACACTTGTTTTTATTTTGCCACCACACCAAAAACTGAAGCACTTTGTGTTCATTGTTGAGAGGGTCCTTCAAAGGACATTGGATGTCTTAACAATTGTTCAATCAGCTGCTTTAGGTGAACAGCTGAGATGCTTAACAAAGAAGCCCATTGGATTTAACAATGGGATCTCTGCCTGTGCATGTTGGGTAGGGGTTATCCCACTGCTAAATTTGAATTAATCAATAAAATTATGAAGGGAAAAGATAGGATAGAAGCAGGGAAGTTGTTTCCACTGCCAAGTGAAACTAGAACTAGGGGGCATGGCCTCAAAATAAGGAGAAGTAGATTTAGGACTGAGTTGAGGAGGAACTTCTTCACACAAAGGGTTGTGAATCTGTGGAATTCCCCGCCCAGTGAAGCAGTTGAGGCTACCTCATTGAATGTTTTTAAGGCAAGGATAGATACATTTTTAAACAGTCAAGGAATTAAGAGTTATGGTGAGCGGGCGGGTAAGTGGAGCTGAGTCCACGAAAAGATCAGCCATGATCTTATTGAATGGTGGAGCAGGCTCGAGGGGCCAGATGGCCTATTCCTGCTCCTAGTTCTTATGTTCTTATGAGTGCTCAGTACTTGCTTTATTCCAGAGGAAACTTGTGCAGTGAATTCTAATTCCCACCCCATTATCCGGTCATGTATCTGATTACTGTTTGTGAGGTCTTGCTGTATTTGGCTGTCATGGTTCTCTACATCAGAACAACAGTGACCACACTTTGGAAGTACCTTGTTGGCTGTTAAGTACTTATGTGATGTTCCAAGGGTGTCAAAAGCCGCCTTTTTCTTCCCTGACAATCCTGAGCAGTGATACAGGAGATCCCAGTGAAATGTTAAATGGTTTAGGTCAGATAAATGCGACATATTATTTCAGGGGAGATGTGGCTAATTTGGCCTTGAGTGAAGTAAAGATGGATATCATGGCCATTGAGATGAACCAAGGTAGTTGTGAGTTTATGGTTCACTTGGGACTAATAAACTGACCATTATCTTCAACTGTGGTAATTTACTAAGTCCTTATTCCCAAAGTCTCTACTTAGAGTATCGCAAGTAGGCTTAAATTAACACTACAATGAAATTACTGTGAAAATTCCCCGGTCGCCACACTGCGGCGCCTGTTCGGGTACGCTGAGGGAGAATTTATCATGTCCAATGCACCTAACTAACACGTCTTTTGGACTGTGGGAGGAAACCAAAGCAAATCCACGCCGACATGGGGAGCACATGCTGACTCCACACAGACAGTGACTTCAGCCGGGAATTAAACCTGGGTCCCTGCTGCTGTGAGGCAGTAGTGCTAACCACTGTGCCACCGTGCCGCCCCAACTTGACAGGACCTGTGGAACATGCCTAATGTTACTTCTGCGTTCAAATGGTTCAACATGCCGGAATTCTACCGCACTGGCTCGCAGAACAGTGTTCTCTGTTGGCCTCGGGGCGGGATCTTACGAGCCTTGGGCGGGTGAGGCAGTAAACTTCCGGCAATACTGTCAGCACTGTCTCCTCTGAGTCACAAGGTAATGGGTTCAAGGACTGACTTGGTAAATGTTAAAGTTCCCATGGCATTATTTGAAAAGGATAAAGTATTCTCCTGGTCAGCATTGCTCCCCCTGTCGATGCCATTAAAAATCTTGATAAGCTTGTTATTCATCTCAGCTGCTTTTGGGAGCTTCGCTGTAATCATTTTGAGACACCCTGAAAGAAGTTATATAAATAAAAGCTCTTTCTTTAATACTCGGAGGTCAGCTAAACAGTTCCAGAAGTGATTGTCCAGTCAACAGCTGACACCATCAAATATTTTACTCCCTGTGCCTGGTAAATGTCGCCAGGAGGGTTAATCTGTCTCCTCCATCTGTTTTCATATGTACATAAATAAAAGGATCCCAGGTGATGCATGTGTTATGGCCACAAGATCACTCTGACTAAGACCAAAACGCCCACTGTGCTAATAGATATGGCACATTATCTTGGAAATGATTCCACCACACACAAAAATATCCTCGAAAAATATTCCTGCCTGTTGATGCACTCCCATGTGGAGCAACAATTTTATAAAACTGGATAATGACATGCCAATCAGATCTTTCGAAACAGTAACCAACACAGTTCACTCTGAAGCGATGGAATACACTTTCGATCTCACGGGGATACGTTTCCAAGCAATGTGTCAATGGACACACCGTTATGAACTGGACCCTCTACTCCTTTGAAATTTTAATGAAGGAATAAAATATTCTATAGCTCTAAGGTCAAAGACCTGGAAAGGGCTGTGTGGGAGATAGTTCCTGGCGAGAATATCAATGTCGGAAGCTGATGTACCTGCGTAGTAAACTTGAAATGTGCACCATCTGTTTTCCTTAACCACTGGAGAGAACTTTCCTCTTTGCATTTTTCATGGAGGCTATTTAGCGGCAGATACTAAGCAGCATCACAATACAGGACGGGCACATGAATGCACAGTGATAAATATATCAAAGCAGTGATTCAAGGGCCGGAAATCTCTGGCCCGTTCACGCCCTGCCACCGCTGCCAGAGAGAATGGAAAATTTGGCCCTCAGCCTCTATTCACTGCAGCGGGTCCAAGGTGTCCCAGCCATGGGTGAGGTCGGGGGATCCGACCCACTATCTTTTGCTGAGAGCTGTAATCGTAGTGTAGTTGGGTGTCAGTCATTGCTCAGTCATAGCTACCTCGGGTCAGGAGATTGAAGGTTCATATCCCACTTCAGCACTAAATCTGATCCTTCAGTGCAACAATGAGGGGAATGATGAGTTGCGAGGTTAAATCAAGTCCCCCCGCCCATCTCAGACAGATATAACACTATTCTGAAGAGGAGCAGAGCAAGTTCCATGCCTTGGGCCAATATTTATCCCGCAAGCATGATCATTAAAGCACATTATCCAGTCATTATCTCATTGCTGCTTATGGGACCCTACTGTGCCCACATTAAATGTTCTTATTCCTAAATTAAACCAGTGTCTACACTGAAGGAATTTCATTGACTATAAAGTGCTTTGGAATGTCCTGAGATTATGAAAGGCATTGCACAAATGTCATCTTTCTCTCTCTCTCTCTCTCTTTCTTATTTCCTTTATTCTTGCACCCTCTCTCACTAGGCAACCTCATGGAGATGCTGGGTTGTTTTTTTAAAGTTTATTTATTCGTGTCACAAATAGGCTTACATTAACACTGCAGCGAAGTTACTGTAAAGGGAGGTCTCCGAAACAGCAGATGAGCCGAGGCAAAAGGAGAGATGAATAGTGAGCACACAGACGAGGTCATGAGTAACACTGAAATGTTATGAAAACCAGCACCTGAATTACTGGCGTCTCTGGGGCAGCCATTTAGTCCGGCCACAGGTCATTCGTTACAGGAACTCTTATGGCCTTCAAATTGAAAGAGGGATGTCAAAATGTAATTCCCTAATATGCTCATTAGATATTCCTTTCATTGTTGTTTTAGATGAGCTCATACTTAGTATTCAATGAGTATCCCATGCTGGATTTCAACGCTTGCCCACAATATAACAGTCATCATCATCACCCAGTGCCCACCAGGCATCTGAGGCAGACAGACCACATAATCATGTCTGTTCCCATAGCCAGAGTTTCTTGGGGCAGGTTGCTAGCCTGTCGCCAAGTCTCTTGGCCATCAAGTCCCGTGGTGGGACTTAAACCTGGAACCACCAGCTCAGAGGCATGGTGCCAGTGGACCTCCCAGTGGACCTCTCTTCCTCCTTCTTCCATTGGGAAAAAGATTCAAAAGTCTGAAAGCACATGCCAACTGCCACAAGAACAGCTTCTTCCCTGCTGCCATCAGACTTTTGAATGGTCTATCACATATTAAGCTGATCTTTCTCCTCACCCTATTGGTAACTGCATTACTATACGCTACACCTATCCTTTTCTTCTCCCCATGTACTCTATGAATGGTATGTTTTATCTGTATAGCTCGCAATAAACAATAGTTTTCACTGTATCCCAATACATGTGACAATAATAAATCAATTCAATTCAATTTAATAAGTTTTGTCTGTATAACGCGCAAGAAACAATACTTTTCATTGTATGTTAATACATGTGACAATAGTAAATCAAATCAAACCAAATCAATAAAAGTAGTGGTAGCTAAATCTTCCAGTTAACTTTCCTGGTAAAACAAATGGAAAATATAAGCGGAACAATATTATAGATGCCTCCAGCTTGGTAAGGCCTCTTCCTCCATTGCCCTCCCCTTATTCTCAATGGATCTTATTTTAATATTGTTTCTCAAATAAATTCCTTTTTTAAACCTGCAACTTCAAACAGTCTGCACCCATGTGTAGCAGAGAAGCAAGGGCTAACATCTTAAATGTGCCTTCATTGGTTGGAAAACTTGCACACGATGCATTTTTCTTTTAAGGATTTGTGCGGTATGTGAGATGTTAATTTAGTTACGTTGAAATGCAACAGGTGAAGCTCTCTGAACACTTTTTTTGTTGGCATCTCCATACGAGAATGCCCACAGGAGAAGATATGTCCTTGTCATTCCGGGTCAGAATTGATAGGGAAATTGTTGTAGTACTGGCTGTGAGAATTCTTAGACTGCTCCTTCCACAGCAATTTTCAATCATTCCCAACCCGTGGGACTTTATATTTAGCTCAACAGAACCTTGAAGGTGTATTTGACTTGTATTTGTACTGGAGCATTTTCTTTTGTACTCATTGGGATGAGATAATTTAGTACAGGTGATAGGGAACGCCTTTTCCTCCCTTCTGCACTGAGTATTCCCAGTATAACATGGCTTCCGTGTAACATTTTCTGTCCTCAAAATTATTACTCCAGTTTGACATTTTACTTCCTGTAGCAATAATCATCGTGTTCTCCTGAGTGTTGATAATTTTGCGTTGAAATGTGAAGACAGTTTTGTACTGTTGGCTTGTAATCACAAGGAACTGTATTAACGCTTCTTCTAAGCTGACTTCACATCGGACCCCTTATGTGTTGACCTTTAAGCCAAGGATGAGTTCCTATTGCAAGTCTATTGTTCCAGCAAATAAATTTCAGCCTCACATCAACAAGAGACATTGCTGCACATCAGGCTTTGTACCGACTTCACAAGGAAGCCCAGTGCAATCCTTGCTTGGGCTTGACATTACATAGATATCATAGATATCATATAGTGCAGAAGGAGCCATTCAACCTACCAAGCCTGCACCAACTACAATCCCATCCAGGCCCTATCCCCACAACCCCATGCATTTACCCTAGCTAGTCCCCCTGACACTAAGGGGCAATTTAGCATGACCAATCCACCTAACCTGCACATCTTTGGACTGTGGGAGGAAACCGGAGCACCCAAAGGAAACCCACGCAGACACAGGGAGAACGTGCAAACTTCACACAGACAGTGACCCGAGACCGAGAATCGAACCTGGGTCTCTGGCGCTGTGAGGCAGCAGTGCTAACCACTGTGCCACCGTGCTGTCTCAAACAAAGATAGAATACACAAAGTGTATTCCTCTCCTGAGTGATTTGAGTAAATAATCTGAGCTGACACTGAGGGCGGAATTTTCCCGTCCCACCCACCACAGGAGTCGTAGCGGGCAGGACATGGACCATGCGAAGGTCTGTTGACCTCAGGCAGGATTTTCTGACTTCATTGTTAATCTGAGGGTCTGCTGCCTGAGCGTACCATAAATAAAGGCCCTATCTGCTTCCTCAGGTGAATGTAAAAGTCCTATTTCACTGAAGGGAAATCCTTTGTGTCCTGCCCAGTATTTATCCATCGATCAGCATCAGCAAAGCAGGTTATCTAATGTCAGGGGGACTAGGATGCTACCGGGACTTGATGGTTTGAGTTATAAGGAGAGGCTGGATAGACTGGGACTTTTTTCTCTGGAGCGTAGAAGGCTGAAGGGTGATCTTATAGAGGTCTATAAAATAATGAGGGGCACAGATCAGCTAGATAGTCAATATATTTTCCCAAAGGTAGGGGAGTCTAAAACTACGGGGTATAGGTTTAAGGCGAGAGGGGAGATATACAAACGGGTCCAGAGGGGCAATTTTTTCACACAGAGGGTGGTGAGTGTCTGGAACAAGCTGCCAGAGATAGTAGTAGAGGCAGGTACAATTTTGTCTTTTAAAAAGGGTTTAGAAAGTTACATGGGTACGATGGGTATAGAGGGATATGGGCCAAATGCGAGCAATTGGGACTAGCTTAGGGGTTTAAAAAAAAGAGCGGCATGGACAAGTTGGGCCGAAGGGCCTGTTTCCATGATGTAAACCTCTATGACTCTGGTCAATATCACATTTCTGTTCCTGGGATCCCGCTGTATGAAATTGGCTGCCACATTCCTTACACTATGGGCTGGATTTAGACAGTCCACCACTTGAAGAACTGGTGGGGAACCCCTGTCAGTTCCACCAGGGGAGGCCCAATGCTATTAAATGTCCTTCGGTTGCACAAGTGGCCACCGTCAGATCTTGACCAGGATTCAGGGCCCTGGTCGTTGGGAAGTCCCGGCCACCACGAGCTGCCAGGCAAATGTTGCCATCAACGCCACGAGCAGCAGAGCGGCCAGCAAAAATAATCACCAGGTGCCCAGGCCCACAAAGAGTCCCCAGGTCAAAGGTGAGAGAGAGTGGGATGGAGAAGGAGGGTGGGGTTTCGGGGAGTGCTCACAGGACGGGGAGGTGTAAAGGGACATAGGAAAGGGCAGGGGAGGTGACTTTCAGTGCCCCCCCCCCACCCCCCCCCCCACCCCCATTCAAACAAACAAAGAACAATACAGCACAGGAACAGGCCCTTCGGCCCTCCAAGCCCATGCCGCTCCCTGGTCCAAACTAGACCATTCTTTTGTAACCCTCCATTCCCACTCCATTCATGTGGCTATCTAGATAAGTCTTAAACGTTCCCAGTGTGTCCGCCTCCACCACCTTGCCTGGCAGCGCATTCCAGGCCCCCACCACCCTCTGCATAAAATATGTCCTTCTGATATCCGTGTTAAACCCCCCCCCCCAACGCCTCGATTAGACACAGAGTTCTTGACAACGAGGGAGCTCAGAAAGCTTCCAGCAAACCCAAGAAGGTTTGCTGATCAGTCTTGCGGAAGTGCAGGAGAGTTGTGCATCTCTTATTTAATCCCTGAGCCACCATTACATTGTGATGGGCTCAAGTATTTTGAGTGTCTCATTAATGAGTTTAAACAGTATCTTACCACTGGCCGCTGGGAATCTCCCATCAATCCCTCCCACCCTCCCACTAAATCAGGGGAGGTTTTGCCACCTCAGGGAGTCTGATTGTGTCCAGTCGCCATAGTTCCAGCCAAGATGGGCTGCATTAAGTCCAGTTGTACGACAGTGACTACACTTCAAAAGCACTGTGACGCACTTCGGGATGTCCTGAGGATGTGATAGGTGCCACATCAATGCACGTTTTTAACAATTAAACCCAATGTTAAACCTGTTTCAGGGTGCTGGTTACTGTTGAATAGGTTTGAGGAGGTTTTCGGAGTCATACATAGGTTAGCTATCAGTCTTACTTGACTCTCAGAACTATTTACAATTATACTGTAAAGGGTAGGAACCAGGAGCTGAGTCCATGCTTGCTCGTATACACGGCTCTGTCCAACACTACACTGACCCTGGATGTGGGTCATGTGCTCTGTTGCATTGCTTTGTGGGTGGCACTGTACTCAGTCCCATGTTAACCCTTGTCTTATGACGGGAGATCAAATTGAAGTAAACAAGATGATGAAAGGTACGAATAAAGTACAGTAAGTAGTCTCACAAGACCAGGTTGAAGTCCAACAGGTTTATTTGGTAGCATGAGCTTTCAGAGCGTTGCCCCTTCATCAGGTGAAGGGGCAACGCTCCAAAAGCTCGTGCTACCAAATAAACCTGTTGGACTTTAACCTGGTGCTGTGAGACTACTTACTGTGCCTAACCCAATCCAACGCAGCAACTCCACATCATGAATAAAGTTGACGTGCAGCAGATGCTTCACGGTAGCACAGTGGTTAGCACTGCTCCCTCACAGTGCCAGGGAACCGGGTTCAATTCCTGGCTTGGGTCACTGTCTGTGTGGAGTGTGCACGTTCTCCCTGTGTCTGCATGGGTTTCCTCCGGGTGCTCTGGTTTCCTCCCACATTCTGAAAGACATGTTGATTAGGTGCATTGACCTGAACAGGTGCCGGATAGTGGTGACTAGGGGAATTTCACAGTAACTTCACTGCAGTGTTAATGTAAGCCTTACTAATAAATAAACTTTTAAAAACTTTAACTTTTGTGGGGAATTCTAAGAGAGGTCATAGTCTTCGGATAAGGAGTAGCAAATTTAAAACAGAGTTGAGGAGAAACTATTTCTCCCAAAGGGTTATGAATTTGTGGAATTCGCTACCCCAAAGTGCGGTGGATGCTGGGACAGTGAGTAAATTTAAGGAGGAGTTAGACAGATTTTTAATTGGTAATGGGTTGAAGGCTTATGGGGAGAAAGCAGGAGAATGGGGATGAGGAGCGTATCAGCCATGATCGAATGGCGGAGCGGACTCGATGGGCCGAATGGCCTAATTCTGCTCTTAAATCTTGTCTTAGAACAAAGAACAGTACAGCACAGGAAACAGGCCCTTCGGCCCTCCAAGCCTGTGCCGCTCCTTGGTCCAACTAGACCAATCGTTTGTATCCCTCCATTCCCAGGCTGCTCATGTGACTATCCAGGTAAGTCTTAAACAATGTCAGCGTGCCTGCCTCCACCACCCTACTTGGCAGCGCATTCCAGGCCCCCACCACCCTCTGTGTAAAAAACGTCCCTCTGATGTCTGAGTTATACTTCGCCCCTCTCAGCTTGAGCCCGTGACCCCTCGTGATCGTCACCTCCGATCTGGGAAAAAGCTTCCCACTGTTCACCCTATCTATACCCTTCATAATCTTGTATACCTCTATTAGATCTCCCCTCATTCTCCGTCTTTCCAAGGAGAACAACCCCAGTCTACCCAATCTCTCCTCATAGCTAAGACCTTCCATACCAGGCAACATCCTGGTAAACCTTCTCTGCACTCTCTCCAATGCCTCCACGTCCTTCTGGTAGTGCGGCGACCAGAACTGGACGCAGTACTCCAAATGTGGCCTAACCAGCGTTCTATACAGCTGCATCATCAGACTCCAGCTTTTATACTCTATACCCCGTCCTATAAAGGCAAGCATACCATATGCCCCCGTCCTATAAAGGCAAGCATACCATATGTCTTATGAACTTATGCAGACAGGGTGGATAGGCTAGGCTTATGTGTGCTGGAGTTTAGAAGAGTAACAGGTGACTTGATTGAAACATACGAGATCCTGAGGGATCATGACAGGGTGGATGCGAAGAGGATATTTCCACTTGTGGGAGAATCTACAACTGGGGGTCACTGTTTTAGAGAAAGGGGGTCACCCATTTAAAACAGAGATGAAGCAAAATGTTTTCTCCCAAAGGGTCGTACGTCTTTGGAACTCTTCCTTAAAAGGTGGCGGAGTATTTGAATATTTTTAAGGCAAAGGCGAATAGATTCTTCGTAAGCAAGGGGGTCGGAGTAGGTGGGATGTAGATTTGAGGTTATTATCAGATCAGCCATGGTCTTCATAGAATCCCTACAGTGCAGAAGGAGGCCAGTCAGCCCATTGAGTCTGCACCAACTACTATCCCACCCAGGCCCTGTCGCCATAACGCCATGTATTTACCCTGCTAATCCTCCTGACACTAATGGTAAATTTAGCACGGCTAATCAATCTAAACCGCACATTTTGGAGTGTGGGAGGAAACACCCGAGGAAACCCACGCAG
This sequence comes from Mustelus asterias, assembly GCF_964213995.1. NCBI lineage: Eukaryota > Metazoa > Chordata > Chondrichthyes > Carcharhiniformes > Triakidae > Mustelus > Mustelus asterias. Next base: position 13,973,410 of record NC_135814.1, read on the forward strand.
ACATGGGGAGAAAGAGCAAACCCTACACAGACAGTGACCTGAGGTTGGAATTGAACCCACGTTCCTAGCACTGTGAGGCAGCAGTGCTAACCACTGTGCCACCATGCCGTCCTTATTAAATAAATGGCGGTGGATGCTCAAGGGGCTGAATGGCCTATTCCTGACCCTTGTTTGTGTATTTGTACATGTGGCAGACCCTATGCTACAAATGCATTTGCATAGTTCATAGAAACTTGGAAAAAATACACCATGAAAAGGAGCCTTTATGCCCACGCTGAACTTTGAAAGAGTTGTTCAATTATCCCCACTCTCTATTGGGGATAATTGGGGCGGCACGGTGGCACAGTGGTTAGCACTGCTGCCTCACAGCGCCAGGGACCCGGGTTTGATTCCCGGCTTGGGCTACTGTCTGAGTGGAGCCCTCATGTTCTTCATGTGTCTGCGTGGGTTTCTTCCGGGTGCTCCGGTTTCCTCCCACAGTCGAAAGATGTGCAGGTTAGGTGGTTTGGCCATGCTAAATTCTCCCTCCATGTACCCGAACAGGCACCGGAGTGTGATGACTAGGGGATTTTCACAATAACCTCTTTGCAGTGTGAATGCAAGCCTACTTGTGACTAATAAATAAGCTTTACTTTACTTTTACTATTACGGCAGCCCTGCAAATGTGTGCTTTTCAAATATACATATGCTGTTCAATCTCCAGTACTGTGGTTAAACAACTGCAACTTATTTCCACATAACTATAATACAGAGGCTTGCAGCCCTGTGGCTGTCAGTCAGCTTCCAAGAAGGTTCTGGAACAGAAATCTGAGCTCACAAGTGTGACCCCCCACCCTGCTACCTGATTGGCTCCTCAGCTCGTGTGACCCTGACTCTGCAGGTGGAACCTTAAAGAAACAACCACGACAAACAGATTCTCTTCTTAGCAAAAATAAAACACAAGCATTTTTTTTTCCTTCTCAAAAAAGGAATACAAAAAAACAGAAAAGACAGAAAAATAAATCACCCATTTTCAGAAAAAAACTCACATCGTGAATCGTCCGTCTTCTAAAACTCCCGACAATTTTTCACTACAAACATTCATTTTGGTGAAGGATTCAGATAATGGATGACTTGAATCAACCCACTGGAGCTTAGAGATTTCCTTTTTTCTCCACCATTTGTTTTAGACTTGCAATATCAATTTGTAACCTTTTATCCTTCACTCTTTGCGGAGGGAACAACCGTTAATATAACACTCTCCTGGGACGTTCCCTTCGTCATTTCCTCCTTGTAGTATTTTCCGTCAAATTTTAGATAAAAAGAATGTCCTGTCGACCCGCCTCTACTAATGTGAGGGTCTCTGCAGCCAGGGTATGTCTGTTACTTCTCTTTTTCTTCCAGGTCAAGTCACTTCCCATTTTCATCCATAAGATGAACTTCTGCAGGTGCACCATAGAAAGCACTTTCTCTGGCTGTATCACAGCTTGGTATGGCTCCTGCTCTACCCAAGAGGACAAGAAACTACAAAGGGTCGTGAATGTAGCCCAGTCAATCACGCAAACCAGCCTCCCAACCATTGACGCTGCCTACACTTCCCACTGCCTTGGGAAAGCAGCCAGCATGATCAAGAAACCCATGCATCCCGGACATACTCTCTTCCACCTTCCTCCGTCGGGAAAAAGATACAAAAGTCTGAGGTCACATACCAACTGACTCAAGAACAGCTTCTTCCCTGCTGCCATTAGACTTTTGAATGGACTTACCTCACATTAAGTTGATCTTTCTCTACACCCTAGCTATGACTGTAACACTACATTCTCCATTCTCTCCTTTCCTTCCCTATGTATGATATGCATTGTCTGCATAGCTCGCAAGAAACAATACTTTTCACTCTATGTTAATACATGTGACAATAATGAATCAAATCAAAAATATTATGTAATCCACTGCACTTTTTAAAATTAATTTCTGAGTCATGGGTGTCGCGAGCTGACCAGCCAGCCTATCCCTTGTTTCTCTTGGAGGGCGGTTGAAAGTCAACCACATTGCTGTGGCTCTGGTGTCACATGTAGATCATGTAAGGACAGCAGATTTCCTTTTGTAAATGACATTAGTGAACCAGGTGGGTTTTTCCGACAATCAATTCATGGTTCATAGTAGATTCTTAATTAATTCCAATTTTCTTTTTATTGAACTCAAATTCCACTATCTGCTGTGGCGGGATTCGAATCTAGGTCCCCAGAACATTAGCTGAATTTCTGGATTAATAGTCTAGTGATACAACCACTAGGCCATCACCTCCTCTTGTAAACCCATTACCAACGTTTGCATGCGAGGAGTCACTGAATACAAATCAATTTTATCAATAGATTCCAGTGCAATCCCCAAAATCCGACCATTAGTGAATCCTCCATCCTTTGCTTTATCACAGAGTTTCCTGTATTTGGTGGGGGCGCAGCTGGAAATGACTTTTTTTCCCCAGTTTTCTCTGTAGGGCAACAGCTATTTGGTCTCGGTGAGATTCTTTCCCAGGCAATCGAACCCCCATCAATATGAAAGGTCTATCGACATCGGAAATACGTACACAATCGAGTAATTTAAATGCAGTCTGGGATTTCAAGGTTAAACTTTTCCAAGCTGTTATGCCATCATCAAAGTCCATAATACACACCTCCATAGACAGATCGTCTGTTTACTTAAATTTATCAAAGTTTGATCAACAGTATTGCACCCATCACATTTCTGCTTCTCTTCAGTTCCAGTGAAGAGTCATATTGGACTAAATTAACTCTATTTCTCTCTCCACGCTTGCTTCCAGACCTACTGAGTTTTTGCAGCATTTTTTATTTTAATTTCAGCTGAAATCTTTGTCCCTATATTCTAAGACCTATTTTGTTCAAAAGATTTCATTGTGCTTTGGGATTTCTCACCTGGACCTTCAGAAATGATGCAGCATTAAGGTCATGTTAAACTATGACTGGTTAAGCCCGCATTATCTTCCCTTCATCTGAAAGGAATGGTCAAGCACCCAGCAGAAGGTCACAATGAATACCTTTCTTTCTGAATCGTGTCTATTGTGGTGCCTGCAGGAAATTAAACGGCATCATTTTCCCCAGAGGGTTAAGCAGAGACAAAGAAATCAAAGCAATTTTCTAACCACTCCAACAATGAATGATGTTATTCCCCTGGAATTTGCAATAAGGATAACGGTATGGCTGTCAGTGTAGATGCTAGAAAGAAGAGCGAACATTTTGAGTTCTTGTGGTTCTTTCTGGGTAGCAGACCTTTCACGAGTTCCTTGAGGAAGGCAATCCCACTTTCCACCTGGACCCCAAGAAGATCTTTCCCCTGCTCCTAAATTCCTCCCGCTAGCCTGCAAATTGGATGGGAAGTGGTCCTTATGTGGCCATTAATTAGCCACTTAAGTGCCTCAATAGTGGGAGGGCTGGTGGGCTGTGCTTGCCCTCACCTGTCTGGTGTAAAATTGCAGACAGGTTGAGGCACACGGGAGTGCAGCAGGAAGGCAGCATGGTGGCACAGCGGTTAGCACTGTTGCCTCACAGCGCCAGGGACCTGGGTTGGATTCCGGCTTGGGTCACTGTCTGTGTGGAGTTTGCACATTCTCCTCGTGTTTCCCGGGTGCTCCGGTTTTCTCCCGTCGTCCAAAGATGTGCAGGTTAGGTTGATTGGCCATGATAAATTGCCCCTTAGTGTCAGGGGGACTAGGAGGGTAAATATGTAGGGTTATGGGGATAGGATCTGGGTGGGATTGTTGTCAGTACGGTCTCGATGCGCCAAATGGCCTCCTTCTGCACTGTAGATTCTGTGAAGTCCTCCCGGGAAATGTTTTGAGCCCTCCCACCTGCAAACACACTGATGGTGAACCATAAAATTCAGCCCAGCGAGTCGGGGTGATAAAGAACTCGAACTGCCATGGGAGCTACGATAAGCTGGATGTCACTTGTGATTTCTACCAGTACAATATAAATCTGTATATTTTATATCGACCTGCCCAAAACCTCATGCGGGCCCTTTCTGCTCCTTTGCTAGTTTTTAGTGTTTATGATTGGCATTTAGAACGTCCTTGCTGATATTTTTGTGACTGAAACAATTGCAATCTACCAAATAAAAGCAAAATACTGCAGAAGCTGGAAATTGCAAATGAAAACAGAAAACGCTGGGGTAATGTTTCAAGCCAGTCTGACCCTTCTTCAAAAGTTAAAATTGCCCCTTTGTTCCACCTGCTCCATCCGCTCTTAACAGTCTAAATTTCGTCACATTTTTCCCTCCCTTTAGCTCTGAAAAAGAGTCATGCAGACTCAAAACATTGGCTGGAATTTTACCGTCCTGCCTGCCACGGAAATCAGAGAATGCAGGAGACAGACCATGGAAAGGTCCATTGACCTTGGGCGGGATTTTACAGTTTCGAGATGAGCAAGGCCAAAGAATCCCACTCATTAACTCCCAGCCTCCCATCCACTGACTCTGTCTACACTTCCCGCTGCCTCGGCAAAGCAACCATCATAATTAAGGACTCCGTGTCCCGTGGACATTCTCTCTTCCACCTTCTTCCATCGGGAAAATGATACAAATGTCTGAGGACACGTACCAACCGACTCAACAAAAGCTTCTTCCCTGCTGCCGTCAGACTTTTGAATGGGCCTACCTCGCATTAAGTTGATGAGAAGGTTATGTGTGTAAACAGGAGCTTTATTTCAATACCAGTAAAATGTCAGCTTTCTCATGCTCACTGTTGTTTCATTTTCTCTGGTCGGGATTTTCCAGTCCCGTCGTAGTGGGACCGGCCGTGGGAAATTCGACGGCCCAGCTGACTTTTAGTGGGACCGTACCATCCTGGTGGTGTGTGGGACTGGAAAGTCCTACCTTCCGTAACCACACCCACAGTGAACAGTCAAAAGACACACACATTCCAGCACCGAACAGTTGAACAATTGAACACTGCATCCACCAGCCTTCTGATTTTCTCTCTTAGCACCAGGCACGTTATGACTTCAAGAACCTTTGCCCACCAATTTTGCAGCTTGTTTGCCATTCCTTTGCTGCTGGAGTACCAGAGGGCAGAAAGGAGTTTGTCAGAGTGCATGGGTGTTCAGTCCATCAGGCAAACCAGCCTCCCATCCATTGACTCTGTCTACATTTCCCACTGCCTCGGCAAAGCAGCCAACATAACCAAGAACCCCACGCAACCTGGACATACTCTCTTCCACCAACGGGAAAAAGATACCAAAGTCTGACGTCACGTACCAATCGACTCAGAACAACTTCTTCCCTGCTGCTGTCTGAATTTTGAATGGACCTGCCATCTATTCGAACAAAGAAGAACAAAGAAAAGTACAGCACAGGAACAGGCTCTTCGGCCCTCCAAGCCTGCGCCTAAACTAAAACCGTGTGCACTTACGGAGTCCGTATCCTTCCATTCCCATCCTATTCATGTATTAGTCTAGTCGCCCCTGAAATATACTAAGTTGATCTTTTACTACACCCTGGCTATGACTGTAACAATACATTCTCCTTTCCTTCTCTCCTATGTACTTTATGAATGGTATGCTTTGTCTGTATACACAGATACATTTTTCTGGACAAATGTGAGGTGATGCATTTTGGAGGATCAAATTTAGGTGTGAATTATACTGTAAATGTCAGAGCCCTTCGGAACATTAACAGACAGTGGGATCTGGATGTACAGGTACACAGTTCCCCAAAAGTGGCAAGGTGGCCAAGGTGATTACTAAAGCATATGCATGCTTGCCTTTATCATTGAGTACAAGATTTGGGAAATAAAGTTGCAGCTATATAAAACCATGGTTAGGCCACATTTGGAATATTGCATGCAGTTCTGGTCACTACATTACCAGAAGGATGTGGAAGCTTTGAAGAAAGTGCAAAGAAAATTCACCAGGGTGCTGCCTAGTCTCAAGGGTGTTGGCTATGAGGAGAGGTTCACTGGAAAGATGGAGGCTAAGAGGAGACCTGATAGAGGTTTACAAAATAATGAGAGGTATAGACAAGGTGGACAGCCAGAGGCATTTTCCCAAGTTGGAAGTGTCAATTACAAGAGAGCACAGGTTCAAAGTGAGAGGGGAAAGTTTAAGGGAGATGTGCGAGGGAGTGGTGGGTGCCTGGAACGTGCTGCCAGAGGGGGTGGTGGAAGCAGGCACATTAACAACATTTAAGAGGCATCTGGATGGGTACATGATGAGGGAGGTAATAGAGAGATACGCACCGAATAAGGGAAGAAGGTTTTTTCTTTAGTTTAGTTAGGGCATCATGATCGGCATGGGATTGGAGGGCCGATGGGCCTGTTTCTGTGCTGTACTTTTCTTTGTACTTTGTTCTTAGTTCTTTGTATAGCATGCAAAAAACAATAATTTTCACTGATACCAATACATGTGACAAGAATAAATCAATTCAAGTCAAAAAAGTGTAGAAACAGACTTTATAAATGTAAGATCATTTCTGTAGTCTAACCATTCTTACCTTTCCTCTTGGTATCAATGCACACAACAGCTTGGATATTGTTCGACAAAATGTGGTATAGTTTGATCAATACCACCAAGCAATACTACATACTATTGTCGGGGTGGCACGGTAGCACAGTGGTTAGCATTGCTGCCTCACTGTAACATGAACCCAGGTTCGATTCCGGCCTTTGGTGACTGTGTGGAGTTTGCACTTTCTCCCGTGCCTGCGTAGGTTTCTTCCAGGTGTTCCAGTTTCCTCCCACAGTCCAAAGATGTGAAGGTTAGATGGCTTGGCCATGTTAAATTTCCCCTTATTGCCCCAAGATGTGTAGGTTAGGGGGGGGATTAGTTGGGTAATCACATAAGATTATGGGGATGGGGCAGGGGGTGGGCCTGGGTAAGATGCTCTGTCAGAGAGTCGGTGCAGACTCGATGGGCCAAATGGCCTCCTCATGCACTGTAGTGATGACTGGTTACCTAGTAACGTGGTGGGCCTAAATTTGTCTTGGTCCTCAATCAGCTGACGAGATGTTCGCGTGTGTGCATGTGCGTGTTCACGTGTGTATGTGCGTGTACATATGTGTTCACGGTAACTGACCAAATCACCCTGACCACAGCAGCACTGATGTCTTTGGGCAGGATTTTCCGGTCTCGCTCGCCCCCAACAAATCCACTCAAGTTCATATCCCACCTGCTATGACTCCTGTGGCGGGCAGGATGTGAAAATTCTGCCCTCTATGTTATCATTTTTTATACCCTTTCCGTCTCTGGCCTGGTGCCATGGTTGTAGCCCATTGAGCTGACTTTCAATTACTTCGCTGCCCTTATCCCAATAAAATTCAGTAGGTTCACAGTTACCCCTCTCCAGATATTTCCTGTTTAGCCACCCTTTCAAGGTTATGCTTGATGTACCACAGCCAACTTAACTCCCCTTTGTTATCTCTAAAACGGCTATCAATCTCCAAAGCTGGGTGAAGGAGGAATGTTTATTATCCCTTTTATGAGCAAAAAGGAGTCTGTCTTTCTCACAGTCTGAGGCAAGCACTTTTGCAGTTTTTAATCTGCTCTTGCAGAACTTGCTGATTCTAGCAAGTTTGGCCAAATTACCCATCATGCTTGCACAGTGGTTAGCACTGCTGCCTCACAGCGCCAGGAACCCGGATTCAATTCCCATCTTGGCTCACTGTCTGCGCAGAGTCTGCCCGTTCTCCCCGTGTCTGCGTGGGTTTCCTCCCGGTGCTCCGATTTCCTCCCACAGTCCGAAAGATGTGCAGGTTAGGTGGATTGGCCAAGCTAAATTCTCCCTCAGTGCACTCAAACACGAGTGTGGCGATGAGGGGATTTTCACAGTAACTTCACTGCAGTGTTAATGTAAGCTGACTTGTGACACTAATAAAGAAACTTCAAACTTCATCCACGCCCATGCTACGCAATTCTCAAGATGTCTTTGGCCTTGAGCTTTTCCTTCCATCTCGGTGGTCTGAATTACCACCATGAGACTCCACGCACTGGGCTACATCACAACCCAGCTACATTTAGGGATATAATAATAAATTGTGACATGGTTAAAAAGTGATTGTACATTTAAAAATGCATTTGATTACATCAATCAAGCTATCTCTTACTGTTCTCCATAGGCTGCCACAGCAATAGTTCTGGTTTAAAATTCATTCAGGACGTAACACTCCAAGGTGCAACTGTTGGAAATAATGAAACCTGTAATTGTTCCCGTGGTTACCAAAAGATCGCAGGATGTGTGAATTTTATTTCTTCAAATGCAGATAATTAAAATACAACAAAACTTACTCCAACTTATAGGAAGGATTTGATAAAGAAACTTCATTACTCCTAACTTGGGGCCTCGCCCTGGGCCACTTCAAGCTCCCCACAATTCCCAACAGGTTCTTATTTATCGCAAGTCAGCTGGTCAGTTGACTATCACATCATTCTGTAATTGGTTCCATGGTTTACTGGGTCAGCTGACGCTGACAGTTTGTTGCCATTGGTCACACCACATCCAATACAAAGTTGTCACCAGTTACATTCTAACAAATCTCAACACCATACAAGTAGCAAATGGACACCCCGGGACATGTTTCACATCTGTAAATTATTTTCTTCCCGCCTACCTCAGCCTTTCCAGATGTTACTGCCGTGATTCGTTGATATGTATCCAGCCTATTCATCTAGGATTGGGGCTGCCCAAGAAGAAAATCTCAGAAATAATTGGCACGCTGATCCCATGGCCCCGGGGGTGGGATGGAGACCTCATTGCAGGCTGAGGCAGTGGAACAGGAGCTACTGAAGGATCAGTCTGGTCATTAGGAGAGTTGAAGCATATTGACTGGAGGCTGGCAGGCTCAGAGCCGCAGAAGCGAAGCAGGAAACACAGTTTAATCAGCACTTGCTGCTAAACTGGTGGAACTGACTACAACTCTGTTGGAATTTAGAAGATTGAAAGTTGATCCTCTTGGAACATGTATGATCCTGAGGGGGCTTGACACGGTTGATGCTGAGAGGATGTTTCCCCTCCTGAGAGAGGCCGCTGTTTCAAAGTAGGGGCCTACCATTTAAAACAGAGATGAGGAGAATTTCTTTACTCTCAGAGAGTCATTAGTCTGTGGAATTCTCCTCCCAGAGAATTGTGGAGGCAGGGTTATTTTATAGCTGCGTTAGGGGCGGCATGGTGGCACAGTGGTTAGCACTGCTGCCTCACAGCACAAGGGACCCAGGTTCGAATCCAACTTTGGGTGACTGTCTGCGTGGAGTTTGCACTTTCTCCCCATGTCTGCATGGGTTTCCTTCAGGTGTTCCGGTTTCCTCCCACAGTCCAGAGATGTGCAGGTTAGGTTGATTGGCTATGCTAAATTGCCCCTTAGTGTCAGGGGGACCAGCAAGAGTAAATGTGCAGGTTTAAGGGGATAGGGCCGGGGTGGGATTGTGGTAAGTTCAGACTTGATGGGCCAAATGGTCTCTTTCTGCATTGTAGGGATTTAAGATTCCATGGCTGGAACTCTATCACCTTGCTCACCATGGAATCGGCACGGGTGCAGGTCCGACAACAGAAATCTCCTGACCTCGGAATTTTGAAGAACTTTGAAATCAGTGCAAGTTGGGCGATAAAGCCAGTGAAGAACACCAATGACCGAAGTGATAGGTGCATAACCCTGAATGTCAGAAACATAGAAACATAAAAACATAGAAGATAGGAGCAGGAGAGGCCATTTGGCCCTTCGAGCCTGCTCCTCCATTCATTACAATCAGGGCTGATCATCAAACTCAGTAGCCTAATCCTGCTTTCTCCCCATAACCTTTGATCCCGTTCATCCCAAGAGCTGTATCCAGCTGCCTCTTGAATATGTTCAATGTTTTGGCTTCAACTACTTCCTGTGGTAATGAATTCCACAGGCTCAACCACTCTTTGGGTGAAGAAATGTCTCCTCATCTCCGTCCTAAATGGTCTATCAGTATATTGTCCGGAGCATTAGTTTCATTAGTATTTGATTTCTATTCTGCCATTTAAACCTCCCCGAATGTATCAGCTCTCATCAATAGTAAATTTTCTTTGTCCAATATTTAGACAAAACCAAATTGTGCCATGTAATATGTATATTTATCTGTACTTCCCCATCACTAAGAGAATTATTATTCTGCTCTTGCTCTCAAGTGAAACAGTTTGTCAAGCATTCAAAATAACCGTAAATCTCAATCAGATCAAATTATTTCACTGGCTGTTTGAAATTAATTTCTCAATTTTCAAACTGTTACCCTAAAAAATCGTAAATTTATTACAATCACAAAGGAAAAGAATTAAACTCTTCAACAAGAAAGCTTCAATTCTCTACTGAAGATGCTGCCTCTCGTAGCTGGTTTGGCGCCATGCCAAAAGGGCTGCAGCCGTTCAAGAAAGTGGCTTGCCACCACCTACTCAAGGGCATTTAGCGATGGGCAATAAATGCTGGCCAATTCAGCAATGCTCACATCCCATCAAGAATGAAAAATAAGTTCCCCAGGGATGCTGAGAGGTGATAGATTCCCATGCACTGCCTGTTGTGAGGTCACCCAGTTTCCACTACGTGAAATTAACCTATTAATTCGATTCATTCGGTGAACATGGGCCAGTTCAGTTCTTTGAACTTGGCTTCCTGAGCGTTTGATTGTCTAGCGTCTTGGCAGCTTGCCACAATTCTTGTGTTTGATTTCTTAATCCTCTTAAATTTCAAGTTGCTTCCCTCATGCGCAAATAGTTCTGGCTTTGGAAGCAGCATCCGAAGAACTCTTGAGTTGGCTGCTCAAGGCGATCCCAAACAGAAAGCTTAATAATAACATCACTCACTTCCTGTGCTCCAAATAAAAAAAACCTGACGCACTCAATCCTTCCCTTTCTCCATTGCTTCCAAAACATGCTTTAAAGTATTATTGGATTATATTATTGTCAACAAACAATGACATGGATTAGGTGAGAGCTCCAGCTCAGTGAGAAGTACTCTCATTTCTGAATCAACAGTTGTGGACTCATTAAGCAACTCCAAAGACTTAAGCTTGAATCTTGGATGATACTTCAGTACTGATGGGGCACTGCGTTGTCAGAGGTGATAGGGTGGTGGAAAGAGATTCAATTGCGGCTTTCAAAAGAAGATTGAATAAATACGACAAAGAACAAAGGACAAAGAAAAGCACAGCACAAGAACAGGCCCTTCAGCCCTCCAAGCCCATGCCAATCATGATGCCCTATAAAGTATGTTTCCACACTTTTTTGATTTGATTTGATTTGGCTTATTGTTGTCACGTGCTAATATACAGTGAAAGGTATTGTTTCTTGCACGCTATACAAAGAACAAAGTACAAAGAAAAGTACAGTACAGGAACAGGCCCTTCAGCCCTCCAAGCCCATGCCAATCATGTTGCCCTAACTAAACTAAAAAAAATCCTTCTGCTCTTACTCGGTCCGTATCCCTCTATTCCCTCCCTATTCATGTACCCATCCAGCTGCCTCTTAAATGTTGCTAATACGCCTGCTTCCACCACCTCCTCTGGCAGCGCATTCTAGGCACCCCCACTCTTGGTGTGGGAAAACTTCCCCCGTTCATCTCCCTTAAACTTTCCCCCTCTCACCTTGAACCTGTGCCCCCTTGTAATTGACACTTCCACCCTGGGAAAAAGCCTCTGACTATCCACCCTATCTATGCCTCTCCTAATTTTGTAGACCTCTATCAGGTCTCTCCTCAGCCCCCATCTTTCTAGTGAAAACAATCCTAATTTATTCAACCTCTCTTCATAAGCAACACCCTCGAAACCAGGGAACATCCTAGTGAACCTTCTTTGCACTCTCTCCAAAGCTTCTGGTAGTGTGGTGACCAGAACTGCACACAATACTCCAAATGTGGCCTCACCAAGGTTTTATAGAGATGCAACATGATTTCCCAACTCTCTTACTCAATGCCTCAACTGATGAAGGTCAGTATGCCATATGCTTTCTTAATCACCTTGGCCACCTGTGTTGCCATTTTTAGGGAACTGTGAACCTATACGCCCAGATCCCTCTGTATGTTACTGTTTCTAAGGGTTCTGCCATTTACAGTATAATTCACACCTAAATTTGATCCTCCAAAATGAATCACCTCGCATTTGTCTGGATTAAGCTCCATCTGCCATTTCTGTGTCCAAGTCTCCAATCTATCTAGATCCTATTGTATCCTCTGACAATCCCCGGCACTATCAGCAACTCCACCAATCTTTGTGTCATCCATAGTTGAAGGCAAAATAAGAAAATGGGGCAAGAGTTGGGAAGTAGGATTAGTTGGATTGCTTTTCAAAGGAGCCAGTATACATTTGATGGGCCAAACAGCCTCCTTCAGTGGTTCAACCATCCTATCATTTAGTGGTTCTATGATTCCTGCTCCAGCAAAATTTGGCCCATGACTTTAATTGAGACTCAATCAAATTTTCTATTTAAACATTTTTCACTGACGTTATCAAACAAAAGAAGATAATGCAAAAGAATTTGAATCAAGTATAACCCCAAAAATGAAGACATACATTGGCCAGAATTCTCCGATCTCGCCCGCAGCTCGGATTCTCCAGTCCCACTGCAATGAATGGAGTTTTGGCTGAATGCCAAATTCTCTGTTCTTGCTGACAATGGGGCATGTGAGACTGGAGAATTCTGACCACTGTTTAAGAATTAGAATGTCCCAAGTGTGAGAGTGCTATAAATGCAAATATATTTATTTCTCTCCCACTTCTTTGCATTTTTGGTTTTAGCTTTCTGGCCCGTGGCACCACATTAACTAACGTGTTTCCAGAATGTCCTGACTGCACATCTCCCTGAATTTACTTAGAGTCATAGAGGTTTCCAGCATGGAAACAGGCCCTTCAGCCCAACTTGTCCATGCCGCCCTTTTTTTTTAAACCCTAAGCTAGTCCCAATTGCCCGCATTTGGCCCATATCCCTCTACACCCATCGTACTCATGTAACTATCTAAATGCTTTTTAAAAGACAAAATTGTACCCGCCCCTACTACTACCTCTGGCAGCTCGTTCCAGACACTCACCACCCTCTGTGTGAAAAAATTGCCCCTCTGGACTCTTTTGTACCTTCCCCCTCTCACCTTAAACCTATGCCCTCTAGTTTTAGACTCCCCTACCTTTGGGAAAAGATATTGACTATCTAGCTGATCTATACCCCTCATTATTTTATAGACCTCTAAAAGATTACCCCTAAGCCTTCTACGCTCCAGAGAAAAAAGACCCAGTCTATCCAGCCTCTCCTTATAACTCAAACCATCAAGTCCCGGTAGCATTCTAGTAAATCTTTTCTGAACTTGTGTGCAAAATGCCCAACAGGTCTTGAGGCAACATTCGTTATTTTTGCTTTTTTAATTGTGGATTACATGTTCCAACCAAAGGAAAAGAGTGAATTGCATTGTCACATGTTCTCCAGAAATATTGACGTAGTTAGCACTAATGGTTTCCTGATAACTTCTGAAAATATTGGCAGCGCTGTTTGTATTGGACAGAGATGTTTGCAAAAAATATGATGTTTCATTTACTATTTTCCCACAATTTACTGGGTTGTCATGGTATTATAGTGATCAGCACTCAGATACAACTAGTAATCTTATAGTTGAGAAGATATTTTCTTGAATCTCACCTAAGCAAAACTCTTTAATGCCTTGCCATTATACTTCCATCCTTCCCCACCCCCATCATCAGCCCCCCTACTCCAATGTTATAAGTCCTGGAATCATATAGCACGGGTGGAGGCCATTTGGCACGCTGTGACTTTGCTCACTTCAGGAAAGAGCTGGCCAATTAATCCCACTGACCTGCTTTTTTCCCCACAGGCCTAGAAATATTTTTTCTTTGTGTCCATATCCAATTATCTCTGAAAGTTATCACTGAATCCACTTCCACCCCACTTTTCAAGCAGTGCATTCCAAATCGTGATCAGTCACTCGGGTTATTTTGCTAATTACCTTAAATCTGTCCCCTCTGTGTGTTGACTTTTCTTGCTGCTTACTCCATTGTTATATACTTAAGTAGTTGCATGATTGCTTTAAGAGCCAGTCACATGGTTTGATGGTGATGTCATTAGGGTGTTGCACAGACTACTATTTTAATGTCAATTTGTACTCTGTCGATAGAACAACTCTTTCAAACCTGTTGTATGTTAGTTTGAATCGACATGTGCACACCATGGGCCCAATTTTACCATTTTCATTCTCAGTGCTGAATCTGGGCGTAATGCAGATCCGACTTGGAAATCTGCTTTCAGGCGCCCCCATACGTACTCAGCCTGAAAAAAAAAATCGCTAGTCCCATTCGTGCGGTGGGTGGGGCTTAGTGCAGCCGAAATAATCGGAGCTCTGAACTGCGCATGTGCAGTTAGAAAAAATTTTTTTTAAGCGCGCCTGTGTCAGATCGCTCCCGGGCCGCAGAAAGCGGAGAAAGCGGCCTGGGAGCGAGAAGTGGCAGCGATGCTGCACACACACATCACTGTCCCCCTTATCCACCGCCTCCCATCTATGCACACACATCACTGTCCCCCTTATCCACCCCCCCCACTATCCACACACATCACTGTCCCCCTTATCCACCCCCCCACTACCCACACACATCACTGTCCCCCATATCCACCCACCCCACTATCCACACACATCACTGTCCCCCTTATCCACCCCCCACTACCCACACACATCGTTGCGGCACGGTAGCACAGTGGTTAGCACTGCTGCTTCACAGCTCCAGGGTCCCGGGTTCGATTCCCGGCTCGGGTCACTGTCTGTGTGGAGTTTGCACATTCTCCTCGTGTCTGCGTGGGTTTCCTCCGGGTGCTCCGGTTTCCTCCCACAGTCCAAAGATGTGCAGGTTAGGTTGATTGGCCAGGTTAAAAATTGTCCCTTAGAGTCCTGAGATGCGTAGGTTGGAGGGATTAGTGGGTAAAATATGTGGGGGTAGGGCCTGGGTGGGATTGTGGTCGGTGCAGACTCGATGGGCCGAATGGCCTCCTTCTGCACTGTAGGGTTTCTATGTTTCTATGTTTCTATGTTGTCTCCTTATCCACCCCCCACTACCCACAAACATCACTGTCCCCTTTATCCACCCCCCCCACTACCCTCACACATCGTTGTCCCCTTATCCACCCCCCACTATCCACACACATCACTGTCCCCTTATCCACCCCCCACTACCCACAAACATCACTGTCCCCCTTATCCACCCCCCACTACCCACACACATCACTGTCCCCCTTATCCACCCCCCCACTACCCAGACCGATCACCACCCCTGCCCCCCCTCCCCCCCCACTGATCACCCGCAGAGTGGCAGCGTACCCCCCTGTCCCCCCGCACCCCCACCAGAGATCCATCTGACCCCCCCCCGCCCCCCCCCCACCAGTGAGTGATTGGGCCTCGCCCCCCCCATCCAGAGATCCATCTGACCCGCCCCCCTCTCCCCCCCCAAGACAACGATCTGGCCTTACTCATTCCCCCCCCAGAGAATGGTCTGGCCTCACTCACCTCCCCCACCAGAGGAACATCTGACCCGCCTCCTCCTCCCTCCCCACCAGACAATGATCAGCCCTCCCCTCACCACCCCCCCCCCCCCCACACCGGAGATATATCTGACCCGCCTTCTCCTCCTCCTCCCCCCCAACCAGACAATGATTTAGTCTCACTCCCCTCCCCCCTCCCAATCAGAGAATGGTCTGACCCACCTCCCTCCTCCCCCTCACCACTGATCCGAGTCAGAGAGCCGTTGGAAGCTCTGAACGCGCCCTTCAGCAGCTGGAGAGCGCCCGATTCAGGCTCTTATTCAGCAGGTCCATTACGGCGCGGTTCTGGATTGGCGAACGCGGTGGTAAAGGGGAAAATGCTGATAAAGTTGGGCAGGCAGTTCATTAATTCAATTTAAATGCATGCAAATGCATTTAAATCGCCGTTGCGCCCATTTTGGGTGCGAAGCGGATCGCCGCCATTTCCGGGTTTCGGTAAAGTGGCAAGCTGCGCGGACACGGGCGCGGATCGCGTTAATGGCCTCACACCTGACTTTACCATGTTTTCGCGCCCGATTCAATGGTAAAATTGGGTCCCACATCTTTTCCTTTTTGTGTAAAACCCACAACCCCTAACATAGCTAGGATATTACATCGATCAAAACCTTTTTCATACATGAATCCCATTTCTGTCTATGCTGCTGCATCCAGCTAAAATTGCAGCATTTAGTTTAGTTGTAAAGTCGAATCATTGGTTTTAATTGTACACATATCTTCAGCAAAAACAAGTATATGGCTTACTTGTATAGGGTGTTGGTGAGGCCACACCTGGAGTATGTGTGCAGTTTTGGCGTCCTTATCTGAGGAAGGATGTTCTTGCTACAGAGGGAGTACAGTGGAGATTTACCAGGCTGATTCCTGGGATGGCAGGTCTGTCATATTAGGAGAGACTAAATTGGTTAGGATTATATTCACTGGAGTTTAGAAGAATGAGAGGGGATCTGATAGAAACTAATAAAATTCTAACAGTGTTAGACAGGGTAGGTTCAGAAAAAAAGTTTCAATAGGGTGGGAGTCGAGAACTAGGGGTTATAGTTTGAGGATAAGGAGTAAATCTTTTAGAACTGAGGTGAGGAGAAATTTATTCACCCAGAGGGTGGTGAATGTGTGGAACTCACTATCACAGAATGTAGTTGAGACCAAAATGTCTGATTTCAAGAGGAAATTAGATGTAGCTTTAGGGGCTAACGGGATCAAAGGACATGGGGATCAGGGAGGATATTGAATTCGATAATCAGCCATGATCAAAATGAATGTTGGAACAGACTCGAAGGGCTGAATGGCCTACTCCTACTTCTAGTTTCTATGTTTCTATTTGTTTATCTGTGCCCATTTTGTCCTAGTACATGGTCTGGCTGAATAATTAAACATACTTCTTTTAACTGTTTATTGGTGAGGATGTGATGATCAATGAGCTGGACTTCTGACTGCTTATTTGATGATTAATTAGTGGCACTGTCATAGAATCATAGTATCACCGCAGTGCAGAAGGAAACCATTCAGCCCATCGAGCCTGCATCAAAAACAGTCCCACCCAGTCCCTATCCCTGTAACCCCAAATATTTACCCTGCCAATCCCCTTAAACTACATATCTTTGGACACTAAGGGGCAAGGAACTGCAAAAGGTAAATGTAGCCCACTCCATCACACAAACCAGCCTCCATCCATTGACTCTGTCTACGTTTCCCACTGCCTCGGAAAAGCAGCCAGCATAATTAAGGGCCCCACACACCCTGGACATTCTCTCTTCCACCTTCTTCCATCGGGAAAAAGATACAAAAGTCTGAGGTCACGTACCAACCGACTCAAGAACAGCTTCTTCCCTGCTGCTGTCAGACTTTTGAATGGATCTTTCTCTACACCCTAGCTATGACTGTAACACTACATTCTGCACTCTCTCCTTTCCTTCTCTATGAATGGTATGCTTTGTTTGTATAGCACGCAAGAAACAATACTTTTCACTGTGTGTGAATGTGACAATAATTAATCAAATCAAATCAAATATTTAGCATGTGGCCAATCAACCTAATCCGTACATCTTTGGACTGTGGGACAAAACTGGAGCACCCGGAGTAAACCCACGCAGACACGAAGAGAATGTACAAACTCCATACAGACAGTCACCCAAGATTGGGAATGAACCCGGGGCCCTGGCGCTGTGAGGCAGCAGTGCTAACCGCTGTGCCACCGTGCTGCCCTGGCGCTGTGAGGCAGCAGTGCTAACCGCTGTGCCACCGTGCTGCCCTGGTGCTATGAGGCAGCAGTGCTAACCGCTGTGCCACTGTGCTACCCTGGCGCTGTGAGGTAGCATGTTAACCGCTGTGCCACTGTGCTACCCTGGCGCTGTGAGGCAGCATGTTAACCGCTGTGCCACCGTGCTGCCCTGGCGCTGTGAGGCAGCAGTGCTAACCGCTGTGCCACCCGTGCTGTCCTGGCGCTGTGAGGCAGCAGTGCTAACCACTGTGCCACCGTGCTGCACTGGTGCTGTGAGGCAGCGTGTTAACCGCTGTGCCACCCATGCTGCCCTGGCGCTGTGAGGCAGCATGTTAACCGCTGTGCCATCCATGCTGCCCTGGCACTGTGGGGCAGCAGTGCTAACCACTGTGCCACTGTGCTACCCTGACGCTGTGAGGCAGCAGTGCTAACCACTGTGCCACTGTGCTACCCTGGCACTGTGAGGCAGCAGTGCTAACCACTGTGCCACTGTGCTGCCCTGGCGCTGTGAGGCAGCAGTGCTAACCATTGTGCCACCCGTGCTGTCATGTTGTGGCACTTCAAGATTGTTTTTCAAATTGTACAGTGAGCCCTTACTTTGTGCTCATTGTCCTCCTTGCTTCCCAACAGAGTTAAAAATGTGTTCATATTAACACCGAACTACTATCCAGCCTGTTTGCAGATTTATCTTACTGCTTCCCGATAATGGTTTAGAAAGTAATATTAATCTCAGAATGTGACAGGAAAAATAACACTCACTAAATCTGTATTTCAAATACTCCACAGCACCGTCAATGGTTGCCTATTCAGTCAGCAATGTCCTGTTCTCTCCGATTCCTCTCCTAAATTCGATAAGGTCCCCTTCGATAAGGTCCCCCATGCAAGGCTTCTAGAAAAAGTGAGAGGGCATGGGATCCAAGGGGCTGCTGCCCGGTGGATCCAGAACTGGCTTGCCCAAAGGAGGCAGAGAGTGGGTATGGATGGGTCTTTTTCTAAATGGAGGTCGGTCACCAGTGGTGTGCCCCAGGGATCTGTTCTGGGACCCTTGCTGTTTGTCATTTTCATAAATGACCTGGATGAGGAAGCGGAGGGATGGGTTGGTAAGTTTGCCGATGACACGAAGGTTGGTGGGGTTGTGGATAGTCTGGAGGGATGTCAGAAGTTACAGAGGGACATAGATAGGATGCAAGACTGGGCGGACAAGTGGAGATGGACTTCAACCCAGATAAATGTGTAGTGGTCCATTTTGGCAGGTCAAATGGGATGAAGGAGTACAATATAAAGGGAAAGACTCTTGGTACTGTAGAGGATCAGAAGGACCTTGGGGTCCGGGTCCATAGGACTCTGAAATCGGCCCCGCAGGTGGAGGAGGTGGTTAAGAAGGCGTATGGTGTGCTGGCCTTTATCAATCGAGGGATTGAGTTTAGGAGTCCGGGGGTAATGATGCAGCTAGATAAGACCCTCGTCAGACCCCACTTGGAGTACTGTGCTCAGTTTTGGTTGCCTCACTATAGGAAGGATGTGGAAAAGATTGAAAGGGTGCGGAGGAGATTTACAAGGATGTTGCCTGGATTGAGTGGCATGCCTTATGAGGATAGGCTGAGGGAGCTCGGTCTTTTCTCCTTGGAGAGACGAAGGATGAGAGGAGACCTAATAGAGGTGTATAAGATGTTGAGAGGCATAGATCGCGTGGACTCTCAGAGGCTTTTTCCCAGGGTGGAAATGTCTTCTACGAGAGGACACAGGTTTAGGGTGCTGGGGGGTAGGTACAGGGAGATGTTAGGGGTAAGTTTTTCACACAGAGGGTGGTGGGCGAGTGGAATCGGCTGCCATCAGTGGTGGTGGAGGCGAACTCAATAGGGTCTTTTAAGAGACTCCTGGATGAGTACATGGAGCGTAATAGGATGGAGGGTTATAGGTAGGTCTAGAAGGTAGGGATGTGTTCGGCACAACTTGTGGGCCGAAGGGCCTGTTTGTGCTGTAGTTTTTCTATGTTTCTATGTTTATATTTAAAGCATTTCCTTCCTCCATCTCCTTCTCTTCACCAGCGACCTCTTTGACCAAGGTTCAGCCCACACTTCCCTTCCTTATCCCTCGTCTCTGCGAAGGAGGCTGTGATATTTTACTACTTTGAAGACACTTTGTAAGCGCAAACTAATTGTTTGAGTTTGAATGCAGAATTTGGACGATTTCCAAATTGTGCAGCTGCTGATTTTCTTTTGTGTGTGTGTGTTGCTGTGTCAATAACCTCGGCATAGAATCTGCCACCCTGATGTGTGGTAAACCCATACTGATTGTAGGGTCGGGGCAGGCAGGTGTCCAAATTTGAATTTGCGAGCTCATTCCGGCAATTTGACCAGTGCGGGAAACATGGCAGACCACTTAGGAAAGCTGAATAGAATCAAACCTAGTTTTATGAAAGGTAAATCATGTTTGACAAGTTTTCTTGAATTCTTTGAGGGTGTAACAGGGAGAGTAGATAGAGGGGAACCTGTTGATGTAGTGTATATAAATTTCCAAAAGGCATTTGACAAGGTGCCACACAAAAGGCTGGGACATACAGTAAAAGCCCATGGAATTGGAACGAAACTACAAAGGAGTCCATGCCTCCAGCCTCCCTTCCATCTACTCATCCCGCTGCCTCGGAAAAGCAGCCAGCATAATCAAGGACCCCATCCATCCCAGACGTACTGAAATTTTCCGACTTCTTTACGCCCATTTTGCAGCAGGCCAATGTTGTATAATTGGGTTTAAAGCTCCTGGCGTGAATGACACCGGTCTTCATCCCTGTTGCAATTTTACGACACTCGGACATCTGCTGCAGTCAGCCTCTCACTGGAAATGGGTGAGAGGTTGAATAATTTATTTAAATTGATGGAAATATTGATTTCAATGTGCTTAGCAAGGCCGTTGCTCACTCACCCGGGCTCGCTTGCCTTAATGGCCTCGTTGGCAGAGGTTCTCTCTGGCAAGGGAAACACCTGTTCCCATTGAATGGGGAACAGTCGTTTTGGCCTCACCAGTGGATCCGGAGGCTATTATGGCCCCAGGTCAGAAGGCTGGGATGCCCCTTGGGCAGTGCCAGACTGGCAGTGCCAACCTCGCACCTGGGCAATACCCACTCAGGCAGTGCTGGGGCAGGGGCTTTGGGGGCAGTGTCAGTGGCAGGCCAATGGGGGTGGAGCCAATTGGGGCAGGGCCAATGGGGTGGGACAATGGGGACAGGCCATTGGGGGCAGGGCCAATGGGAGAGGGGTGCCCGCTGCCACTCTGCATGTGTTCAGTTGGGAAGGCGGGGGGGAGAGGGGCCCACCGCAACTTTGCCTGCGATCAGTGAAGGTGGGAATGGGGGCCGCGATCGATCTGGACGATGGGTGGGGGATGGGGTGCGGCAGAGGCTGCATACTGGGCTACCTGCCCACTCAATTGTGGGAGGGTTGCTGTTTGAGGCTGCCTGCAGTAGCAGGGGCCTGACAGCTCTCTCTCTCTCTGTCTGTCAAACCCCTGCTACTGTTAATGCACATGTGCAGCAGCAGAGATCTGCACGTGCGCAATACCTCTCTCTGGTGAGTTAAGCCCCGATCACAGCCTCCTTGGCTAGAAAATAACTAGCCCAAAATTTCAGAAGCAGAGTGCAGAAGATTGGGTTTGAAAACTTGCCCAAAAAACGGATCTGGAATTCTCCCATTTTCAGACCAGCTGGACACTTAGAAAAAAATCTTGTAAAATTCCACCCATTATCTTCCACCTTCTTCCACCAGGAAAAAGATACCAAAATCTGAGATCACGTATCAACCGACTCAAGAACAGTTTCTTCCCTGCTGCCATCAGACTTTTGAATGGACCTATCATATATTAGGCTGATCTTTCTCTACACCCTAGCTGTGACTGTAACAGTATATACTGCAACCTCTCCTTTCTTTCTCCCCTATGTACTCTATGATTGGTACATTTTGACTGTATAACGCACAAGAAATAATACTTTCCACTGTATCCCAATACATGTGACAATAATAAATCTAGAGTACAGCCTAGAGTACAGGTTATTCCACCAGGTACAGAAATATTTTCTGAATATCTCACAAGAGATTGATATAGAGGGATATGGGCTAAATGTGGGAAATTGGGACTAGCTCAATGGTAAAAACTTTTTACTAGTCTGTGTATACTTACCTTAACTTCCCAGATGCCACTTAAAGGCAGCCAGCATCTCTTGAAGGGGTGGTACATTCCAGTTTCAGATGCACTTTTGGAAGTAGTGATGCGGCTGATGAGAGTACCAAGGATGCTGCCTTGTAATCCTTACTGTAAGGCACCGAACAAGAGGGAGGACATGTCCTACCCTTACTGTGCCCTCACTCGCCATTCCCCCACCTGGAGGCAGAAGGTGTTCCAGGCATCAACTCCGCTTACATATAATATGTGGAATCTTAGAATTGCTACAGTGTAGAAAGAAGCCATTTGCTCTATCGGATCTGCACTAACTGTGAAAGAGCATCCCACCCAGGCCATCCCCTCAGCCCTCTCTCCATAACACTGTGCATTTGCCATTTGCCATAGAATCTTAGAAAATTCATATAATCAGAGAATTTCTATAGTGCAGAAGGAGGCTCATTGAGCCTGCACCTACAACAATCCCACCCAGGCCCTATTCCTGTAATCCTACATATTCACCCTCCTAATCCCTCTAACCTACCGGGACTCTAAGGGACAATTTAGCATGGCCGATGCACCTAACCCGCACATCTTTGGACACTAAGGGACAATATAGCATGAGCAACTTCTGGGTACAATTGGATTTCTTGGTTGAGCAACCAAAGCATGAAACATGATGAGCCATGATGAAGAAACTACCATGAAAATAATACCTATTGCAGAGACACGACATTAGGTATATCCGGAGGCATTTGTTTACTGCTTTTAACCCATTACCGGAACTATTTAGACCCACTGGCATGGAAATTGGACAATAAAAAGTGGAATTTGTAATAAGTTTCAGACACTAGCCTGTCGGGGAATTGCACAGACACAGTAACATTTCTTTAAAAAAAGACCCATTGAGCGTCAGATTAAACAACAAGGAAACATTTCCAGAAGAATCTATTTGACGCTGTCGTCCTATAAAGGTCTTCCAAGGCTTAAATGATAGATTGTTAAACTCAGCAAGGAGACAAGACTCATTCTCTGCTGCCACAGATGATCTTCAGCGGCTGACTGTGAGAGTTATAAATAACGAAAAAGAGAGTGGAGTAAAGTGAGCATTGCGCTTCTTCTAAATATAAAGGGACCACGGCCCAGGGAGGAAAAAACAGAACAAAGGCTGGAAAATTCCAGCCGCGAAGGATAAGGGCCAAGTAATTTTCAAAAGAATAAGCAGCTTATTTTTTCCCAGAGTCTTGCAGTATGAATTATATTGTGATATAAAATATTTGAGGAGGAACGAGTGGAAATTTCTGCATTTGAATCCCTGCAGAAATGGTGGCACAGTTAAGGTGTGTCAGCAACCCTGTTTATTGACCGGCAGGTTTTGATGATCATCCCACCTCTGGTTCCCCAACAATTAGGGAGATTAGACAAGATGACATGATGGATCTGTCAAAGGAAGGATTTCTATCCATTGACTCTGTCTACACTTCCCGCTGCCTCGGAAAAGCAGCCGACATAATCAAGGACCCCATGCACCCCGGACATTCTCTCTTCCACCTTCTTCCGTCAGAAAAAAGATACAAAAGTCTGAGGGCACTGACCAACCAACTCAAGAACGGTTCCTTCCCTGCTGCCATCAGACTTTTGAATGGACCTATTATATATTAAGCTGATCTTTCTCTTCCCCCTATCTGTAACTGCAACATGATGGCTGGGATTCTCCCCCCAAAAAATTTAAGTCTCCAATTCGGGTGAAAATGGAAGTAACTCCCACCAAATTTCAGCATGATTTTCAGAATGAATCTCCAACACTCTATGCTTGACAGAGTGCCCGAGTGGGATTCCCTCTGGAATTCTAGAGGTGGGGCCTATTCCCACTCAAGAGGCTGGCAGCATAGTGCTAAGCGAGCCACTGTACATGTGCCGATCTTCAGCACTGAGATCGGCACATGCACAGTAGCCCCGCATTTCCGGCCTCCCGATCGCTGGCCAGCTCTGCAACCTCCCATCAATGGCCTTCCGGACCTCCCTGGGCCAGCCCCGATATACCCCCTCCCCACCGCCCCAGCCAGTCCCAATCTCCCCAACCTCCATCTAGCCACCCGATTGCTCCCCCACCAGACAGACCTGAAACCCTCTCCAACACTCCCAGGTTGTTGGTGATCTGGACACCCAAAAACTTGAAATTCTCGACCATTTCTACTTCGTCCTCATTGATGTAGACAGGGGCATGTTCTCCACTATGCTTCCTGAAGTCGATGACGATCTCCTTCGTTTTGTTGACATTGAGGGAGGGATTATTGTCACTGCACCAATTCATCAGATTCTCGATCTCATTCCTGTATTCTGTCTCGTCGTTTGAGATCCAATCCATTATGGTGGTGTCAGCAGCAAACTTGAAAATCGAGTTGGAGAGGAATTTGGCCGCACAATCATCGGTGTATAAGGAGTATAGTAAGGGGCTGAGGACACAGCCTTGTGGGGCAATGGTGTTGATGATGATCATGGAGGAGGTTTTGTTGTGACCATGACAATTTAAAGCTGTAACTACATGAATCATAGAATCAGAGAAGCATAGAATCCCCACAGTGCAGAAGGAGGTCATTTGGGCCATCAAGCCTGCATCGACAATAAACCCACCCAGGCCCTAACCCCATAACCCCATGTATTTACCTTGCTAATCCCCCTGACACTAAGAGGCAATTTAGCATGGCCAATCGAACTAACCTGCACATCTTTGGAGTATGGGAGGAAACCGGAGCACCCAGAGGAAACCTATGCAGTCACGGGGAGAATGTGCAAACTCCACACTGACAGTCACCTGAGGCCAGAATTGAACCTGGGTCCCTAGTGCTGTGAGACAGAAGTGCTAACTATTGTGCCACCGTGCCATCCTAAGAAAAAAAAACAAATGGCCATGGGCAGAAAATTAGAAGAGCCAGGCACATTTTGGATAAGAAAATGGCTATACCAGACATGAGCAGCCGAGCACACCACACAAAATTGCTGAATGAATCAAAAGCACCAGTGAGAAGACAACAAGAGATCACAGAGAGAGGGGCAACTACCAATAAAATGCAAAAGGCAACATGAAATGCCAAGGGCAACAAGAAACCCCTGAAATAAAGCGCCAAAGGGAGGGCAGTAAAGGGAGGGCAGCCCCCCACCCTATCCCAGAAGGACCAGATCAAGGTATTTTATGAAGTGAACCTAGACCCCAACTTTTACATTTGATTTTGGCATTAGGGTAAGCATAATGCAATTCACTCCAGGCATGATTCAAGTGACCCACTGGGAAGCTTTTACCAAAACAAACTGTATTTAAGAAGACAGTTAGAATATAACAAAAATAATTACCATAACTTTTACCAATTAAAATGCTTAAACATGGCCAGGTATAATTCTTAAGACCTAGCTACCTCTCTAGCTCCAATTGAGCAGTATCCCCACATGGACATAAATCCCTTCTGAGAACCAGTTAGCACAGAAACCAAAAATGCTTACATGGGTATTAGATTTCTGGCCTTTTATCACCTCTGGAGCGTAATCTGGACAGATACTTGTCTTCTAATTCTCATGCAGTGACTTCCAGAGAAAGCTCCAGGCCAGACAGCAGAATCTCAGAGGAAAATACTTATTTCCTCACAGATTCCAGTCTCCGGACCTCAGAGACAGTAAGAGACAGAGAGAAAGTAATCTCTCTCTAAGGATCCCACAATGCAGACTGCCTTGAGCTCTCTGTAACAGCTTAGCTCACCCAGTTATATGATCTTACCTATCAACCAACCTAATCAAGCCCTACTCTGGAATATCTCGGGGAAAACACAAATATCAGAATCCTGCATTAGTTCAGATTAAAACAAATGTTAGACATAGACATTGAATTCTACAATGGAGCAGGAGGCCATTCAACCCATCGAGTCTGCACTGACCACAATCCCACCCAGGTCCTATCCCCATTTACCCCTGACACTAAGGGGTAAGTTAGCATGGCCAATCAACCTAACCTGCACATCTTTGGACTTTGGGAGGAAACCGGAGCACCCGGAAGAAACCCACGCAGACACGGGAGAATGTGCATATCCTGCACAGACAGTGACCCAAGGCCGGGAATCGAATCCGGGTCCCTGGCACTGTGAGGCAACAGTGCTAACCACTGTGCCATCGTGCCGCCCCAAATAAAGGTAGAATACATAAAGTATATTCCTCTCCTGAGTGATTTGAGTAAATAATCTGAGCTGACACTGAGGGTGGAATTTTCCTGTCCCACCCACCACAGGAATCATAGCGGGCAGGACACGGACCATGCAAATGTTCAAATTCCACACAGACAGTGACCCAAGCCAGGAATCGAACCCGGGCCCCTGACGCCATGAAGGAAGCAGTGCTAACCACTGTGCCACCCATTGTGGGCAGACTTTTCCTGTCCCGCCTACCACGGGAATTGTAGTAGGTGGGGCAGGACCATACAAATGTCTATTAAGCTTGGGAGGGATATTATGGTCTTGGGGTGAGCGCGGCTGGAAATTCCCGCCCTGTATCAATTAATATCAATCATACTGCTGCAGTAACAATACAATGCTGGAGCCAGACAAGATGGCTCTGAGTGCATAGAACAGATCCAGCACAAGAAGCATGACTAAAATACATTTCTTGAAGACACATGTAATGATATGCATTTACCATGGCTTACCACCTAGCCCACATGCTTCAGGACACAAAGATTTGATTTTTATTTGATTTGATTTGATTTATTATTGTCACACGTATTAACATACAATGAAAAGTATTGTTTCTTGCGTGTTATACAGACAAAGCATACTATTCATAGAGAAGGAAACGAGAGAGTGCAGAATGTAATGTTACAGTCATAGCTAGGGTGTAGAGAAAGATCAACTTAATGCAAGGTAAGTCCATTTAAAAGTCTGACAGCAGCAGGGAAGAAGCTGTTCTTGAGTCGATTGGTACGTGACCTCAAATTTTTGTATTTTTTCGTGATGGAAGAAGGTGGAAGAGAGAATGTCTGGGGTGCGTGGGGGTCCTTAATTATGCTGGCTGCTTTGCCAAGGTAGCGGGAAGTGTAGGCTAAGGAGCATTTCAGCCTGGCCAATCCACCTAACCTGTGCATCTTTGGACTGTGGGAGGAGCACTTGGTGAAAAGCCGCACAGACAGAGGGAGAACGTGCAGTCTCTGCACAGTCACCCAAAGCTGGAATTGAACTCGAGTCGCTGGCGTGGTCTGGCAGCCATGCTAATCGCTGTGCCACCATCTCTGGAAGTTGCTACATGAGAATTAGAAGACAAGTATCGATCTGGATCACTCTCCAGAGATGTGGAAAGGCCAGAAATATCGTACCCACGTAAGCATCCTTGCTTTCTGTATCAACTGGCTCTAAAGATGGGATTTCTGATATTGTGAGGCTACTGCTAAACTGGAACAATAGAGGTAGCGAGCTCTTAAAAATTATACTTTGTCACGTTTAAGTATTTTGATTGGCAATAGTTATGCTAATTCAGTTTGTTATATTCTAACTATGTTCTTCAATAAGGTTTGTTTTGATAAAAGCTTCCTAGTGGTTAACTTGAGTGACCCACCTGGTCACCTGGGGGTTTCACCTGCAGTGAAACATCTTGTGCAGAGGTTCTTGAAAATGCTGACACTGTACCCAAAGTGCAACAACAACGGGAGAAATATTGAAGAGCTGAAGAATCAGCTGCCTTAAACCTTTGGTTTAAAAGAAAAGTTCTGCTGCAGACAGATAAAGAAAAGACAAAAATAGGATCAGAAAAATGTAAATTTAATTCTGAAGCACCACAAACTAGAAAAATGAAAATGTTGGGCTGAAGGAGAAGATTCTGAAGCTTGCTAAATGATTTGAAAATAAAATGGCAAACAAATGTTTGGCTGAAATTAGAATCACAGAATCTCTACAGTACAGAAGGAGGCCATTCGGCCTATCAAAACTACACTGACAACAATCCAACCCTATCCCTGTAACCTCACATATTTATCCTGCTAATCCCCCTGAAACTAGGGGCAATTTAGCATGGCCAATCAACCTGCCCCGCACATCTTTGGACTATGGGAGGAAGCCGGAGCACCCGGAGGAAACTCACGCAGACACAAGGAGAACGTACAGATTCCGCACAGACAGTGACCCGATGCCGGAATTGAACCTGTGTCCCTGGCGCTGTGAGGCAGCTGTGCTAACCACTGTGCCACCCAATTGTGAAACAGTTTGAAATGAGGGTATTTGTGAAACGTGCATGTCCACCTCATTCTGCGTCTCATCACTTTCACTTCTGAAAGCCTTATTTGTTCATTTGCAACTCAAGGATCACCTCAGTTCTATGACATGTTGACTTCACAAGCCCTTGCCCAATCAATATCATTTTTTTTAACCACCCCCAGTATTTTTATAACTAATAAAGTTCACCGTTTAAGAAAAGTGCAAAATAAGAACGCCACTATTTTTGGCCTGCGTCACTTGGAGCGGCATCCTGGAAATGAATCTTTCATTCCTGGAGGCTAGAGGCTGGTTACCTCAGTGGAAGCCTGATACTTCCCTACTAGGAAAAGGGAAAAGCAGCCCAGTTGGATGAATAGTGCAATTATGCTGTTCTATTTAATCAAATTTTAAAGTTTATTTACTAGTGTCACAAGTAGGCTTACATTAACACTGCAATAAGTTACTGTGAAAATCCCCTAGTCGCCACACCCCAGTGCCTGTTCAGGTACACTGAGGGAGAAGTTAGCATAGCCAATGCATCTAACCAGCATGTCTTTCAGACTTGTGGGAAGAAACTGGAGCACCCGGAGGAAACCCACGTAGACATAGGAAAAACATGCAGACTCCACACAGACAGTTATCCAAGCTGGGAATCAAACCTGGGTCCCTGGCACTATGAGGCAGCAGTGCTAACCACTGTGCCACCATGCTACCATACTGATTGTCAGTCAGATAATCTTCATCTATATATCCAGTAGCTGAATACATCCAAAAACCCAATGATGGTTTGAACAGCCATGCAGTTAATTTGTTTGTTAGTAAACCAATGTGTGATATTGCAGGTGTCATAAATGTGAACAGGATAGTCATTGACTCCAGGAAACAGAGTGGAGGACATGTCCCTGTTTACATTAATGGTGTTGAGGTGGAAATGGTCGAGAGCTTCAAGTTTTTAGGTGTCCAGATCACCAACAACCAGTCCTGGTCCCTCCATGGGGATTCTATAGTTAAGAAAGCCCACCAACGCCTCTATTTTCTCAGGAGGATAAGGAAATTTGGCATGTCCACTATGACTCTCACCAACTTTTACAGATACACCATAGAAAGCATCCTTTCCGGATGTATCGCTGCTTGGTATGTCTCCTGTTCTGACCAAGACTGCAAGAAACTACAATGGGTTGTGAACATAGCCCAGTCCATCATGCAAACCAGCGTCCCATCCATTGACTCTGTTACAATTCCTCGGAAGATCAGCCAGCATAATCAAGGACACCACGCACCCCTGACATACTCTCTTCCACCTTCTTCCATCAGAAAGAAGATACAAAAGTCGAGGTCAAGTACCAGCCAACTCAAGAACAGCTTCTTTCCTGCTGCTGTCAGGTTTTTGAATGGAACTACCTCGCACTAAGTTGATCTTTTTCTACATCCAAGCTATGACTATAACACTACATTCTGCACTCTCTCATTTCCTTCTCTATGAACTATATGCTTTGCCTGTATAGTGCGCAAGAAACAATACTTTTCACTGTATCTCAATACATGTGACAATAATAAATTAAATCAAATCAAATCAAAAGTTAAGAAGTAGGGTGCGTGCAAGTTGACAAATGGAGAAGCAACCTAGTATTTGTCAACAATAGCTAGCCTAGGCTGAGGTTACTGTAATGTAAGTAGGCCTTGGACTACTGTGCATATAGTAGATTTGAAAACCAAAGTTGTCTGAAAGCCGAAACGCAGTTAGTCCCAAGGGTTTTGGAAAAATAAATTCCATCTGTTATACCAAAGCAAAATACAGCAGATGCTGAAAATCTGATATTAGAAAATAAACAGTAAATGCGAGTAACACTCAGCAGGTCAGACAACATATAAAGAGAAAGAAACAGGGTTAACTTTTCTGGTTGACGACCTTTTGTCCAAAATATTTTGACATAAGATCATGGCTGGAATTTTACCGGTCCGCCCGCTACATGAATCGGAGCGGGCAAGGGTCGGACAAGGTCCCGGAGCAGGAAGGTCCGTTAAACTTGGACAGGCTTTTACGGTTTCAGGGCAAGGCCGTAAAATCCTGCCCCATAACTCTTTTTCTGTCTGACCTGCTGAGCATTTCCGGCATTTTCATCTTTTTTTGTGAAACCAAATTGAGTTGGGCGGCACGGTGGCACAGTGGTTAGCACGGCTGCCTCACAGTGCCAGGGACCCGGGTTCAATTCTGGCCTCGGGTCACTGTCTTTGTGGAGTTTGCACATTCTCCCCGTCTCTGCATGGGTTTCCTCCGGGTGCTCTGGTTTCCTCCCACAGTCCAAAGATATGTGGGTTAGGTTGATTGGTCATGCTAAATTGATCCTACTGTCAAGGGGATTAGCAGGATAAATATGTGGGGCTACGGTAATAGGGCCTGGGTGGGATTGTGGTCGGTGCAGACTTGATGAGCGGAATGGCCTCTTTCGGCACTTTCGGGATTCTATGAGTCATCAATTTAACAAAATTGCCCTTTTGAAAGAGTCAGCACAACGGCTGGAATTTTCTCTGCTCAGCTTGGAATCAGGGTTGGAGGCAGAGGGGACATACAAGTTGTGAAAAGATATCACGGGCTGGCTCCTTAATGTTTTCCCACCTCTCTGCACGTTTCGCAGGGTCGCTGACGACAGTCCACCTGGCCGAGGCAGGAAACCACTGAAGGCAGCTGAGGAGGTGTTGCTGCATTTTCCCACGGAGTTCCTATTTTCCAGGAGATGACCGGGAACCCACAGAATGCATGGCTCACCAGCTTAAAATGCATGCTGGTTTGGATCTGGGAATAATCTCAGGATCACATCTGTAAGGAGAGAATCCCTGTCACTGAATCAGAATCTCGAGCAACCTGCCTCCACTGAGCATGCTGGAACTGAAGGGAATTCCCCCGGGAACTTTCTTCCTCACTTCCCTCAATCAGTGCTGCTCCCTCTTGCGTCTCTGCCGCTGTTGCCACATTCCCACGGCAACCACATTGATGGTTGCCTGACGTTCTTGCATGCCAGCTCCTGATTGGTCCTCCCGCCTCATTAGCCATCACACTGTCCCTAATTGGACAGCCAATGAAGAGATGGCCACTTAATTGGTTGCCTTCCCTAAGATTGTGACAGGGGCAGTGTTGGGACATTCAAATCTGGCTGAAATGTTTTCCAACTGGAGAGCATTCAGCCCAGTGACTCTGATTATGAGTCAGACTGAAGGGAACTGAATAAATTAAATCATGTCTCCAGTGCCCATTCTGCTACTACAAGCGTACCAACAGGCATGCTTTCTCTTCTGCAAGGACAGCTGGGTATGAATAAGACAATGAAATAGAGGTCGGCAACTGGATTGCACAATCCTATCAGCTACAATCAGCCTTGGAAAGTTGAGTCGTCATCTTAGCAAGGCCCAGGAGCAGAAACACAAGGAAGTCCTTTAAATACTTCTCTTGCAGACAGCAATAGCACATTAGCATTCTTGGGCCCAGCAAAGCCTGAGATCCAGAAACACGTTACAAAAGTGCTGAATTGGTGGGAAAACTGTTCTAAATCCCGACTGTTCTGACAGTTCAGCTTCTCACCTGAATCTCCGCACTCTGTGCACTGAAGAGGTCCCAGTCGTGAATCTCATTAAAAACCCAGGAGGGCGGGGCTTGTTTGTGCCAGAGTTTCACAGCTCCAGAATTCTACGCATGCACAGTGGCCCAAACTGTCAAACTCCCATTTGCTGGCCAGCTCGATTGCTGGCCAGCCCAGGACCCCCGCAGTGCTGCCCCTCCAGACCCCCCCATGGCCCAATCGCAGCCCCCCACACCAATTCCCTGGCCAGCCCTGACCCCCCTCCCGTCCCGCAATGCCCCGATGCCCAAGCCCCCATCCCCCTCACCCCGGCATATCCCCCCCCCCCCTCCCCCCCACCCTGCTGACACTCCTCAGGGTCAGACCCTCTCCAGAGGCAGACCCCCCCCGGCAGACCACCCACCTCCACCCCAGCCCGCCCTAATCGCTGCACTCCCTCCATCCCAGACCGATTCCAATGCAGAGTGGCAGCGGGACCCCTCACCCCCACCGATTGCCCCTACCCCCCCCCCCCCCCACAATAGGCCCCACTCCCTTGGCACTGCGCAATGCCCAGTGGGCAGTGCCAAGGTGCCCCCTTGGCATGGGCACTTTGCCTCTTGGGCAGTGCTGGGGGCATAGGCTTGCACTGCCAGGGTGCCCATGCTCAGGGGCATTACCCCCTGCCGCCCGACCCCCTGTGGGGCCCCGATTGCCCGAACGTTGGGAGCTAGTCTGAACCCTGCCGGAATGAAGTACTCCTGACGGGGTGGGAAATTCGATCGGGACCTGATTTAAATTATTTACTTGCCTTCCCGCCGGTTTCCAACGTAGTCTGGCCGGCGACTGTTTGCCGGCTCTGGGAGATGTGCTGGAAAATCTCAGCAGGTCTGGCAACATCTGGAAGGTGAGCTTCCCCTTTCCCCCTTTTTCTCAATTTTATCTCTCTCTCACCCATCTCCCTCCTCCCCCCACATCTTCATTTGTCACAGTTTACCCTCTGATTGCAGCTTCTCTGCCTTTTGGACATTTGCACACCTTCTATTCTCTCTATGGACTGCCATTAGCAGCCTTTCCCCTTGGATCTGTGGCGATGGCTCATCTTTCATTCTCTCGTCCTGCAGTATAAATATCTCCCACTTTCTATGTTTTTTAGCTTTGACAAAGGGTCATCTGGACTCAAAACATCAGCTCTTTTCTCTGCTTACAGATGCTGCCAGACCTGCTGAGATTTTCCAGCATTTTCTCTTTGAGTAAAGGTTGCAATGCTTGGGGGAAAAAATACTCTAATCGGTGGGGCAACAACGCGATGCTTTTATTTCTTGACCCGTTATGGGAATCTTGTCAAAGAATAATACAATTAATAGAAGACAATATTGGAGAGAAATTGCTGCAATATGATTACTCCCATCAGGGAGTCATTCCAATGCTCAGTTAACAATATGTGAGAAGCATACATATCAAAGATTAGACAGATCTTGACCATATCGCGGGCGTCACTAACACATACAAACGTGTTTTAGTTATGTAGAACCAATTATTTTGAATCAGTTGTAGAAACCTGGAGAGGCGTGAAATGGCCATGCATTATTTTTATGTCATTTTCATCGTTGTGATGGTACACAAACAATCAGCATTGCTCTCCTGGCTCGTAAATGCGATAGAATCTAACCCTGCTAATGTCCTACAATAAAAAGAGCTTCAACTAAAACTACTCATATTGGGCTTTCAACTTTCGGTGGCTGTAAATTTATAAAGAGGTTTATGCTTGAGGTAACTTGCCATTAATCCAATTCCTTTAAAGACTCCCATTGTAGTGCTCAGATTGGCTTTCTGTCAGCGTGCTGAATTTGATTGATTATCCATGTGCCTTTAGCTATACAGGCCCTAAACTTTCAAATTCCTTCTCTAAACTCATTCACCTATCTATCTCTCTCCTGCCTTAATGTGTTCCTGAAAGTTAAGAGCCCCGTTGATGTTAGACATGAAGGTACCCCAAAACCGAGAAGGGTAACTTGGAAAGCTGGTCCTTAATTATTTATTTTGCAATGTGAGGAAAGATATGCAGACCAATGAGGATAGATTTAGTCTTGTGGCGATCATTCAAATATGAAAATGTTTGAATGATTGCAAAAACATGCAAACAGAAAGGCCACAATATGAAAAAGTACACTTAACTTAACAGCATAATTAAGGACTCCACACACCCAGGACATACATACTGTCTTCCACCTTCTTTCGTTGGCAAAAAGATACAAAAGTCTGAGTTCACGTACCAACCGATTCAAGAACAGCTTCTTCCCTGCTGCCATCAGACTTTTGAATGGACCTATCTCGTACTAAGTTGATCTTTCTCTACATCCCAGCTATGACTGTAACACTACATTCTGCACTCTCCCTTTTCCTTCTCTATGAACGGTATGCGTTATCTGTGTAGCATGCAAGAAATAATACTTTTCACTGTATACTGATACATTTGACATTAATAAATCAAATCAGAATTGAAATCAAAAAATTAACTACAATAATTACTAAACACACACACACACACACACACACACACATATATATACACACAGTATCCTTGAATTAACTCTGTTCTCTTGTTCCAAAACAACATCCCATAGCACTGCTGCCCCACAGCACCAGGGACCTGGGTTCGATTCCAGCCTGGGGTGACTGACTGTGTGGAGTTTGCACGTTCTCCCCGTGCCTGTGTGGGTTTCCTCTGGGTGCTCCTGTTTACTCCCACACTCCAAAGATGTGTGGGTTAGGTTGATTAGCCATGCTAAATTACCCCTTAGTGTCAGCGGGATTAGCAGGGTAAATGTGTAGGGTTACGGTGATAGGGCCTGGGTGGGATTGTTGTTGATGCAGGACTGATGTATTGAATGGTCTCCTTCTTCACTCGAGGGATTCGATGATTCATACAATTGAACACGATGGGCCTGATTTTACCATTTTGAGTCTAAGTGCTGAATCTGGGCGTCAAATAGATCCGCGCCTGGAATCCTCTTTCCAGCGCGCCCATACGTTTTTTGCCCGCTCCGGTCTGATTCGCACAGTGGGCGGGGCTTAGCGCTGCCACACCGATCGGAGCTCTGAACTGCGCATGCGCAGTTCGAAAAAAAATCCGAAGCAGCGCGCCCGGGCGGGGAGAAAAAAAGCAGAGAGAGCGGCTCTCTGACCCAGATCATCTGGGGGGAGGGGGGGGGGCACGGAGGAGAGGGGGGTGACGGATCATCCTCGGGGGGGGGAGGGGGGGTGGGAGGAGGAGAGGGGGCAGGACCCAGATCACCCTCGGGGACGGGGGTGGGAGGAGGAGAGGGGGCGGGACCCAGATCACCCTTGGGGGGGGTGGGGGTGGGAGGAGGAGAGGGGGCGAGACCCCCTGCTCTTTGTGATTTTTATTAATCTCAGCTCTTTGTGATTTTTATTAATGACTTAGAGGAGGGGGCTGAAGGGTGGATCAGTAAATTTGCTGATGACACCAAGATTGGTGGAGTAGTGGATGAGGTGGAGGGCTGTTGTAGGCTGTAAAGAGACAAAGCTGGATGCAAAGCTGGGCTGAAAAATGGCAAATGGAGTTTAACCCTGATAAATGTGAGGTGATTCATTTTGGTAGGACTAATTTAAATGTGGATTACAGAGTCAAAGGTAGGGTTCTGAAGACTGTGGAGGAACAGAGAGATCTTGGGGTCCATATCCACAGATCTCTAAAGGTTGCCACTCAAGTGGATAAGCTGTGAAGAAGGCCTATATTGTGTTAGCTTTTATGAACAGGGGGTTGGAGTTTAAGAGCCGTGGGGTTATGCTGCAACTGTACAGGACCTTGGTGAGACCACATTTGGAATATTGTGTGCAGTTCTGGTCACCTCCCTAGAAGAGGGATGTGGAAGCACTGGAAAGAGTGCAGAGGAGATTTACCAGGATGCTGCCTGGTTTGGAGGGTAGGTCTTATGAGGAAAGGTTGAGAGAGCTAGGGCTGTTCTCTCTGGAGCGGAGGAGGCTGAGGGGAGACTTAATAGAGGTTTATAAAATGATGAAGGGGATAGATAGAGTGAACGTTCAAAGACTATTTCCTTGGGTGGATGGAGCTATTACAAGGGGGCATAACTATAGGGTTCGTGGTGGGAGATATAGGAATGATATCAGAGGTAGGTTCTTTACGCAGAGAGTGGTTGGGGTGTGGAATGGACTGCCTGCAGTGATAGTGGAGTCAGACACTTTGGAAACATTTAAGCGGTTATTGGATAGGCACATGGAGCACACCAATCTGATAGGGAGTGGGATAGCTTGATCTTGGTTTCAGATAAAACTTGGCACAACATCGTGGGCCGAAGGGCCTGTTCTGTGCTGTACTGTTCTATGTTCTATGAGTCCGAGATCACCCTCTGGTGGGGGGGGTGGGTGGGGGGGGGCGGGGGGGAGAGGGTGTGACAGATCCATCTGGCTCACCAAGTCAGTTACAATACTGCGTTCAGCATTTACTGAACCATCTTGGATACAAAGGATAATGGCATGAGGGTTCTGCATGTAAGCCTTGCTAATGCTAAAAATTATATCCTTGGTGTCGGCAGCCATTCCTGATGTTACAGTACTGATAGCACCAGGAAGATCGACCAGTACCATTCATTATCCTTTGTATCCAAGATGGTTCAGTAGGTGCTGAACGCAGTATTGTAACTGACTTGGTGAGCCAGATGGACCCACATGGCAGAAGGACCATCTTTGTGTTGACCAAAGTGGATCTAGCTGAGGAACATACAGCTTATCTTGCTAACGGAAGGATGGTGGAGGGAGACTAGCGATCGAGGTAGGTTGGGGGTGTGCTCTGCCGGGGGGGGCCTGCCTCCCAGGGGGGTCTGATCCCGGGGGGGGGGGGGGGTCTGCCAAGGGGGGCCTGCCTCCCAGGGGGTCTGATCCCGGGGAGGGGGGGTCTGCCGAGGGGGGCCTGCCTCCCAGGGGGGTCTGATCCCGGGGGGGGGTCTGCCGGGGTGGTTAGCGGGGGGGTCTGCGAAGGATGGTCAAGGAGGATGGTGACCTCACAAGGGCAGAGAGGGCTTCAGAGGTTCCCCTGCAGAATAGAAATCCGCTTTGCACTTTTATTCTGCAGGTCGCTAAAAGCGCGGATTCGGAACGAGCCAGAAGACGGTAAAGTGGGATTTGGCGGTAGGGTTGGGCGCGCGGTTCATGAAGTCGATTTAAATGCATGCTAATGCATTTAAATCGTCGGGTGTCGGTAAAGCCGTGATCTGTTCGGAATCGGGTGCAGATCGCGGTATAGGCCCGACGCCCAACTTTACCGTGATTTCGCACCCGAAAATCGGGCCCGATGATTCAAATACAGCAAATAATTACCATTTCTGAGTTGTATCTTTAATTTTGGGAAGCCTTTCTTTTGTACTTTCTGAAGTTATCAAACAGCAGCTTCTAGCATAGAAACCTGCTTTTGGGAGAACTTCTCTTTCCAGTTGGACATGGCTATCATCTTAGTTTCTCATCAGCTGCTTCTCCTCCAGTATAGAACTAACCCTGCTGCTGATATATCATTTTTCCTTTTTGATCTCATGACGTGCATTCTTATGCCTTCACTTTGAACTCACATCTTTGGTAATTTCAACACTTACAATTCTATACCTTATTGTTCCCCACTTCACATAAGTAAACATCTGTTTAAACTGCTGCTAACCCAATTCGCATATCGAAAATCCCTGCAGACAGTTGCACTCATATCAATTTCCTTTGATCCGATTATTTAAACGTTATTTGTCTCCTCAGCTTCTTTTATCTTTATTTTACCCAATTCTTAAATTATTACTTTATTCAGGTTACTTGACACCTTTCTAATCCTAAAAATATCTGGTTACCCGCCCTGATATCGATACATAAGGCACGGTGTCAAACTTAGCCAAATAACATTCCTGTGAAGGGAATTGGAGCATTTTACGACATTAAAGGTGCTAGATAAATGCATTGTTGATTAGTTTCCAGCTAAGAATTTCTATCATTTATTACATACTCTTAATGTGTATTCTGAATTCCCTGTGAGATTTCAACCTTATTGCTAAAACATTAAGTTCTAATTTTATTCTTATTCACATGAGAAGGACTTTTGAAGAAAAATACCAACAGTAACTCACTCACTGTACAGTTCTACTAGGCAGCACCCAGGTTCATATATCGATGTGTGAGTCTTAATACTCCATCATCTGGCTGCTCAGGTACAGAGTGCTTGGCAGCAGAGGCTGATGTTGTTATCCTCTACTATCCATACACTTTTAGATGAGGATTAGGAGTAGTAACACTGTCCAGTGTTTTCCTGCATCAGCCCTGGGACTTTCCAGCCTTTGATTCTGCTGCTGTTTTTTTTCCCTCCCTGGTTGTAAACTGCTAAGTCAGTATAAACTGGGAATGCATCTATGCTGTTCGTTTTAACTACTCCTTGCACTGTCTGCATGGGTTTCCTCCAGGTGCTCTGGTTTCCTCCCACAGTCCAAAAAATGCGGTGGTTAGATGCATTGGCCATGATAAATTCTCCCTCAGCGGACCCGAACAGACGCCAGACTGTGGTGACTAGGGAATTTTCACAGTAACTTTGCTGCAGTGTTAGTGTAAGCCGACTTGTGACACTAATAAAATAAACTTAAATATAAACTTAAAGAGGTTTCTCCTGACTTTTAAAAAACAACTTTTACAGATGCACCATAGAAAGCATTCGTTCTGGTTGCATCACAGCTTAGTATGGCTGCTGCTCTGCCCAAGACCGCGAGAAACTACAAAAGGTCGTGAATGTAGCCCAGTCCATCACGTAAACCACCTCCCATCCATTGAATGTGTCTACACTTCCCACTGCCTTGGAAAAACATAATTAAGGACTCCACGCACCCCAGACATTCTCTCTTCCACCTTCTTCCATTGGGAAAAAGATACAAAAATCTGAGGTCGGGTAACAACCGACTCAAGAGCAGCTTCTTCCCTGCTGCTGTCAAACTTTTGAATGAACTTACCTTGCATTAAGTTGATCTTTCTCTACACCCTAGCTATGACTGTAACACTAATTCTGCACTCTTGTTTCCTTCTCTATGAATGGTATGTTTTGTCTGTATAGCGTGCAAGAAACAATACTTTTCACTGTGTACTAATACATGTGACAATAATAAATCAAATCAAATCAAATAACTTCCCTTGCAGGCACAGAGAGAACATGCAAACTTCACACACAGACAGTCATCCAAGGCTGGAATCGAACCCAGGCCCCTGGCACTGTAAGACAGCAGTGCTAACCACTGCCACTATGCTGCCCAGAAGTATGAAGTAATTCAGAGCCATGAATTAAAATTCTAGGGTTAATAGCCTCTATGGGCCCGATTTTACCATTTTCATTCTAAGTGCTGAATCTGGGCGCAATTCAGATCCGACTTGGAAATGTGTTCTCAGACGCCCCCATACGCACTTAGCCTTGAAAAGAAAACGTGAGTCCGAATTGCGCTGTGGGCGGGGTTTATCGCGCCTGAAACGCTGCTGATCTGATCGGAGCTTTGAACTGTGCGTGCACAGTGAGAAAAAGTTTTTGAAAAACACGCCCCTGTCACATTGCTCCTGGGCAGCAAAAAGCGGATAAAGCGACCCCGGGAGCGAAAAACGGGAGCGATGACCCCCACAGACATTGCCCCACCCCCACAACATAACTGTCCCCCTTATCCAACCACTCCCCCCCCCGCTACCCAGACCGATTGTGACCCCCCCCCCCCCCCCACATTGATCGCTCGCAGAGTGGCAATGGTCCCCTCTGCCTGCCCCACCAGAGACCCATCTGGCCTCTCCACCTCACCAGTGAACAATCGGGCCTTCCCCCCACCAGAGAATGATTGGGCCTCCCCCCTCCACCCCCCCAGAGAATGATTGGGCCTCTTCCCCCCCCTCACCGCCAAGAGTAATCTGGCCTTCTTCCTCCCCCCCCACCCTGCCTCCACCAGAGAATGATCTGGTCTCCCTCCCCCCCACCCCCCCCCCCCCCCCACCAGAGAACAATCGGGCCTCCATCCTTCCTCCCTCCCCCCCACCAGAGATACATCTGGCCTGCCTCCCTCCTCTCCACCCACCCCCCCCCTCCCCCCCTCCCCACCACAGATCTGAGTTAGAGAGCCGTTGGGAGATCTGAACTTAACTCCTCAGAAGCTGGAGCGCCCGAAGCAGACCTTTGCCGAGCAGGTCTGTTTCACGCTGAATCGCGATGGTAAAGGGGGAAATGCTGGTAAAGTTGGGCGGGCAGCCCATTAATTCAATTTAGATGCATGCAAATGCATTTAAATCGCGATTCAGATCGCGGCCATTTTCGGGCCTTGGTAAAGTGGGCATCTACGTGGACGCAGGCGCAGATTACATCAATGGCCTCACGCCCGACGTTACCAAGTTTTCCCGCCCGAAAACGGACGCGACGCAATGGTAAAATCGAGCCCTTTGTGTTAACTTGAACACGTTTGTTCATGGAAATTCCAGTCTGTCTTTTTTTCGTGCAGTTATTAAATCACTTATTCAGTTAATGACCATGTTGAAAAAGCACAAATACCAATTTGTGCACAATTGATTGCCTAAAAATAGCTCACAAGGTGTCAAATGTTTAAATCTTTATGGGGGAGCCATTGCAAAATGGTGACCATAATGTACCTTGTCACTCAGGTGCAGTCTGCCTAATTGCAAAATAGTTGACCTAAATAGATGGTTCAGTGTATAACTGCATTCCAATGAGCAATCAATTTAGTTATTTATTCTGACAATTAGATTAAAAGTAAGCGTATTTGTTGAGTACAGAATTAGCATTTCCATTTGGAATAATGCCTTTAAGTACTTTAATAAGTGAATGATGCTTCAGCAAAAAATGAGTGAGGGGAAATAAACTGCTAGCAAATGTATTCAGCCTGCACGGACTGTTCATTTTAATGTTAACATTGTGTGAGTCTGCCTGGACCCAGCAAATATTTATCTTCTTCATTAAACGACATGAATGAGCCAGCAGCATAATTTCATAGAAGAATGGGAGTCGCTCCCCTCTTCTCCTGCTGTCCTCATCAATCTTTATCTCTCTTTGAGTTATAAGGAGAGGCTGGAGAGACTGGGACTTTTTTCTCTGGAGCGTAGGAGGCTGAGGGGTGATCTTATAGAGGTTTATAAAATAATGTGGGGCATAGATCAGCCAGATAGTCAATATCTTTTCCCAAAGGTAGGGGAGTCTAAAACTAGAGGGCATAGGTTTAAGGTGAGAGGGGAGAGATACAAAAGGGTTCGGAGGGGCAATTTTTTCACACAGAGGGTGGTGAATGTCTGGAACAAGCTGCCAGAGGTAGTTGTAGAGGCAGGTATAATTTTGTCTTTTAAAAAGCGTTTAGACAGTTACATGGGTAAGATGGGTATAGAGCGATATGGGCCAAATGCGGGCAATTGGGACTAGCTTAGGAGTTTTTTTAAAAAGGCGGCATGGACAAGTTAGGCCAAAGGGCTTGTAGACATGCTGTAAACCTCTATGACTCTCTGACTCTTGTTAAGACCCAGGCCAGAAACTCCAAGATGTTTTACAAAGTTAGCCCAGCCCACAAGTTTTACATTTGAATTTGGCATGGGTGAGCAGAAAGTGTTTCACTCCAGGTATGATTCAAGTGACCCACGAGGAAGCTTTTATCAAACAAAGTTTATTTAAGAACTCAGTTAAAATATAATAAAAAGAATTAGCATAATTTACACCAATTGCACGACTGAAGCCAGACACAGTATAACTCCTAACATCTAGCTATCTCTTTTGTTCCAAGTCAAACACCATCCCACAGACACACACCCTTCTCCAGACATTGGACAGAAACTAGCGGGCTCACGTGATGCTGCATTTGCAGCTTTTTAACACCTGCTGTGAATTGGTCCTTTGAATGTTGGATAAAATCTCCAAAGCCCCATCGTCTTAGATCTTTCAGAAAGCCTCTGCAGAGAGACACAGAGAGACACTGCCTTCTCCACCAGCTTCTGGAAGCAACTAAGAAACTAAACTAAAATCTTGGAATGCTGTAAAAGAGATAGCTGTCCCCAGGCAATTCACCTGATCAATTCACCTGACCTATCAATCATCCTCAATCAAGTTTCACTCAGCAATCCCAGGGGACCCATTAAAATCCCAGAACACTGCATTGGTCCAGATTAAAATCAGTATGATGTCCATCATACTTCTTCAGTAACAATTAGAGGACACCAGTTGCAGACGACACAGTGCCGACAAATTCCTGCAGAGAAACATGATTAAAATACATTCCTTAAAGGCACAGTACCATCACACTCTCAACCGGCTTCACTAAAACCGATTCTCAGCTCATTATCCCATTGATGATATTGGGAACTTACTGTGCACAAATTGGCTTCCATGTTTCCTTTATTACAGCAATGGGTGCGAATTTCTGGCCCCGTGGCAGTAGGTTCCGTGGCAGCGTGGCCAGCAAACAATGCAAATGTTTACTGACTTTGGCAGGACTGGAAGATCCCACTGACAGCCAATGGTGAGTCACCTCCATCGTGGGAAAACCTGACTTGGAGGAGTGGGCGAGAGATCCTGGCCTGGGATTATGCTTCAAAAGATACACAATTAGCTGAAATGTGTTTAAATTGTGAAAGATTCAATATAAATGTAAGGACTGAACTTGAATATAGTCGAAAAGAGAGACATGTTGTTGAAGTTTTTCATCTTGCACTCTTCAGGGCAAATAGAAGAATGCCAAATTTTGAACGATCACAGCAATTTATCCCGCTGGAGAAAAGAGTGCTGATTGGTTCGCAAATTGAATTTGATTGGCTGAGGCGTTGCCCTGGTGAAATCAATGGCAAGCTATGGGCTCCCCAAATTCTTGGTAATTAAAGATAGGCGCCGCACTGGAACATATTCCTCCTGCTTTTAGGGAATGGATTGCTGCCTTTAAAGGTATGTCCCCACCAGTAAGCATAAATGAGCCATGTTAAAAGCTCAGCTGATTATAGAGTCACAGAGGTTTACAGCATGGAAACAGGTCCTTCGGCCCAACTTGTCCATGCCGCCCTTATTTTTTTTTTAAATCCCTAAGCTAATCCCAATTGCCCGCATTTGGCCCATATCCCTCCAGACCCATCGTACCCATGTAACTATCTAAATGCATTTTTAAAGATAAAATTGTACCCGCCTCTACTACTACCTCTGGCAGCTTGTTCCAGACACTCAGCACCCTCTGTGTGAAAAAATTGCCTCTCTGAACACTTTCCCCTCTCACCTTAAACCTATGCCCTCTAGTTTTAGACTCACCTACCTTTGGGAAAAGATGTTGACTATCTACCTTGTCTATGCCCCTCATTACTTTATAGACCTCTATAAGGTCACCCCTCAGCCTCCTACGCTCCAGAGAAAAAAGTCCCAGTCTATTCAGCCTCTCCTTGTAACTCAATCCATCAAATCCCGGTAGCATCCTCGTAAACCTTGTCTGCACTCTTTCTAGTTTAATGATATCATTTCTATAATAGCGTGACCAGAATTGCACACAGTATTCCAAGTGTGGCCTTACCAATGTCTTGTACAACTTCAACAAGACGTCCCAACTCCTGTATTCAATGTTCTGACCGATGAAACCAAGCATGCCAAATGCCTTCTTCACCATTCTGTCCACCTGTGACTCCACTTTCAAGGAGCTATGAATATGTACCCCAAGATCTCTTTGTTCTGTAACTCTCCCCAACGCCCTACCATTAACTGCGTAAGTCCTGCCCTGGTTCAATCTATCAAAATGCATTACCTCGCATTTGTCTAAATTAAACTTCATCTGCCATTCGTCAGCCCACTGGCCCAATTGATCAAGATCCTGCTGCAATTGGAGATAACCTTCCTCACTGTCCACCATGCCACCAATCTTGGTGTCATCTGCAAACTTACTAACCATGCCCCCTATATTCTCATCCAAATCATTAATATAAATGACAAATAACAGTGGGCCCAGCACTGATCCCTGAGGCACACTGCTGGTCACAGGCCTCCAGCTTGAAAAACAACTCTCTACAACCACCCTCTGGCTTCTGTCAAGAAGCCAATTTTGTATCCATTTAGATACCTCACCCTGGATCCCGTGAGATTTAACTTTATGCAACAGCCTTGTCAAAGGCCTTGCTAAAGTCCATGTAGACAACATCAACTGCACTGCCCTCATCTACCTTCTTGGTTACCCCTTCAAAAATCTCAATCAAATTTGTGAGACATGATTTTCCATCTTAAATTGGTTGTTAACTATTATCTTAAATTGGTTGTTAGCTATTAACGCATTCAGGATTGTTCTGCAAGCACTGCCCAGTTGTGAAATTGCACTGAACAGTAGATGCTTTGTTTTGGGTTTTGCAAGCACAGACTAGAGCGTATTCAATAGACACACGCAGAGGAACACCATCGCCTCAAAGATCCCCTCTTGTCCCATACAATTCCAGTTGAAAATATATATCAGCCATTCCTTCATCATCACCATCAAATTATAGAACTCTGTACTGAAAAGTGGCTGTGGAAATATCTTGACACATGGACTGCAGCGACTCAAGAAGGTGGTCATCATCATCTTTTCAAGATCAAGGTTGGACGGCACGGTGGCACAGTGGTTAGCATTGCTGCCTCACAGCTCCAGAGACCTGGGTTCAATTCCCGGCTTGGATCACTGTCTGTGTGGAGTTTGTATTTTCTCTCCGTGTCTGCGTGGGTTTCCTCTGGGTGCTCCGGTTTCCTTCCACAGTACAAAGATGTGCGGGTTAGGTTGATTGGCCATGCTAAATTGCCCCTTAGTGTCCCGGGATGCATAGGTTAGAGGAATTAGCAGAGTAAATATGTGGGGTGCTGGGGATAGGGTGGGATTGTTGTCCGTGCAGACTTGATGGGCCGAATGGCCTCCTTCTGCACTGTAGTGTTTCTATGATTTCTATGAAAATGGGGTTGGGAATAAATGCTGGCTGTTGGATTGTGCTAGTATCCTGAAAATAACTAAAAATAATTAAAATAAGAATGTGTGTTGTAAAAATAAATGAGAATCTGCTCCAATGACTCAAACTTCCTTATGTCTACTTCGCTTTTGCAGAAC
Source organism: Mustelus asterias (assembly GCF_964213995.1). Lineage (NCBI taxonomy): Eukaryota > Metazoa > Chordata > Chondrichthyes > Carcharhiniformes > Triakidae > Mustelus > Mustelus asterias. Next base: position 14,018,189 of record NC_135814.1, read on the forward strand.
TGGTGTGAATTCATTGAGTGCATGCAAAGAGTTTATGAGAGTTTTGTGGTGCATTATTCTTTGTGTCATCCCTTCTCCTGCCCCAGAGTTGAATTTAAGGAGACGGGCTTGAGTAATGTTTCGATTTCCATTTTTAGTGAGTGGTATCAGGGCCCAGTAAACCTGAGACAAACAGTCCTTGTTCTCTGCCTTATTTAGAAATAAATTCAATTTTAATGATAGGACCATAAAATGAACATTGACTGCAGTTTGGGGAAATAAGCACTACATTGCTTCTGAAATTGCAGTGATGATAGAGAGTAAGCAATTACTTCTGGTCACTTCTGAAACCTTTGGGTTAATACTTAACAGTAATAATTCTTAACTTCAATCAATATTGGTATATTAAATGGCATGTTTTTTTTTACTTTAACAATTGTGTGGATATCACTCGTCTGTCAGGTGCTCTGGAATTCAATTGTACCAGTTTTATCATGCTTGAATTTCACTCTGATTGCCAAGCCACAGTACAAGGAGCACTTGCGAGAGATGAGACCAGTGGTTCTTCATGCTGGCTAGGTCTGCAACTTAAAGAGGCAGGAGGATAGTCATACTGATAATATCAAGCATGATCTGGTACTGAAAAGATCGCAGGGTATTTTATAGAGTCATAGAAGTTTACAGCATGGAAACAGGCCCTTCGGCCCAACTTGTCCATGCCACCTTTTTTTTTAAACCCCTAAATTAATCCCAATTGCCCGCATTTGGCCCTTTTTTACCCTTTTTACTTTCATTTCCTCCATCCTCACCTTATGGTTGATGTAGATGTAGATTAATAACAGACCATTGCGTCAAGAATAGCAGATGTGGATCAGACTTTGAGTTGTTATATGCTTGATGGACTATTTCTGGGTGACCACAGTTGCACATTGGAGGGTTTTACATTTTCCACATGTGCATCAAGTATCCATATCCGGCTATGATTTGTGTGAATGTTGTAGGAACTTTGCAAAAGAGCAATGCCACAGGTGTTTGTGACTTCTTCTGAAGCCTATTCAGCTTCCCAAGTTTCTCCAGGGTTGGAGTTGCTTTGTCATAGTTAATGCATGGGTTCAAAAGACTTGCATTACCCCAAGCGGTATTAAGGAAAGTTTTTGAGTTTCTGGTGGTTGGGAGGCAGTGGTGTGCATCAATCCACTAGGTTGAGGCATTGTGTGGAATGGATCGAGGAGTGATGTGTGTTAAATCAGGTAGTCAGTGTGGTAATCAACATGTCTATGATGTGACGTTTTCTCATCTTCAAAGATAATGTTGGGCAAATTTAATCTTCACAGCCTCCTGGTAATCTGGCAGATGGATTTGACCACCCATTAACGTACTTGATTGATTTCCATTCAAATAATTTGAGTCATTATCTCCATATTGCCCTTTGGTTGACATGCCTCACATGCATGGGGTTTCTTTCTTTCTTCTTTTCTTTCTTCCTTTCCTTTCCTTCTTTCCTTTCTTTCCTTTCCTTCTTTCCTTTCTTCCTTTTCTTTCTTTTCTTTCTTTCCTTTCTTTCTTTTCTTCTTTCTTCCTTTCTTCTTTCCTCTTTCTTTCTTTTCTTCTTTCTTCCTTTCTTTCCTTTCCTTCTTTCCTTTCTTTCTTTTTTTCTTTCCATCTATCTTTCTTTTTTTCTTTCTTGCTTTCTTTCTTTCTTTCTTTCTCCCTTTCTCTCTTTCTCCTTTTCTTTCTTCCTTTCTCCCTTTCTTTCCTCTGGTCATCATGTGCAAATATTTATGCACTCTGTTCAAGTCATGTTTGCATCTGAAACCTCAAGTCATCATAATTTACCTCCACCTTTGCAGCATCATTTGTCTTCACCTCCACATCACTCTGAATGCAGTTAAAACATCTACTGACACTTTTATCATTCTAGACTTAATTTCTCCACATCTTCCTCATTACTGTCACCCTCTCTACTTCCATAAATTTTTCCTTCATGTCTTCTTACTGTTCCATTATACCCTCTTACTTTTTTCCCTTTGTAAAGTGCCTTGGGATGTTTCTATTTTGAAGGTTTGATTTTGATTTGATTTGATTTGATTTATTATTGTCACATGTATTGGTATACGGTGAAAAGTATTGCTTCTGCCCATACTGACAAAGCATACCGTTCATAGAGAAGGAAAGGAGAGAATGCAGAATGTAGTCTTACAGTCATAGCTAGGGTGCAGAGAAAGATCAACATAATGCAAGGAAGGTCCATTCAAAAGTCTGATGGCAGCAGGGAAGAAGCTGTTCTTGAGTCGGTTGATACGTGATCTCAGACCTTTGTATCTTTTTCCCGAAGAAGGTGGAAGAGAGAATGTCCGGGGATGCGTGAGGTCCTTAATTATGCTGGCTGCTTTGCCGAGGCAGCAGAAAGTGTAGACAGAGTCAATGGATGGGAGGCTGGTTTGCGTGATGGATTGGTCTACATTCACAACCTTTTCTAGATCCTTGCAGTCTTGGACAGAGCAGGAGCCATACCAAGCTGTGATACAACCAGAAATGCTTTCTATGGTGCATCGTGGGGCGGCACGGTAGCACAGTGGTTAGCACTGCTGCTTCACAGCTCCAGGGTCCCGGGTTCGATTCCCGGCTCGGGTCACTGTCTGTGTGGAGTTTGCACATTCTCCTCGTGTCTGCATGGGTTTCCTCCGGGTGCGCCCATTTCCTCCCACAGTCCAAAGATGTGCAGGTTAGGTTGATTGGCCAGGTTATAAATTGCCCCTTAGAGTCCTGGGATGCGTAGGTTAGAGGGATTAGCGGGTAAATATGTGGGGGTAGGGCCTGGGTGGGATTGTGGTCAGTGCAGACTCGATGGGCCGAATGGCCTCCTTCTGCACTGTAGGGTTTCTATGATTCTATGATCTGTAAACGTTGGTGAGAGTCGCAGCTGCCATGCCAAATTTCCTTAGTCTTTTGAGAAAGTAGAGGCGTTGGTGGGCTTTCTTAACTATAGTGTCGGCATGGGGGGACCAGGACAGGTTGTTTGTAATCTGGACACCTAAGAATTTGAAGCTCTCGCCCCTTCGTCCCCATTGATGTAGACAGGGGCATATTCTCCACGACACTTCCTGAAGTCGATGGCTATCTCCTTCATTTTGTTGACATTGAGGGAGAGTGTTGTCATTGCACCAGTTCACCAGATTCCCTGGGCCCGATTTTACCAAAACTTTGCACCCGTTTTCGGGCGTGCAATCGCGGTAAAGTAGGGCGTCAGGCCTAAAACGCGATCCGCACCAGAGTTTTTGCAAATCGCACCTTTACTGACAGCCGATTTTGGCGTGGTTCTGATGCGCGCGCGAATCGACCGGCGCAACGATTTAAATGCATTTACATGCATTTAAATCGACTTAATGAAGCTCCCGCCCAACTCTACCGCCGATTTCCACTCTACCACCGTGCGGCCCAATTCGCATCCGCGCATTAAGCGACCTGCTGTATAAAAATCCGATTTGGACTTTTATTCAGCAGGGGAATCGCCGAGGCCCACCCTTCGCGGACCCATCCCCCCCCGCTAACCACCCCGGCAGACCCCCCCCCCCCACCCCTCCCCCCCCACCCCGGGATCGGGCTCCTCTGGGAGGCAGGCATCCCCGGCAGAGCACACCCCTAACCTACCTTGATCGTGGTCTCCCTCCACCATCCTTCCCGCTCACCTTCAGTCCTTCGACAGCCTGCAGCACGTTGCTCGAAACTGACTTCGAGCCACGGCTGAAGGGACCGGGCTTCACACAGGTCCGCTGGCGTCTGCCACGGGGAGGGGGGGGGAGGGGGGGGGAGCCCAGTTGGAACTCTGGTGGGTGGGCGGGATGAGGAGAGGGGTGGGCCCACATCGCCCTCTTGTGGGGGGGGGGGGGGGTGGGAGGGGAGGGGGTGTGACGTATCATCCCATGGGGGGTGGAGTGGGGGTGTGACTCTCATCCTCTGGTCGGGGGGGTTCCGCTGTGTCTGCGGACAGAGGGTGAGAGTCACACCCCCCTCCCCTCCCCCCCCCCCATGGGATGATACATCACACCCCCTCCCCTCCACCGCCTCCCCCGCCCCCACCCCACCCCCCCCCCCCCGCCACCCCCGACCAGAGGATGAATGGCAGAGAGGCTCTCTCCGCTTTCTGCTTTTTTTTTCGCGCCCGGGCGTGTTGTCAGGTTTTTTCCGAACTGCGCATGCGCAGTTCGAAGATCCTATCGTTCCGGCGGCGCTAAGCCCCGCCCACTGGACCGGCGCTGGAAAAAAGTGTATGGGCGCGCTGGAGCGCGGCCTCCGGGCCCGGATCTGTTTGGCGCCCACACCCGGGACTTCGGGCCCGATTTTACCATTTCCAGACTAAAGGCCCGATTTTACCATTTTGATTCGAAGTGCCGAATCTGGGCGTAGTAGAGATCCGACCTCGAAATCCTCTTTCCAGCGCGCCCATATGCTTTCAGCCGTCTCCAGTCCGATCCGCGCTGTGGGCGGGGCTTAGCACTGCCGGAACGATCGGAGCTCCGAACCGTGCATGCGCAGTTGGAAAAACTGCGCGCCCGTCACATCACTGCCAGGCCGGATAATCCCGCACAAGGCCCCATCCCACTTACACTCCGATGGCTGTGTGACACCCCCCTCTCTCTCCCCTGTCGCTAATCATGGAGGCACTCATCCACCACAACTGCCCCCGCTCCCATAACCCCCCCACCCCTCCCCTGCAGCACACCTGCAAGTGCTCACTTGCCTTCCCCTCAATGCTAACAAGCAAACTGCATGGAACTTGCTGGAGTGCTCTGTCAAACCGCCTGCAGCTGATCTGCCCTAACGAGGGAAGCTCCATAAGAAACTCCAGAATGGACAGGCAGGCAGTGCAGGACTATGTGCGCACGAACAGTCTCCCGATTTTCTGAGGACGACCTGGGGAGGCTGCTGGATGCAGCAGAGGCGAGGCGGGCCACCCTCTTCCTCCCAGGAGGACGCAGACCCAGGGGGGCTGATGGCCATGTGGCCTGGGAGGCAGTTGCCGCCTCGGTCAGGGCACTGGCACCCCGAACCACAAGGCAGTGCCGGAAAAAAATCAGTGACCTCATCTGTGCAGCAAGGGTGAGTGCTGAACCCCATTCAGCATGCTCCCCCATATCTCCCCCAGATCCTCCTATTCCCAGCACCCTGCATGCTCCCAACTCCTGACCCCCAAGCACCTACGTCCTTTCCCCCCAGTGAGCCCCACTGTGTTTGCCCTCTAAGGGTCACCACCTGATTCTCTGCATGAGTAACGCCACCATTTATTTCATGGTTCCTTCTGTCTCCACAGAGGAAGACCGAGCACAACACTCGTGAGAGGTCGAAGACAGGGGGTGGTGAGCCAGACTTCCAGGTCCTCACCCCGTCCGAGGAGCGGGCGCTGGAGCTCACCAGAGAAGGGGAGACGCGGGCTGTCAGTGACAGCATGGTCAGTCTTCCATCCAGACGTGAGCACCTGTCATTCCTACACTCACATTGAGGCAACTTCTTGGGGGCATGGGTTTCGGGTGCAAGGGGCAAGGGTGTAAAGGAGCTGTATGAGGCATTGTATTCGCATTGAGAGGATAGTGGGTGCCTGGAACTCACTGCTCGGGAGGTCGTGGAAGCAGAAACTATAGGGACATTTAAAAGGCATCTCTACAGCTGTCTGAATGGGATGGGAACAGAAGCATATGGGGGCAAACAAATCAGATGGGCAGCCTGGTCGCGACAGGGTTGGATGTCCGAGGGGCCTGTCCCTGTGATGTAATTGTCTGGGTTCAGTGTTCTATGTTCAAGGGAGCCATGTGATTCATGCGTTTGGCATCCCGGATTCCTCTCCCTCCCTTACATTTAACCTTGTGTCCTGTGTTTCAGGGACAGATCCTGACGCCCCAGGGCCTTCTGGACCGCAGGCCCCGGCTACAGCTCCCATCCATCCTAGGAACGATAGCTCGGACGAATCCTCGGAGGATATGGGTGAAGGGACCTCCGAGGGTGGCACCATTTATCCGTCAGCTTCTACCTCACAAATCACCATCACAGAAACACACACGTCGGTGGGTCCAGTTAGTGTTGAGGCTTCTGGGTCACTCTCTGGTGAGCACGACACATCTGCTGATGTACATCGGGTGGAGGAGGAAATGTCCGAGGCTTCTGGCATGCGGGGGCCTGCTGGAGGCGAGGACACAGCTGGCCCCAGGCCTACATGCTGGGCCTCTGAGATCACTTCTCCCTCAGCTGCTGGAGATGCAGCAACGGAGCCCGTGAATGCAGGAGGGGCTGACGGCCATGCTGGACCAACTGCGAGGCCACTGGGAGGAGTCCCAACGTTTTCAGGCGGACCAGCTATTGCCTGTCATGCGTGTTTCCAATGCCAACACTGCAAGGGCGGCGTCTACAGTGGAAAGCCAGGGGCAGGGATCCTCACCATGGGTGGCAGGCTCCAAGCAATGGCCGAGTCACAGCAGGCCACAGCGGGGGGACTGGGCAGGCTTCTTGAGATTCTGCGGACCATGGCTGAGAGGCTCGAGAGCCTGCAGGAGACCCAGTGGGACAGCACTGAGACACAGCGGGCAATGGCAGCAACTCTTGAGAAGGTGGCCCAGTCTCAGAGGGCCACGGCTGAGGGCTTGCAGAGCATGGCCCAGTCTCACAGGGCACTTGCTGCGGCCATTGAGAGATGGCCCACGACTCAAGTGACCATCGCGGAGGGGTCGACCACCATGGGTTGGACGCAGGTGGTCCTCCAGGACTGGCAGTGCCAGGTGACGCTGGAGCTTCTGGAGCTCACTGCAGAAGCACCAGCGTCCCATGGAGTGACCCAGGGGCCAAAAGGAACCCCAAGGGAGGAGGAAGGACGCGAGCCCACACCGGGGCCTTCCAGCCAGCAGACTGTGGCTATGGCAACACCTTCCGACTCACCCCTTCCTGACACTGGGGCATCTCAGGGGCAGCGGGATGAAGAGGGTATCATGGAAACATCCCAGACACCTGGAAGCCGGCCAGGGCCCTCAAGGTTCAGGGCCTCCAGAGGATGCCCGCCACGCACATCACTGGCCACGGGGTGAGGTCGGCAGCTGACCCCCTCCACCTCCGATGTACATTCTGGGGAGTCACTGAGGCGTAGTGTGAGGCAGCGTACGGTTAGGAAATTGTAGTTGCACTGAGATGGCACGGGTGACGGGCTGCACTAGTTAGAAAGGACTGTCGGCACCTTAGTGTTTTCTTGTCACAAGTATTTGAGTTTCACCAGCTTATCTGAACAACTTTACTGTAAATAAATGTTTTCTTCTCCACAACCACCTGCAAATAGGTTGTTTCGAATAGGATTCCTGCCCCATTGACGATCACCCGATGGATGCCTCATGGTGAGATCAGTTGGGGTGGCCCCTCAATGCGGTGTCACTGAGAAAAGGAAGCCATTGGTCTCTCATACCCCACGAGCGATGACCTCCCGTCCTCCAACCCCACCTGCCCCAGGGCCCTGTCTGGGGGTTTCGGATCCCTTACCCACTGGACAGGCGTGGGCCCAGGTGCCAGCGTGCATGTGGATCTCAGGCAGCAGCCAGACTGGTTTGCACCAGGGCATCATCAGAATGGTGCTGAGCGAGTCGTCATCACCCTCCTGCCTGGAAAAAATATTGCGAGCACAGAGTACCCAGGCCCAGCACTCTGGTGTGACAGTGTGCAGGATAAATGGAAGGCATTTTTCGGGGGTGCGGGGGGGGGGAATGGAACCCACAATCACCATCCCCTAGCGACTGAACCGCCTGGTTATCAGAGCCTCCCTGGCCAACCTCGCATGCCTCAGCTGCGATGCCAGCCCTGCACCACCTGGCAGGTGTTCCACGGTGCTCCCATCATCCTCTTCCTCCTCCTCCCCTTCCTCCTCCTCCTGCTGGTCATCCTCTCCAGTGACGGCTGGCTGGTCATTCTCCACGTCCTCTTCCTCCTCCAAGAGGTCACTGTGGTGGACGTCAGTTGTGCCTTTGTCCTGCCTGGACCACCGTTGTGTGTTTTTCATGCCTGGACACATCCCCTGCCGGCTCCTCCCCTTGTCACCTAGTATAAAGGTGGCTGTTTCCTCCCCCTTGTTCAGTTCGGGTTGGTTATCTGTTGGGATGTGCTCCTGGTTCTGTAATGAATAAAAGCCTACAGTTGTATTGGCACACAAGTAGTCTTTTGCCTAATTGACAGCGCATCAGTCACCTCGCTGCAGAGCCAGATTGTGCAAGGCACAGCACACCTCCACTATGCAGGAGGAGATCAGGGGGCTGTACTGGAGGGCCCTTCCGGATCGGTCCAGGCACCGGAACCGCATCTTGAGGAGCCCAATGCACCTCTCTACTGTCGCGCGGGTGGCTACGTGGGCCTCATTGTAGCGGGTCTCCGCCTCGGTCACAGGCCTCCGCACAGGCGACAAAGCGGGTAACCCATATTACCCAGGAGCCACCCCCGCAGCCTGGGCTCCTCCTCAAATGCTTGCGGGACGTCCGACCTCCTCAGAATGAAGCTGTCATGCACGCTGCCTGGATGTCTGGCGCAGACGTGCATGATGGTCATGTTGTGCTCACGCACGATTTGTACCTTCAGGGAGTGGAACCCCTTCCTATTGACAAATTTTCGTGGATTCTGTAGGGGGGCCCTGAGGGCGACATGGGTGCAGTCGACCGCCCCCTGCACATTCGGCATCCCCGCAATTGCAACGAACCCACAGCCCGGGCTTCCTGATGGGCCTGGTCCAGGTTGAATTTGATTTACTGCCCAGCCCGGGCAGACAGGGCTTCAGTGACCTGCTTGACACAGGTGTGGACTGAGGATTGGGAGATGCCACGGACATCTCCGGTCGGGCTCTGGAAGGTGCCAGTCGCATAGGAGTTCAGAGCAGACGTCAATCTGACAGCCGCTGAGAGTGGGTGTCCCCCTCTCCCCCCCCCCCCCCCCCCCCACCCCCCACCCCACCCCCCCCGAGGCACCAGGTCCAGCAACAGGTTGCACAGGTGTCGCACGGTATCCTTTCGGAGTCGGAGACGTCGGCGGCACACGGTGTCCGACATCTCCTCGAAGGACACTCGTGCACGGGACTGCCGGGGTCTCTGCTCCCTCCTTCTCCGAAGCCCCCGCTCTGGGTGAATGGCGGCCACCTCCTGCCTCTGATGGTCGTCTGCCTCCGGTCCTGGAAGTGGTACGGCCCGAGCCTCCTGGGCCCGCAGTTCTTCCTCCATGTCCTCCTCCTCAGCTCCAGCAGCAACCAGAAGAACAGCAAGATCGATTGGTTGCATTGCAAAAGCCATCTCGTCATTCTGAAGCGGGGGGGCGGGGGGGGGGATGAACAAATGTTGGAGTCATGCCATGCTGCTTGCCCCTAGCACACCGACAATCACAGCCCCCCCCCATGTCCCCCAATCCCCCCAGCCACATGCTCCACACAGTCACAGCACCCCCATGCCCCCCAATCCCCCCAGCCACATGCTCCACACAGTCACAGCCCCCCCATGTACCCCAATCCCCCCAGCCACATGCTCCACACAGTCACAGCCCCTGGTAACGTTGAGGGGCTGCAGCAGTGCTATCTGCAAGTGCTTTAGAACATAGAACATAGAAAGCCACAGCACAAACAGGCCCTTCGGCCCACAAGTTGCGCCGATCACATCCCCACCTCTAGGCCTATCTATAGCCCTCAATCCCATTAAATCCCATGTACTCATCCAGAAGTCTCTTAAAAGACCCCAACGAGTTTGCCTCCACCACCACCGACGTCAGCCGATTCCACTCACCCACCACCCTCTGAGTGAAAAACTTACCCCTGACATCTCCTCTGTACCTACCCCCCTTTGTGCACATCCTTCAGCCTGAAGTGAGTTGCGGTGCTGGGACCCAGCAGCACTGCAGGACCCGAGGTCAGTGCTGAGACCCGGGTCCGTGCTGCCAGATGGACATCGGAGATCGTGCACAGCAACAGCCCCCCCTCCACCCCACAAGTTCGCAGAGTCGCCACAGACCCGAGACAGCGAAATGGCCGCAACGGCAGGACAACTGTGAGTAGCGGAGCGCTTTCGGATGCCATGCACCTACCTCCTCGCCAACCCTCACTGAGGAAATGTCGGCTTCAGACCTTTATTCAGCAGGTCGCTAAAAGCGCGGATCTGGATTGGTGCACGCGGTGGCAAAGTGGGAAATGTTGATAGAGTTGGGCGGGCAGTTCATTAAATCGATATAAATGCATTTTAATCGTCGGTCCGCCCGATTCGGGCACGGGACGAATCTCCGCCATTCGCGGCTCTCGGTAAAGTGGTGATTTGCTCGCACGCGGGTGCAGATCGCAATACAGGCCTCACACCCGACTTTACCGTGATTTTGCGCCCGAAAACGGATGCAAATTGTTGGTAAAATCGGGTCCTAAGTGCCGGGTGCGGGCGCCAAACAGATCCGGGCCCGGAGGCCGCGCTCCAGCGCGCCCATACGCTCTTTTCCGGTGCCGGTCCAAAGGGCGCATGCGCAATTCGGAAAAAACCTGACAATGCGCCCGGGCGCGAAAAAAAAAGCAGAGAGCGGAGAGAGCCTCTCTGTCGTTCATCCTCTGGTCGGGGGGGAGGAGGGGTGGAGGGGAGGGGGTGTGATGTATCATCCCATGGTGGGGGGGGGGGGGGGAGAGGGGGTGTGACGCTCAGCCACTGGCCGCAGACACAGCGGAACCCCCCAACCACAGGATGAGAGTCACACCCCCTCTCCCCCCCCTCCATGGGATGATACATCACACCCACTCTCTGCCCGCCCCCCCCCCAAGAGGGATGATAAGTCACACCCCTCCCCTCCCACCGCCCCCCCCCTCCAAGAAGGCGATGTGGGCCCACCCCTCTCCTCATCCCCCCGCCCCCCCACCAGAGTTCCAACTGCCCCCCTCCCCCCCGCCTCCCCCGGTGGCAGACGCCAGTGGACCTGTGTGAAGCCCGGTCCCTTCAGCCGTGGCTCGAAGTCAGTTTCGAGCAACGTGCTGCAGGCTGTCGATCAAGGTAGGTTCGGGGTGTGCTCTGCCGGGGGCGCCTGCCTCCCAGAGGGGCCCAATCCCGGGGGGGGGGAGGGGGTCTGCCGGGCAGTTAGCGGGAGAGGTGGGGGGGGGGGGGTCTGCGAGGGTGGGCCTCGGCGATTCCCCTGCTGAATAAAAGTCCAAATCGGACTTTTATACAGCAGGTCGCTTAATGCGCGGATGCGAATTGGGCCGCACGTTGGTAGAGTGGAAATCGGCGGTAGAGTTGGGCGGGAGCTTCATTAAGTCGATTTAAGTGCATGCAAATGCATTTAAATCATTGCGCCGGTCGATTCGGGCGCGCATCGGAACCGCGCCAAAATCGGCTGTCGGTAAAGGCGCGATTTGCAAAAACTCTGGTGCGGATCGCGTTTTAGGCCCGAGGCCCGACTTTACCGCGATTTCGCGCCCGCTTTCGGACGCAAAGTTTTGGTAAAATCAGGCCCTTAGTCTGGAAATGGTAAAATCAGGCCCTCTATCTCATTCCTGTACTCTGTCTCATCGTTGTTTGAGATCTGACCCACTATGGTGGTGTCATCAGCAAATTGAAAATCGAGTTGGAGGGGAATTTGGCCGCACAGTGATAGGTGTATAAGGAGTATAGCAGGGGGCTGAGAACACAGCCCTGTGGGGACCGGTGTTGAGGATGATCGTGGTGGAGGTGTTGTTGCCTATCCTTACTGATTGTGGTCTGTGGGTTCGGAAGTTCAGGACCCAGTCTCAGAGGGAGGAGCCGTGTAAGATGTTATACAAGATATTTTGGCACTCAGTAAAAATATGCAATGAGTTCCAACGACAAGGATAAATATCACAGGTTAAGCAGCAGTTGCTTTTCAAACTAAATTAAATAAAATCACACAATAGACATTTTATGAAACAATCTTATTTTTTTATTAGTGCTGACCAATTCTTTGGCTTTGTCAATGAGATCAAAACGTGAAAAACTAAAACAGAATATTATCGGCCTAGAAGTGGTCCTGATAAATTAATAATGATGATAAATAATACGGTTGTGTGACCACATCTTTGAAAAGATGTTGATGTACAGCTGTTTCTACATAAATTTGTCCTTGTTGGCAATGAAATATTAAATGTTTTGTGTCGATCACTTGGAAATATTTTGAAAGTGTTATCACCCCTTTTACGCAACATTGGAGAAAACATATTTTATTAAATGAATGCTCTGGAAATTCCAGTCAATAGTTTATGTCATTTTGCTGCTGGCAAAGGAGGAAAAACCACAATCTATTGAAATATTTTCTCTTTGTGATCAATATATCCTCTTCAGGTTGTTGAGGTCTTTATACCTTCTCAAGGTAATCTGTGAAATAGTGGAAGGATTTGCTGATTCATTGTCTGACAGGCTGGAATGTAAACACTCCTTCCATGGCAATGGCTGTAAACAGCGCTGTATTTTTTTATTTATTCATCTGTGAGACCTGGGTGTCGCTGGCTGGCCAGCATTTATTGCCCATCCCTCGTTGCCCTTGAGAAGGGGGTGCTGAGCTGCCAACCTGAAATGCTGATACAGCTGCGTGGCTTGCTAGGCCATTTCAGAGGGCAGTTGAGAGTCAACCACATTGCTGTGGCTCTGGAGTCACATGTAGGCCAGACCAGGTAAGGACGGCAAATTTTCTTCCCTCAAGGACATTCGTGAACCAGATGGGTTTTTCCGACAATCGACAATGGTTTCCTGGTCTTCAGTGGATTCCTAATTCCAGATATTTTTATTGAATTCAAATTCCACCATCCGTCGTGGGGGGATTCGAACCTGGGTCCCCAGAACGTCAGCTGAGTTTCTGGATTAATAGTCTAATGATAATACCCTGGCTAAGGGGATGGTTAATCTTTTATTGGTTTTATGAGTTCTCACAAGCCTTACAATGAGGTTGGGGGGAGTGGGGGAGGGGTGCGGCAGTGGGGGGAGAGGGGTGTTGTGTAGTGGTGTGTGGATCCACCAGTCACATTAATCCTGATGGATGTCAACCCAGGACTCCATAGACTCTCCACTCTGGTGCATGTTATTCAGACCAATCACCTTCAGACTCAGAGGTTGCAATGCTATCTTTAACCCCATGCTCCATCTTACTTATTTTTCCAGAGTTATATCTCAGTTAGATTTGGTGCCAGATAATGCACTTGGGATGGTGACTCCATAATCAGTCCTGATGATCTTGTGTGGAAGGGAAGAGCCAATTGCAAGGGCTGTTGAGCATTCTATGGGTCAGTGGAACCCAAGGACGTATTTCTTCTACCATTCATTACCAAGTGAAGGATGGGACTGATGGGGAGTATTCTTCAAGAGGTAATGAGCTTGCAGCTTCTGATTTTCTGCCCATTAGTTTAGATGGATGGTGGGGGGGATGCCCCTCTTTCAGCATGCCATGTCCACACTGGTGATCACCAACACCAAACCCCAGATGACTGCAGTTCCCATTGAGGGATTGGGAGCACAGAAACATAGAAACATAGAAACTAGAAGAAGGAGTAGCCGTACGGCCCTGCATGGCAGGGAGCTACTGAATGGTTATATGACAATTAATGGGTTTACATAATTATCAGGTTGTCACCCACTATGGGCGGGAATCCAATCGGGGCTGGCAGGGCAGGGCAGGTGAATCTCAATTGCCTTAATGCCTTTTGGGAACCCCAATTTTTGATGGATGTTCCTGAGTATTGGGATTCCTGTGGGCCATCTGGCGAGGCAGGAGAATCCTGCCAATTAGCTCCATTCTCTCTCCACAGATGTAGTCAGACCTGCTGAGATTTTCCAGCATTTTCTGGTTTTGTTTCAGATCCCAGCATCTACAGTAATTTGTTTTTTCCTGGATAGTGGGGGAATTGTAGGAAGTTTCACAACACCAGGTTAAAGTCCAAAAGGTTTATTTGGAATCACAAGCTTTTGGAGCGCTGCTCCTTCATCAGGTGAGTCACCTGATGAAGGGCCAGTACTCTGAAAGCTTGTGATTCCAAATAAACCTTTTGGACTTTAACCTGGTGTTGTGTGACTTCTTACTATGCCCACCCCAATCCAACGCCGGCATCTCCACATCAGTGGTGGATTGGGCATGGGGAGGATATGCTGGGCACGGGAATCTGAAGGGAACATTGTGGCTATGGAGAGAGGTGAGGATATCAGGCTAGTGTGCCAAAGCCCCATATGAATGGAGATGGGCCTTCCAACTTGGCCACTTCGACATCAGCCCACCTCTAATCCAGCCTCTGGCCTGCTTCCAGAGGTAGAAGTCCTGGCTCCAGCCTGTCCCTATAACCCCATCATGAATCATAGAATCCCTACAATGCAGGAGGAGGCCATTCACTGACTCCCCAAAAGAGTATCTTACCCAGGCCCTCTCCCCATAACCCCACATATTTACCTCGCTATTCCCCTAACCTACACATCTTTGGACACTAAGGGGCAATTTAGCATGGCCAACCCACCTAACCTGCAAATCTTTGGAGTGTGGCAGGAAACTAGAGGAAATCCACGCAGACACAGGGAGAATGTACAAATTCCACACAGACAGTGACCCGAGGCCAGAATTGAACCCGGGTCCCTGATGCTGTGAGGCAGCAATGTTAACCATTGTGCCACCGTGCCACCTGGTGTACAGTAGTTGTGCACAGTCAGACAGGAGGGGGAATTACAACAGTGGGAAATGACCCGACTTATGCTTCCCATCTTGAGGATGAAAGTCTCTCAGTGTTTACACTAAGATATTAAAATCATGAGACCCACCAGTCTGATGTAAGTTTTTGTATTCACAAAGTGGATTTTAGATAAGGATTTATTGACCATCTGTCAGCACAATTTACACATCACCATACAAATATTCTATGAGACTACTAAATTTAACTGAGAACAACATAATTACTAACTCAACACTACTGATGGCATATTATTACCGATCTGAATCAATTCCTTTCTTTCCTGGGAGAGTTCATTCTCTTTTGGGAGTAAATATCACACGGTAACCACTTTCCACAGCCATTTGGAATTTTTCCCCTTTTCCTCCATCCCCTTGGAAGAAACCCTTCCTCATAACTGCATGGAACTCAGAAAGAACTGAGGTCCCAGATTTGCATCATGAAGTTGGGAATTTTGAGTTGTGCTGTTTCCCAGCATCACAATCCTGCCTCCTGTCCTGCAGAGCTCTCCCATCTGACTTTCATGACAGGTGGCCAGGATTGCAACTTCCCAAAGGAGGCCCAAGGTGGAATTCAAGGCAGTGGATACTAAAGTTAGAATGTTCACCTTTATTTACTGGGTTATGAGCGTTAGACCATAAGATATAAGAGCAGAATCAGGAGTATAGAAACACAGAGGGACCTAGGTGTGCAAGTCCACAAATCCTTGAAGGTGGCAACACAGGTGGAGAAGGTGGTGAAGAAGGCATATGGTATGCTTGCCTTTATAGGATGGGGTATAGAGTATAAAAGCTGGAGTCTGATGATGCAGCTGTATAGAACGCTGGTTAGGCCACATTTGGAGTACTGCGTCCAGTTCTGGTCGCCGCACTACCAGAAGGACGTGGAGGCATTGGAGAGAGAGTGCAGAGAAGGTTTACCAGGATGTTGCCTGGTATGGAGGGTCTTAGCTATGAGGAGAGATTGGGTAGACTGGGGTTATTCTCCTTGGAAAGACGGAGAATGAGGGGAGATCTAATAGAGGTGTACAAGATTATGAAGGGTATAGATAGGGTGAACAGTGGGAAGCTTTTTCCCAGGTCGGAGGTGACGATCACGAGGGGTCACGGGCTCAAGCTGAGAGGGGCGAAGTATAACTCAGACATCAGAGGGACTTTTTTACACAGAGGGTGGTGGGGGCCTGGAATGCGCTGCCAAGTAGGGTGGCGGAGGCAGGCACGCTGACATTGTTTAAGACTTACCTGGATAGTCACATGAGCAGCCTGGGAATGGAGGGATACAAATGATTGGTCTAGTTGGACCAAGGAGCGGCACAGGCTTGGAGGGCCGAAGGGCCTGTTTCCTGTGCTGTACTGTTCTTTGTTCTTTGTTCTTTATTTGGTCCATCAAGACTGCTCTGCCATTCAATCATGGCTGATATGATTCTCATCCCCATTCTCCTGCCTTCTCCCCATAACCCTTGATCCCCTTATTGATCAAGAATCTATCTATCTCTGTCTTAAAGACACCCAGTGACCTGGCCTCCACAGCCCTCTGTGGCAATGAGTTCCACAGATTCACCACCCTCTGGCTGAAGAAATTCCTCCTCATCTCAGTTTTAAAGGAGTGTCCCTTCACTCTGATGTTGTGCCCTCGAGTTCTAGTCTCTCCCACTCGTGGAAAATCCTCTTCGTGTCCACTTTTTCTCAGCCTCTCAGTTGCCTTGTTCTATATATCAGTGTTCGGCACTTAGTCCTTACCCCTCACTCCCCCTCAAACCTCACCCAAAATTCAACAAAGACATATCCACCCTCTCTTCCCCTAAAATCCCTTAATGCCCCCTGCATACACCACATGCCTCTCCATAACACCAATTTCCTCTCACATCTCCCCCTCCATGCTCAATTTCCCACGATCCACTCTAGATAGAATCATATACCCTATTGGGAAGTTTTTGAAATACTTGGAAAAAACAAACAGGCATTGAAAAACATCCTCAAAAACATAATCTTGTTAACTGCTCATAAATCAAGACAATGCCCACAGTCCCCTTGACAGCAGAAACATCAATCCTTGCTGAGCTGACACCCTTAGTGGGTTTTCGGGTTTAGCCAATCAGTCTTAATTGCTTTCCATTGCACAACTGTGTCAACAAAGCCTCCGGAGCTTAATACAATAAAACCTTTGAGGTAGTGGAACAGATAGCCATTTGTGCACTGTTTCAAAAGCTGAACAGATCAATGAAAGAAAATATTAAACCACAGTGGAAAATTGACACATTAAAATCTGAATCTCAATAATGTTGAATGCAGAGGTGCACTTAATCCACTAAAGAAATTGCGCAAATGTATCAGAAATCTTTAGCAATGCTTGTCAATTTAATGGTCACTTATATTTTTTTAAACGAAGCCCCATCATTACCCAATGTATTAAAAAATAATTTATCATATAGCATTTCAATAGGGCATATGAAGCTAGAAACACCTTTTGGACTTAATGGTCAAAGATTACCAACTTCAGACATAGTTCACAACTCCTCTGCAGTGTTGTGAACTACATGTCCTACCAAAATAGGCTTGACTCAGTGGAAGTATTCCGGGGTTGTGGGGGGGGGGGGGGCAGTGGGGTGGGTGGGGTGGGGGGGGGGGGTGGGGCGGGGGGGGGGGCAGCGGAGAGTGGGGGGGATTCTAAAATGCCTAACCCTGCAATAGAGTAGATAAGGGTAGGATTTCTGCATGTGGGCACATTGCACACAACCTTATCCCACACCCATAAAAATCCCACCTAATGGGAGTGTGGTGGGAATCCAGGAATTGGATCCTGCAAACAACTTTTACATCCTGCCCAGCTCCATTCCAACAAGGACAGAGGCATGAAAATTCAGCTCGAATGGTTTAAACATACCTACTGACATAGCTCAGCGTTTCACACCTCGCAACAACCAAGCTCTGAAATTCTTCAATGACTCACTCCATTTCCTGTCATAACTCGATCTTTCTCATGTCCCTAGGGTTTTCACTGCTTGTCCACGGTAACCCTGTAGAATTCTCATTAGAGCAGAGATGGCTAAGAAGAGATTTCCAGAACTGTTTAATAATCAACCAGAGGGCACAGATTGAAGGTGATTGGCAAAAGAACTAGAAGCAACATGAGGAAAAGCTTATTTATATATTATGGTCACAAATCAGCTCACATTAACACAGCAATGAAGTTACTGTGAAAATCCCCCGGTTGCCACACTCCAGCATGGCCAA
This sequence comes from Mustelus asterias, assembly GCF_964213995.1. NCBI lineage: Eukaryota > Metazoa > Chordata > Chondrichthyes > Carcharhiniformes > Triakidae > Mustelus > Mustelus asterias. The sequence continues at coordinate 14,036,078 of NC_135814.1, forward strand.
TGCACCTAACCAGTGCACCTTTTCGACTGTGGGAGGAAACCGGAGCATCCGGAGGAAACCCATGCAGGCTTGGGGAGAATGTGCAAATTCCGCACAGACAATGACCTGAGCCGGGAATCGAACCCGGGATCCTGGAGCTGTGAGGCAGCTGTGTTAACCACTGTGCCACCATGCCACCTGTGGCTAAGATTTGGAATCCACTGTCTGATAGGGGAATGGAAACATGGGTTCAAGAGTAGCTTTTAACTTAAGTTGGATAAATAGTTGGGGAAATAAATATTGCAGGGATATGGAGATAGACCCAGCATGTGGGATCACTTGGTTTGTACCTCAAAGGAGCCAACATGCTGGGCCAAGTGACCTCCTTCAGTGTACATTATTCAATGGTGCCGATATCAAGTTATACAGATGGGTTGCGCAATAATGGACCAGAGGAATGGTGGAAAGGTTACATACCCTGGCAGAGCCAGGAGGCAGTTCTGGGGACAGCACCAGGGCAGTGCCAGGGCAGTGCTAGGATACTATCTGGGCATGTATCTCTAAGACCAGGGGCTATACTGACCTGTGCGCCTCTAGAAGATTGCCACCGCTGGGTTCCCGTTTTTCAAAACCTGTTGTAAACCTCGCCGATTTGACATCATGAGCAGAATCTTCCGACCGTTCACATCAGCGGGCTTTTCCAGTCCCGCTGCAATGAACAGAGATTTGGCTGAACGCCAAATTCTCTGTCCTTGCTGGCAGTGAGACACAGATGGCCGGTAAGATCGTGCCCTATATCAGCGCGCGGGGAGATCCCAATGTGGGAGGACGATATGGCAGGGAAGCCCTTCAATTACATTATAATTTTTTGAAATGAGGTTCCTGGCCTTTTTGGGTGGGGCGGTGGGGTGGAGAGGAGGGGGTGGCAATAGGGTTGGGAGGGGGGGGGGGGGAGGTGGGGGAGGAGAGATGGGGTGTTGGGGGGTGGAATCTGAAAACACTAAGACTCTCATTTTCTAGCTAGCCAACATCAATCACCGCCACAATGTTACCTTGGCCTAGTTTGCATGGTTCTGTGCACAATCTGCAGGCTGTGACTGATATTATCCCAAATTACATGACAAAATGGGACAGGGTGGAAAGTCATCGAGGGTTCAGCATCACCAAATTTCCTAACACAGGTACTGCCAATTGGAAAATTTATACTCCACTGTTGCTGTGAAGCATTGTTATTTTTCTCCAAGAAACAGCTTATTTATATGTTAAACGGGAAGACTCTTACGCTCCCTTTCCACATAGCCTTTGGGAGTAACACTAAAAGTTCCCATAATTAAGGGAGGTTTTGTCGAGAATTATTTTATATGGTGTTTTATTAACACGGAAGTCGTAAATCACCTCGGTAGCACCAAAGTGATGACACATTGGAGAGTGCATTTTGCTGTGTTTCTGGAGCCATTCATTCCCCCAGCAAGTTCCTTAATCGTTTTTGTGAAGTGTTAGCTACATATTGGATAGAAGTGGAAAATGGGATTCTCTAATACACTGGAGTTTGAATGTACAATCAAGAGTTCGACAATGTGACTAATCTATGGCAGTTTATGAATTATTACTCCTCTACAAAATACATTTAATCTATGTTGTGCCTAAGCCTTGTGAAAACCCCTCAATCATTCACCTCAGCAAGTGTCACAGTGTAATGGATAGCAATCTAACTTCCCCGGTAAAGAAGTATTTTATGAATGGCTTAATAAAACTTTGCTATTTAAAATTCAAATTGCCACCAACAGGCAAGGATAATACAACAGATGTCACATGCCTGAGAACAGAAGCAATCCAGAATAGCACTCAGTGTCAAATCGTACAAAAAAAAATGATTTAACTAGCTGCTCTATCCTGCTTTATGAAATGTTACGGTGTGTTTCAAACAGGACAATTCCTTGTTGGTTAACAACTTTTTCAGTCAAGCATTTCAGTTTTATTGAAGTACCATGTAACTTTTACTTGAAGTATGTAAGCTTTTAAAGTAAAAGTTTAAATAATCTTTTTTCAGTTCCACGGCTTCACAGAACATAGTTTTTAATATTTGTTTTTTTTTGCATTGGTATATATCAAATGGTTGACATCTGACTAAGGATTTTCTTATTCATTTGTCACAGTTATAGATCAACAGCATTGACTGTTCCTTCAATAAATACTTGCTGGCATCTGGCTGGGGTCCAAAGTTAATAAAATCTGTTCGTAGCCGAATGTTAATAATGAAAATCTAGCAACGCTGGGTGCCTTGAAGGACAGGCGTCTAAACCTGGGCTCTTTTAAATATTTAGTATTTCAGCTTAGGTTTATATTGGATGAGACATTAAATCGAGGCCCAGTCTGCCCCTTCAGATGGATATAAATGATCCCTAGCAATGACTTTAAGGCTGCCTCCAGCAGCTGGTTGGCATAACCGCAGCTCTTAAAGGTAGCCTGAGATTTTCAAAGGGAAACTACACCGAAGGACCAAACTGATTAGCTTGAATACCAGCTCTCCAACTGCAAGCAAGGAGCACCAGGGCAGGGAGAGGGCTGTGCAGTTGTGGATGCAGCACTGCTGGTCTCAGTCATGGGAGTGGACAAGAGGAGAAAGGTCATATTTCTACAGGGGACCAGAAGTCCCTCGAAGATAAGCCCTCGAAATATGGCTGGGTGGGTGAGTGGGTGGTTGGGGGAGGGGAGTTGGCGGGGGGTGAGAAGTGGGAAAGGGGTGGGGAGTGGGGAGGGCGTGGGGAGTGGGGAGGGTGTGGGGAGTGGGGAGGGGGGGGGAGTAGAGGGGTTGGGAAGTGGGGGATGGTGAGTGGGGGGTTGGGGAGTGGAGAGCGGGTGGGGACTGGGGGGTGGGGAGTGGGGGGGTGGGGAGTGGGGTGTGGGGAGTGGGGGGGTGGGGGGTGGGGAGGGGGTGGGGAGTGGGGAGGGGGGGAGTAGAGGGGTTGGGAAGTGGGGGATGGTGAGTAGGGGGTTGGGGAGTGGGGAGGGGGTGGGGACTGGGGGGTGGGGAGTGAGGGGGGTGGGGAGTGGGGTGTGGGGAGTGGGGGGGTGGGGAGTGGGGAGGGTGTGGGGAGTGGGGGTGGGTGGGGTTGAGGGGGTGAGGTCAACGCTCAAAGTCTAACCTGACAGAAATTTTGGAATAAATGTACTGGCCTCATGTGGATGGAAATGATCACTGAATGTATCTACACAACACATCTCTTACCCACCACATTACCAGTCTCTCACACTACTCAATGCACCACACCCTCACAGCAGCTGTCCAGAGCTGAAACTTCAGTAACTCCAACTCGCCCTCACACAAATTCCAATGACTCCAGTAACTTCCTGCCACCTCGGAAAAGCAACCAGCAAAATCAGCGCACCCCGGACATACTCATCTTTCATTCCCTCACTCTGCAGTATAAATATGTCCCACTTTCCATGTCTTTTAGCTTTGACAAAGGGTCATCGGGATTCGAAATGTCAGCTCTTTTCTCTCCTCACAGATGCTGCCAGACCTAATGAGATTTTCCAGCATTTTCTCTTTTGGTTTCAGATTCCAGAATCTGCAGTAATTTGCTTTTATCCATTTGCTTTTATTCTCTCTTCCACCTTCTTTCATCGGGAAAAAGATACAAAAGTCTGAGGTCACATATCAACCAACTCAAGAACAGCTTCTTCCCTGTTGTCATCAGACTTTTAAATGGATCTACCTCATATTAAGTTGATCTTTCTCTACACCCTAGCTATGACTATAACATTACATTCTGCACACTCACCTTTCCTTCTCTATGAACAGCATGCTTTGTCTGTATGGTGTTCAAGAAAAAATACTTTTCACTGTACACTAATACATTTGACAATAATAAATCAAATCAAAATGGGGAGGCGATGGCCGAGTGGTATTATCGCTAGATCATTAATCCAAAAACTCAGCGAATGTTCTGGGGGCCCGAGTTCAAATCCCGCCACGGTAGATGGTGGAATTTGAATTCAATAAGAAATAACTGGAATTAAGAATCTACTGATGACCATGAAACCATTGTTGGAGAAACCTATCTGGTTCACTAATATCCTTTAGGGAAGAAAATCTGCTGTCCTTACCTGTCTGGCATTTGTGTGACTCCAGGGCCATAGCAATGTGGTTGACTTCCCTCTGAACAAGGGCAACTAGGGATGGGCAATATTTTTTTTTCATTCATTTGTGGGAAATGGCCAGCATTTATTGTCCAATCCTAGTAATAAGCACAGTGATGCCCATGTTCCACGAATAAAAAAAATGTCGGTCAGACCAGGTAAGGACATCAGCATTCCTTCCCTAAAAGGCAGTCATGAACCAATTGACAACCGACATTGGTTTCATAGTTATTCTTACTGAGCCTTGCTTGAATTCCAATTTTTTTTAAATGAATTGAAATTCCACCAAATTCAGTGATGGGACGGTGGGATTTGAACCCAGAGCATTCGCCTGGGTTTCTGCATCACTGCTTCAATTACTACTATGTGCCTCCGTCTTCCCCCAAAGGTTTAAGATTAGTTGGTAGTGAAATGAGAAAAAAAGAATTTTGTTTTAAAGTGTGAAACCTGTAAATATTGATGCCAGGAGGCCACTTGGATGCACAAACATTGGCGTAACTTCAAGATAATCAGTAAGCATAGGCCTGGTATTAGTTGCGGCTCAGTTAGTGGCACTTTTGATTGAGTCAGAAGGTTGTGGTTCAAGTCCCATTCTAGGGACATGATGACAAAAATCAGGGGTGACACTTTTATGCAATAATGAATGTGAGCACGGTGGCACAGTGGTCAGCACTGCTTCCTCTCAGTGCCAGGGACCTGGGTTCGATTCTTGGCTTGGCTCACTATCTATGTAGAGTTTGCACGTTCTCCCCGTGTCACCGTGGGTTTCTTCCGAATGCTCCGGTTTCCTCCCACAGTCCGAAAGACGTGCTGGTTAGGTGCATTGGCCACGCTAAATTGTCCCTCAGTGTACCCGAACAGGTGCCGGAGTGGGGCGACTCGGGAATTTTCACAGTAATTTCATCGCGGTGTTAATGTAAACCTACTTGCGACTAATAAAAAATAATACTTACTTTGTTGTGACAAACCCACGTCACGTTGTATGAATAAAACAAAATTGAGGCTCCACATCTTCAATAACAGCTGAGAATATTCTTCAACTCAAGACATTTGCCGGAATTCTCCAGTCCCCTACCACTACCCGCAAGAATGGAGAATTTGGCATTCAGCCAAATCTCCATTCACTGCAGCGGGACGGGAGGATCACTGCCACGGCCGAACTTGGAGAATTCTGGCCATAAGACCTGTGGTGAACCATCGTTGGTTCACCACTGGGGTTGTTATTGTATTACTGTTGGGCTAGGGTGTTGTTGTTATGGGGGTTGTACTATGTTGTTGGGATAGGGTGTTTACCTGTCCTGGGTGTTATCATGGCACACTCCAGTGGGGTCCCGCCTCCGGTGGCAGGGTATAAGACCCCCTGCTCCGGCAGGACCCCTTCAGTCTGAACGGGTGAATTTGGGTTAGTAGTTTCATTGTTAATGTATTAAAGCCTTCAGTTCTAAAGCCTTGTTTCCGGGTGCTCATTGAGGTGCATCAATTTAATACATTAACTGAGAATATGGAACAGATCCTAAAACCGGATCGTCTGACACTGGACCCACGTGCGGTCGGTGCAGCTAACACGTTCGAACATTGGTGGAAGTGCTTCGAGGACTACCTGGCAGCCTCGGTCGCTATCACTACAGACAGTGATAGACTCCAGGTCCTCCACGCAAGGGTAAGCGACACGATTTACCTAGCCATTCGTGCAGCTTCCACTTACCAGGGTGCCGTCGAGCTCCTAAAGAATAGGTACATTACGCCACCCAACGAGATTCACGCTCGTTATCTCCTCGCTACACGACGTCGGCAGTCGGGCGAGACCATAGAAGACTACGCCAATGAACTCCTGCAGCTTGCCAGGGGTTGTGACTGTAAGGATGTCTCCGCCGAGCAGTACATGCAAGACCTCGCCCGAGACGCGTTCGTAGCAGGGGTAGGGTCCTCGTACATCAGACTTAAATTATTAGAAAAGGGGAAACTCAACTTGACCCAGGCAATGGGGATGGCCGTGAGGTTGGAGGCGGCGTCGAAGAGCTTGGCGCTGTACCCCGAGGACCACGTGCAGTCAACGTGGTTGGAGCAAGCTCTGCTCCCTCCTCGCCCCGCGAACCCGCGCTCCCAGATCGATTCGACGACGGCGGCAGCTCCAGGTGGCCAGCGATGCTATTTTTGCGGTGGGGCCAAGCATCCACGGCAACAGTGTCCGGCAAGAACGGCAATCTGCAGCCAGTGCGGTAAAAAAGGCCACTACGGCAAAGTCTGCAGGTCCAAACCTAAAAACGGCAGTGCAGCTTGTAACCCTCCAGAACGGAGACCATCTCTTTCGGCGCTGCAGTACCCACGAGGTCCGACCACGTGCGATCTCAGGACGGCGCCATCGTGGCAGACAGAGGAGGAGGAAGACCACCAGGAGTCGCTGCGCTTGGAGCCCTCGGCCACATGCGATTCATGGGGGCGGCCATCATGGTCCACGACGACTAGGAGCGACCAGCAGGGGTCCTCAGCATCCACATCGGCAGCATGCAGCAGCGACCAGCAGGGGTCCTCAGCATCCACATCGGCAGCATGCAGTGACACCCAGGGGCCAACGGTGGCGTCGATCTCTCTGGATCAGACCAGGCATTACAGACTGGAACATTCCATGATGGAGGTAAAGGTTAGTGGCAGAACTGTAAATTGTCTGTTTGACAGTGGGAGCACCGAAAGTTTCATACACCCTGAAACTGCTAAAAGGTGTGGACTCCGGGTTCTCCCTGCCAAACAGACAATTTCCATGGCATCACAGTCCCGGTCTGTACCGATCCAAGGACAATGTATGGTAACTCTTGAGGTACAGGGCACAGTTTACGAGCAATACAGGCTCCTTGTGCTACCTCACCTTTGCGCGCCAATTCTCCTCGGACTAAACTTTATGGCCCACATGAGGAGTGTGATCCTACAGTACGGTGGGCCACTCCCTTCACTGGCAGTAGGGAACCAGCCGCAGCCTCCAAATTGCCCAAAGCGCCCCGCGTGCAATCTATCCACCCTGAAGATCACGACACCATCCCTTTTTAAAAATCTGGTACCTGGCTGCAAGCCCATCGCTACTAAAAGTAGGCGTTACAGCGCTGAGGACCGGATCTTTATTAGATCTGAGGTTCAGCGGCTCCTCAAGGAAGGGATCATACAGGCCAGTGCTAGTCCGTGGAGAGCGCAGGTCGTGGTAGTCAAAAGCGGGAACAAACCTCGGATGGTCATCGACTATAGTCAGACCATTAATAGATACACGCAGCTGGATGCGTATCCTCTCCCGCGCATTTCTGATATGGTCAATCAGATTGCGCAGTACCGAGTGTTTTCTACCATAGACCTTAAGTCCGCCTACCATCAACTCCCCATCCGCCCAGAGGACCGACAATATACGGCTTTTGAGGCGGATGGTTGTCTATACCAATTCCTCAGGGTTCCATTTGGTGTCACCAATGGGGTCTCGGTCTTCCAGCGTGCTATGGACCGAATGGTGGACCAGAACGGGTTGCGGGCTACCTTCCCTTGCGGGCTCTGATCTTCAGGTCGTCGTTGGCCTCTGGTATAGTACCAGAAGATTGGAGGTTAGCGAATGTTGTCCCATTGTTTAAGAAGGGGAACAGAGACTTCCCCGGGAATTATAGACCGGTGAGTCTCACTTCTGTTGTCGGCAAGATGTTGGAAAAAATTATAAGGGATAGGATTTATAGTTATTTGGAGAGTAATGAATTGATAGGTGATAGTCAGCATGGTTTTGTGGCAGGTAGGTCGTGCCTTACTAACCTTATTGAGTTTTTTGAGAAAGTGACCAAGGAGGTGGATGGGGGCAAGGCAGTGGACGTGGTATATATGGATTTTAGTAAGGCGTTTGATAAGGTTCACCATGGTAGGCTTCTGCAGAAAATGCAGATGTATGGGATTGGGGGTGATCTAGGAAATTGGATCAGGAATTGGCTAGCGGATAGGAAACAGAGGGTGGTGGTTGATAGTAAATATTCATCATGGAGTGCGGTTACAAGTGGTGTACCTCAGGGATCTGTTTTGGGGCCACTGCTGTTTGTAATATTTATTAATGATCTGGATGAGGGTATAGTTGGGTGGATTAGCAAATTTGCTGATGACACCAAAGTCGGTGGTGTGGTAGACAGTGAGGAAGGGTGTCGTAGTTTGCAGGAAGACTTAGACAGGTTGCAAAGTTGGGCCGAGAGGTGGCGGATGGAGTTTAATGCGGAGAAGTGTGAGGTAATTCACTTTGGTAGGAATAACAGATGTGTTGAGTATAGGGCTAACGGGAGGACTTTGAATAGTGTGGAGGAGCAGAGGGATCTAGGTGTATGTGTGCATAGATCCCTGAAAGTTGGGAATCAAGTAGATAAGGTTGTTAAGAAGGCATATGGTGTCTTGGCGTTTATTGGTAGGGGGATTGAATTTAGGAGTCGTAGCGTTATGTTGCAACTGTACACAACTCTGGTGCGGCCGCACTTGGAGTACTGTGTGCAGTTCTGGTCCCCACATTACAGGAAGGATGTGGAGGCTTTGGAGAGGGTGCAGAGGAGGTTTACCAGGATGTTGCCTGGTATGGAGGGGAGATCCTATGAGGAGAGGCTGAGGGATTTGGGATTGTTTTCGCTGGAAAGGCGGCGGCTAAGAGGGGATCTTATTGAAACATATAAGATGATTAGAGGTTTAGATAGGGTGGATAGTGATAGCCTTTTTCCTCTGATGGAGAAATCCAGCACGAGGGGGCATGGCTTTAAATTGAGGGGGGGTAGTTATAGAACCGATGTCAGGGGTAGGTTCTTTACCCAGAGGGTGGTGAGGGATTGGAATGCCCTGCCAGCATCAGTAGTAAATGCGCCTAGTTTGGGGGCGTTTAAGAGATCCGTAGATAGGTTCATGGACGAAAAGAAATTGGTTTAGGTTGGAGGGTCACAGTTTTTTTTTTTAACTGGTCGGTGCAACATCGTGGGCCGAAGGGCCTGTTCTGCGCTGTAATGTTCTATGTTCTATGTTTTGTTCCCGTACCTGGATAACGTCACCATCTGCGGCCATGACCAGCAGGACCACGACACGAATCTCCAACACTTTCTACGCACTGCATCTCGCCTGAATCTGACCTATAACAGGGAGAAGTGCGTATTCCGTACGCATAGGTTAGCCATCCTCGGATACGTGGTGGAAAACGGGGCCATTGGCCCTGATCCAGACCGTATGCGCCCACTCACTGAACTTCCCTTGCCCGCTAGCACGAAAGCACTGAGGAGATGCCTCGGGTTCTTTTCGTATTATGCACAGTGGGTCCCCAACTACGCGGACAAAGCTCGTCCGCTCATTAAGTCCACGACCTTCCCACTTACGCCGGAGGCCCAATTGGCCTTCAAGGTTTTGAAAAGCGACATCTCGAAAGCCACGATGCACGCGGTGGATGAATCCATCCCTTTCCAGGTGGAGAGTGATGCATCGGACTTCGCCCTAGCCGCCACACTAAACCAGGCAGGCAGGCCCATCGCGTTTTTTTCCCGCACCCTTCAAGGCCCAGAGATTCGGCACTCAGCGGTGGAAAAGGAGGCTCAGGCCATTGTGGAGGCAGTCAGACACTGGCGCCATTACCTGGCAGGTAAGCGGTTCACCCTGATCACGGATCAACGATCCGTGGCGTTTATGTTCAGTAACACGCAGAGGGGCAAGATCAAGAACGATAAGATCTTGCGGTGGAGAATTGAGCTCGCCACCTATAATTACGATATTATGTATCGTCCAGGGAAGCTCAATGAGCCCTCGGATGCCCTCTCGCGCGGAACATGCGCCATCATGCAGGAGGACCGCTTGAAGGCTCTCCACAATGATCTGTGTCATCCTGGAGTCACCAGACTCTACCACTTCATAAAAGCCCGCAACCTACCCTACTCGGTGGAGGAGGTCAGGTCAGTTACTAGAAGTTGTCGGATTTGCGCAGAATGCAAACCACACTTTTATCGACCAGACCGGGCACATTTGGTCAAGGCCACTCGCCCTTTTGAGAGGCTGAGTGTAGATTTTAAGGGCCCCCTTCCCTCAACGGATCGGAATGTCTATTTTCTTAACATAATAGACGAATTTTCCCGGTTTCCGTTTGTTTTCCCCTGTGCGGACACGTCGACTGCCACCGTCATCAAGGCATTCAGTGAGCTTTTTACCCTGTTCGGGTACCCCTGCTATATTCATAGCGACAGGGGCTCGTCGTTCATGAGCAACGACTTGAGGCAATTCCTGCTCTCATTCGGGATTGCCTCTAGTAGAACCACGAGCTACAACCCTAGGGGTAACGGACAGGTGGAAAGGGAGAATGCTACAGTCTGGAAGGCTGTCCTACTGGCACTGAAATCCAAGGGCCTTCCAGTCTCCCGGTGGCAGGAGGTCCTTCCAACTGCGCTCCATTCTATCCGCTCCCTCCTGTGTACGGCAACCAATGCTACTCCCCACGAGAGGATGTTCTCATTCCCTCGGAAGTCGTCCTCGGGGACCTCATTGCCAGCCTGGTTGACGTACCCAGGACCCGTCCTTCTGCGGCGCCATGTGAGGGCTCGCAAGTCCGACCCCTTGGTCGAACCGGTCCAACTCCTCCACGCCAACCCTCAGTATGCCTATGTGGCATATCCTGACGGGCGAGAGGACACTGTCTCCATTAGAGACCTGGCGCCCGCAGGGGACGTAGCAACTCCTGTCGCTCCTATTCCCCCAGTCACAGATCCACTACTCCTCATTACTTCCCCAGACGTGGCGCGGTCAGCACCGGGACCAGTGCATAACACTTTTACTCCCATGTACAGCTTGCCTGAGACTCGGAGATCGGCGCCACCATCATCACCACCACCACCACCACCAAACGTTCCAGGATCCCCTACACCATCGCCTCATCAGGGCCGGCCGGCCCGGGAGTCTTTGAGGGGACAGCCAGATGTTGTTTTGAGAGAGCCACCGCAAGCACCTGCTCCGGTTTCGCAACCGGTGTTGAGAAGATCGCAGCGTCGGTGTGGTCCTCCAGACCGTCTGGACTTGTGAATCCTGTTATTTTTTTTGTCATTGTCTGTTTTCATCCACCCCGCCACCTTTGGTTCCTAAAGGAGGGGTGAATGTGGTGAACCATCGTTGGTTCACCACTGGGGTTGTTATTGTATTACTGTTGGGCTAGGGTGTTGTTGTTATGGGGGTTGTACTATGTTGTTGGGATAGGGTGTTTACCTGTCCTGGGTGTTATCATGGCACACTCCAGTGGGGTCCCGCCTCCGGTGGCAGGGTATAAGACCCCCTGCTCCGGCAGGACCCCTTCAGTCTGAACGGGTGAATTTGGGTTAGTAGTTTCATTGTTAATGTATTAAAGCCTTCAGTTCTAAAGCCTTGTTTCCGGGTGCTCATTGAGGTGCATCAAGACCATAAGATATAGTAGCAAAATTAGGCTGTTCGGCCCATCGAGCCTTCTCCGCCATTCGAGCATGACTGATATATTTCTCAACCCCATTCTCCTGCCTTTTCCCTGTAAACTTTGACCCCTTTACCAATCAAGAACCTATCTATCTCTGTCTGAAATACACTCAATGAGTTGGCTTCCACAGCCTTTCGTGGTAATGAATTCCACAGACTCACCACCCTCTAGCTGAAGAAATTCCTTCCAACATAACATTGTGCCTTGCTTATATTTGATAAGAAAATAAGGACAGTCTCAGCATCCTTGATGTGTGATTAAAGTCTGTATGCCTTTCATCCGGATCACTTACTAATAATCTAACTTGAGCTACAGCAGATGAAAACATTGAAAACATAGAAAATACGTGCAGGAGTAGGCCATTCGGCCCTTCGAGCCTGCACCACTATTCAATATGATCATGGCAGATCATGCATTTTCAGTCTCCCACTCCCGCTTTCTCTCTATACCCCTTGACCCCTTTAGCCACAAGGGCCATGTCCAGCTCCCTCTTGAATATATTTACTGAACTGGCCCCAACAGCTTTCTGTAGCAGAGAATTCCACGGATTCATAACTCTTCCTCATCTCAGTCCTGACTGGCTTACCCCTTATTCTTAGACTGCCAACCCCAGTTCTGGACTTCCCCAACATTGGGAACATTCTTCCCACATCTAGCCTGTACAGTCCCATCAGGATTTTATATGTTTCTGTGAGATCCCCACTCATCCTTCTAAATTCCAGTGAATACAAGCCCTCATCTTGGTTCTAAAGGGTCATCCCTTTATTCTGAGGCGGTGCCCTCAGATCCTAGTCTCTCCTACTAATGGAAACATCTTTCCCATGTCTACTCTATCCAGGCCTTTCAGTATTCTGAAAGGCCAGTGAAAAACAATGGTTACCCATTGAAGGTACGCTGATCAATTGAGTTGCTTCGTGGGAGATTTTACATTTGCAAATGAATTTTACTGGAAACTTCAGTGTAATCAAACTAGCACAAAGTCAAGTGCAATTTGCTGCACGGTGGCACAGTGGTTAGCACTGCTGCCTCACAGCGCCAGGTACCTGGGTTTAATTCCCGGTTTGGGGTCACTGTCTGTGTGGAGTTTACACGTTCTCCCTGTGTCTGCGTGGGTTTCCTCCGGGTGCTCCAGTTTCCTCTCACACTCCAAAGATGTGTGGGTTAGGTTGATTGTCCATGTTAAATTGTCCCTTAGTGTCAGGGGGATTAGTGGGTAAAATACTTGGGGTTACGGAGATGGGGCCTTGGTGGGATTATCGGTGCAAGCTCGATGGGCCAAATGGCCTCATAGAAACAAAGAAGATAGGAGCAGGAGGAGGCCATTTAGCCCTTTGAGCCTGCTCTGCCATTCATTACGATCATAGCTGATTGTCCAACTCAATAGCCTAATACTGCTTTTGCCCCATAGTTTTTGATCCCATTCACCCCAAGTGCTATATCTAGCCGCTTCTTGAATACATTCAATTATACATTCAACAGGCCTCCTGTAGGGATTCTATGATTCTACCCAAAGGAGAAATTGCATGATGCTCACAACAATATTGGGTGGCATCATTATAAATCCTCTTCAGTATTTACTACTGAAGGTCTTACTGAATAAAATTAAGATTCTGCTTAACATGCATTGTCTGAAAGGGTGATGGAAACAAATTCAATTGTCACTTTCAAAAGGTGCCCAGGAGGGAAAAAAAGCAATAAAAACAGGAGAATAAGAATAATGCCCCGAACTGATCATGTTTACCTTAAAATTGGACATCAGTAACAACTGGGAAATAAGAACACAGGTCCAAATTGTTTTTTTTCTGACTGGGTGGTGGAAAAACAATTGAAAAAGAAAGATTAGCGGGACTATGGGCAAAAACAGGGGTGTGGAACAAATTGGATACCTCTTTCAAAAAGTTAGCACAGATACAATGGAGCGAATGGCCTTTTCTGTGCCGCAAGCTTCCATTATTCAATGATTCAGTCATTTGCTTTCCAGTTCATTCTTTATATTTTCAATAGTGAATCAAAGATTTAAATTTTAACAGCGTATAAAACTATTCAATCTGCATTTCAGTAAGGAATTGATGTTCTCCCACTCTGTTTCTCTTATTTGCTACTCAGGCGCGAGGTACATTTTCTAATTGTTGGGAGTAGATTTGTGAGAAACTCAATCTTTGATTTCAAATTAATTATGCGCAGTGTGTTAGGTTCAGGCACGTTTGCAGCTTACTTAAAAAAGAATGCCCTCCTGAATATCCGATTTAATGTATTTTCGAGACAGCCTCAACTAAATTGAGGCAATATTTTTTTAGATGGTACAAAAAAAATCTGTTGACTGCGAGGTCAAAGAAAAGGTGTTCTCAGATTTGAATAAGCCATGTTTATTAGGAATGTTGAAATCTGGCGGAGAGCAGGAGCCATAGCTGAGCAATCTGAATGGCCACACTCACAGTAAGGTGGAGGACGGGGCTAAGTGTTTCCCAAAGATTTTGTGCAATTTTCAAATGTGTTGCCCACACAATGATTAAAGTAAAAACCCAACTGGATCACTAATGCCCTTTAAGGAAGGAAACCTGTCATCCTTAGCCAGTGCGGACTACCTGTGTCTCCAGTACCATGTCAGATGGCCTCTGAAGTGGTTGAACAAGCTCGTCATTTCTATAAGGGGCAACTTGAGATGGGCAATAAAGGCTGACGTTGCCATTGATACCCATATCCCAAGAGCGAACATTTTAAAAATGCTAACATGTCGGGTAGATGGACGCTAAATAATGGGGCAAGTTCATTTCACTATAATCTTAATGGGTTAATTAATTTGACAATCAACATCGTGCAACACTAACTGCCTACTGACGAGGTAAGAGATTAGAATGTCGAACAGGATGAGACCAAATTTCATGCACAAGTGTATTCTTAGTTGATTGATAGTCCAGGGCAGAGGAGAGAAGGAATCACATCTGTCAAATTTTAGCCCGTTAGCACACAGGTGTAAATTTACAGATTTCACATTCTGTTTTATTTCATTGCTCTGTGTGTGTGTGGCAGCTTGGAAAGTTCAGCATGTCACTACTTAACCTTTTATAGAAAGGAAGCTCAGAGCATTTAATTTAAAATATTACAATCTTGACTTGTTGAACAATTGTGCAAAAATTGTTAAATGAAATTCAAAATTCAATTCTAATCAAGTGAAAATATAAACAACAACAATAGATACTTTTGGAAAAGAATCAAAGGAGTGCTTTCTTTTTTGCTCTCGACCCCTTTTTGGAGTTAGTTGAAGGTTACAGAGAGAGATTGAATAGGTTGGGACTTTATTCCCAGGAGCATAGAAGATTGAGGGGAGATTTGATAGAGGTGTATAAGATTTTGATGGGTATAGATAGAGTGAATGCAAGCAGGCTTTTTCCGCTGAGGCTGGGGAGAAAAAAACCAGAGGGCATGGGTTAAGGGTGAAAGGAGAAAAGTTTAAAGGGAATATTAGGGGGGGCTTCTTCACGCAGAGAGTGGTGGGAGTGTGGAATGCGCTGCCGGATAAAGTGGTAAATGCGGTGTCACTTTTAACATTTAAGAAAAACTTGGACGGGTTCATGGATGAGAGGGGTGTGGAGGGATATGGTCCAAGTGCAGGTCAGTGGGACTAGGCAAAAAATGGTTCGGCACAGACAAGAAGGGCCAAAAGGCCTGTTTCTGAGCTGTAATTTTCTATGGTTCTATGGTTCTATAAATATTGGTCTTGACACTACTTAGAATTCCTCTGCTGTTCCACAAATATTATTGTGTGATCTTATTGGTGGCACGGTGGCACAGTGGTTAGCACTACTGCCTCAGCACCAGGGACCCGGATTCAATTCCCGGGTTGGGTCGCTGTCTGTGTGGAGTTTGCATGTTCTCCCACGTGTCTGCGTGGGATTCCTCCGAGTACTCTGGTTTCCTCCCACAGTCTGAAAGACGTGCAGGTTAGGTAGATTGGTCCGAACAGGCGCCGGATGTGGTGACCGGGGGAATTTCACAGTTACTTCATTGCACTGTTAATGTAAGCCTTACCTGTGACTAATGAATAAACCTTAAACTTTTAAAGCTATTGGCCAATGGACCCTAAGCACAATGGGCCTGAATTCTCTGGCCGTTCACGCCCTGCTGCCGCTGCAAGTAAGGATGGAGAATTTGGCGCTCTGCGAAACCGCCATTCACTGCAGCAGGACCATAAAATGCTGCCGGCATGGACAGCCAGGAAATTCCACCCATGATTTGGTCATTATCACAGTGCTGTGTGTGGGACATTGCACTTTGTTACTCAGAGTTAACCATCACTTGCTGAACCAAGGGTTGGCTACAGTTAGCTGCCTCACTTTGGATTTGATTTGATTTATTATTGTCACATGTATTGGGATACAGTGAAAAGTATCATTTCTTGCATGCTACACAGGCAAAACATACCGTTCATAGAGTGCATAGGGCAGAAGAAAAGGGGAGGGTGTAGAATATAAGGGGTGATCCTCCCAAAAAAGTTCTAAGTGCTGAATTCGTGGGAAAACTGGTGTAAATCACGATTGCTTTTTCAGTGGAAGTTCACACTCAAATCTCCCACACTCTGCAATACAGAGGTCACAATTGTGAATATCACTGAAAGCTCGGGGAGGCGAATGCTGACGCTTCTGGGCCTCCGCACATGCGCAGTGGCCCCAAACTGTCAGCCTGCACGTTGCTGGCCAGCTCGATTGCTGTCCAGCCCGGGATCCCCGCAGTGGCGCCCCCCCCAGTTTCCCCCCCATGGCCCAATCGCGGCCCCCACGACCATTCCCGGGCCAGCCCCAACCCCCCCCCCTCATCTGGGGGAACCCGATCTCCAGCCCCCACCCACCCCGCAGTGACGATCCCCCCATCCCCACCCACCCCGGCAGACCCCACCCTGGGAGGCTGACCCCCTCACCCCTGCAGACTCTACCCCACGGGAGGCAGACCCCCCCCCGCCCCCGGCAGACAACCCCCCAACCCGTCCCGATTGTTGGCCTCCCTCCAGCCCTGAACAATCCCAATGGCAGAGTAGGCAGTGGGACTCCCCACCGATTGCCCCTAAGCCCCGTCCCTTGGCCCTGCCCCCTGGGCAATGCCAAGGGGCACAGTCTGGCACTGCCAGGCTGCCCATGACCAGGGAGCACCACCTCCCTGCTGCCTGATGCCCAAAGAAGCTCCAATTGCCCCCCTTTCATTCCAGCGGGGTCTCCCGCTCATTCCCCGAAAGTGGGGAGCTATTCTACACCCTGACGGAGTGAAATTGTACTGACGGGGTAGGAGATGCTATTGGACCCGGAGATTTCAGTCTCGGGCCCAATAATGACATTGAAATAGCATTAAAATGAGATTAAAATCACTCACCTGCTGTTCCAGGTAGTTTCCAGTGTGGTCCCATCGCTCGGAGATGTGCGTGCGTTGGGAAAGCATGCGTGAATCCCACGAATCGACCCACTCGTGATTTTCCCGGCCCGACGCGCTAAAAAATTAGCACGTCAGATTGGGAGAATCGCCCCCATAGTGTTGCAGTTACAGGTGAAGAGAAAGATCAGCTTAGTAAATGATAGGACCATTCAAAAGTGTGATGACTGTAGGGAAGAAGCTGTTCTCGAATCTGTTGGTACATGTTTTCTTTTTCCCGATGGAAGAAGGTGGAAGAGAGTATGTCCAGGGTGCCTGGATTTGTCTTATGTTTGCTCCGGTGTTTTCGGGTCTGTTCCTTGTGCCAGGCTCCCTGCATTCCCAGCAATTGGGCAGTGACCCCAATTGTGTTGCTGGGACTGAAGATTTGCTGGAGCCCTGGTGGGCTAGCAGCTCTTGGAGGACTAACCCTTACCCAGAAGGCCAGACCCAGAAGGCCAGACCCAGCTCTCTGTTAAAATTCAGTCATCTCCCACTCTGCTTGATCATTGCAAAAGTCGCTCCCTCATGTATTTTTGATACAAAAATGTTAGAGATTGATCCAATGAAAGCAGGTTGCGTCAACAGGCATTTTCCTTCTCGCTACAGGAAAAGGATCAAAACTCTGGCAAGACTTTATGTTGAAATGATTGAACTAAGGCTGCGACTGTGAGAATCAGTTTTGGCATAGTTAATTCATCCTTACTTTCAGTGAGAGGAAACTATTTCTGTCATGGAGACAAATGCATTGCAAAGAATCAATACCCCAGCTAACTGCGGGGGAAAAAACAACAGATTCCCAACGTACAAACAGTAAATTAGTGCAAACCGTGAGTCTGAAATTTATATGCTATGGGCTAACCATCTTTGGAACAAGCCTTCAGATTGTCACAGTAATTGAATGCATGTTTGGAAATGTTTGAAGCATTGTCAGTTATTGGGCACCGAGGTAGTAATAATTTGTCGTCTTTTATACAGACTAATTACCTATTATGAATGTAAGCTATCATCTTTATCAGCTATGCAGCGTATTCAGCAATTTGCATGTATAATTCAACTTCGCTAATCAGATCCACCTCTGTCAGTAGCTGACACTTGCACCGAGGAAGTCACCAGCTCTGTTTATATTCGCATTAAGTGAAGATCTGGTCTGAATTGTTGAAGTGAGTCCAGAATTTAATAGTCTCCTGTTTAAAGTTGAAAACCTGCATAGGAACTAGGAGCAGAAGTAGGCAAATTCAGCCTGGGTATACTCTCTTCCACCTTCTTCCATCGGGAAAAAGGTGCAAAAGGAAACACGTATCAACAGATTCAAGACCAGTTCCACCATTCAATCAGACCATGGTTGATCTCTCCCTGACTTCAAATCCACCTCCCTACCTGTTCTCCATATCCCTTATTCCTTATCTCTGCTAACTAACTCTCCCAAAATCTAAGGGCGGGATTTTCCAGCCCTTCCCACTAGTGGGATGTTCTGGCACCGTCAAAGGCCACCCCTACCTCCGCCCCCCCCCCCCCCCCCCCCCCACCTCCCCCTCCACAGCAGGTTGCCTGGCAGCTGTGTGAGAGATCCATACGCAACGCCATGGATATTGGTGTGGCTGGAAAATCCTGTCAATGGCTAATTGTGAGCCACCTGCATTGCCAGGGAACACACCGTGGTGGCGGAACGGGTACAGGAAAATCCAGCTCTAAATATTTTTCCACAGGTTTCCCCCTTTACCAGTCTGGCTCTGCCATCGAAAAGGGGGTGCTGCAGATAACTGAGATGAGGACAACTGTCTCCTCATAGCAACCCTTCCGGTCAATGCAAGTGACGAAAATCTGGTAAAAACTTCGCTGAACACCTGTTGCCAACCTTGGTTCACCAAGTGCTGGTTGACAAACAGCAATGTCGGTTGAAGGTAAGTGCTGGTGGGCTAGGTTGATTGGCCATTCTAAATTGCGCTTAGTGTCCCGGGATGCATAGGTTAGAGGGGTTAGTGGATAAATATGTGGGGATATGGGGATAGGGCCTGGGTGGGATTGTGGTCGGTGCAGACTCGATGGGCCGAATGGCCTCTTTCTGCACTATAGGATTCTATGATTTCTATGATGTAGGGGATGAGAATAGGTTTATTAGCGATAGGCCGCATGGTTTTGTGAAGGGTAGATCGTGTTTCACAAACTGGATTGAGTTCTTTGAGGAAGTGACAAGAAAAATTGACCAGGGCAGGACAGTGGATGTTGTATACATGGACCTTAGTAAAGTCTTTGATAAGGTTCCGCATGGCAGGCTGATACAGAAGGTAAAGTCAAATGGGACCCAAGGTGAGCTGGTAAAATGGATACAGAACTGGCTTGGGCATAGAAAGAAGTTTAACAACACCAGGTTAAAGTCCAACAGGTTTATTTGGTAGCAAAAGCCACACAAGCTTTCGAGGCTCTGAGCCCCTTCTTCAGGTGAGTGGGAATTCTGTTCACAAACAGAACTTATAAGACACAGACTCAATTTACATGAATAATGGTTGGAATGCGAATACTTACAACTAATCCAGTCTTTAAGAAACAAAACAATGGGAGTGGAGAGAGCATCAAGACAGGCTAAAAAGATGTGTATTGTCTCCAGACAAGACAGCCAGTGAAACTCTGCAGGTCCACGCAACTGTGGGAGTTACAAATAGTGTGACATAAATTCTGATTCTAGGATCGCATGATAAAGACTCAGGAGGAAAAAAGCAGAAATATTTATGTGAAATAGTGTGACATAAACCCAATATCCCGGTTGAGGCCGTCCTTGTGTGTGCGGAACCTGGCTATCAGTTTCTGCTCCGCGACTCTGCGCTGTCGTGTGTCGCGAAGGCCGCCTTGGAGAACGCTTACCCGAATATCAGAGGCCGAATGCCCGTGACCGCTGAAGTGCTCCCCAACAGGAAGAGAACAGTCTTGCCTGGTGATTGTCGAGCGGTGTTCATTCATCCGTTGTCGCAGCGTCTGCATGGTCTCCCCAATGTACCATGCCTCGGGACATCCTTTCTTGCAGCGTATCAGGTAGACAACGTTGGCCGAGATGCCATCATCTCACGTGAGAACACCATCCACCAGGTACACGGTACATACTCTTGCAACTCGGCCAACGTTGTCTACCTGATACGCTGCAAGAAAGGATGTCCCGAGGCATGGTACATTGGGGAGACCATGCAGACGCTGCGACAACGGATGAATGAACACCGCTCGACAATCACCAGGCAAGACTGTTCTCTTCCTGTTGGGGAGCACTTCAGCGGTCACGGGCATTCGGCCTCTGATATTCGGGTAAGCGTTCTCCAAGGCGGCCTTCGCGACACACGACAGCGCAGAGTCGCGGAGCAGAAACTGATAGCCAGGTTCCGCACACACAAGGACGGCCTCAACCGGGATATTGGGTTTATGTCACACTATTTCACATAAATATTTCTGCTTTTTTCCTCCTGAGTCTTTATCATGCGATCCTAGAATCAGAATTTATGTCACACTATTTGTAACTCCCACAGTTGCGTGGACCTGCAGAGTTTCACTGGCTGTCTTGTCTGGAGACAATACACATCTTTTTAGCCTGTCTTGATGCTCTCTCCACTCCCATTGTTTTGTTTCTTAAAGACTGGATTAGTTGTAAGTATTCGCATTCCAACCATTATTCATGTAAATTGAGTCTGTGTCTTATAAGTTCTGTTTGTGAACAGAATTCCCACTCACCTGAAGAAGGGGCTCAGAGCCTCGAAAGCTTGTGTGGCTTTTGCTACCAAATAAACCTGTTGGACTTTAACCTGGTGTTGTTAAACTTCTTACTGTGTTTACCCCAGTCCAACGCCGGCATCTCCACATCTTGGGCATAGAAAGCAGAGAGTAGCAGTGGAAGAGTACTTTTCTAACTGGAGGTCTGTGACAAGTGGTGTTCCACAAGGATCAGTGCTGGGGCCTCTGTTGTTTGTAATATATATAAACGATTTGGAGGAAAATGTAGGTGGTCTGATTAGTAAATACTTCAGATGATACAAAAATTGGGTGAGTAGCGGAGAGTGATGAGGATTGTCAGAGGATACAACAGGATATAAATCAGCTGGAAACCTGGGCCGAAAAATGGCAGATAGAATTTAACCCGGACAAATGTGAGGTGATGTGATTTGGGAGGTCTACTGCAGATGGAAAGTCTACAGTAAATGGTAGAGCCCTTAGAAATATTAGCATACTCTTGGGATCTAGGGATCTAGGCATGCAGATCCACAGTTCCCTGAAGGTGGCAACTCAGGTAGACAAGGTCATCAGGCAGGCATATGGCATGCTGGCCTTCATCGGTCAGGGCATTGAGTATAGAAATTGGAAACTCATGTTGCAGCTGTATAAGACTTTGGTTAGGCCACATTTGGAGTATTGTGTACAATTCTGGTCACCCCACTATCAGAAGGATATTGATGCATTGGAAAGGGTGCAAAAAAGATTGACCAGGATGTTGCCTGGTTTGAAGGAAAAGGACTATGAAGAAAAGTTGAACAAACTTGGATTGTTTCCATTGGAGTGTCAGAGGATGAGAGGGGAACTGATAGAGGTTTACAAGATTATGACAGACTTGGTTATAGTAGATAGTCAGGGTCTTTTTCCCAAGGTTGAAGGGTCAATTACTCGGGGGCATAGGTTGAAAGTGAGAGGAGGAAAGTTTAAAAGAGATCTAAGGAGCAAGTCTTTCACACGGAGGGTGGTGAATGCCTGGAACGCGCTGCCGGAGGAGGTGGTGGAAGCAGATTCTATAACAAAAATTCAAGAGGCACCTGGATAGGTACAGGAATAGGCTGGGAATAGAGGGATATGGACCATGTAGAGGCAAGAAAATATTAGATTAGAGAGGCATCTCTGACAGCACTGATTTGGTGGGCCAAAGGGTCTACTCCTGTGCTGTTCTTTGATTCCCACGGTGGCACAATGGTTACCAGTGCTGCCTCACAGCGCAAGGTACCCGGATTCAATTCCCAACTTGGGTCACTGTCTGTGCAGAGTCTGCACCTTCTCCCCACAGGATTTTACAGCTCGCTCGCCCTGAAACCGTAAAATCCCTCCTCAGGTCAAAAGACCTTTCCATTGTCTGCCCCTTGCCTGCTCCGATTCCCTAGGTGGGCGAGACGGTAAAATTCCAGCCCCCGTGCCTGCGTGGGTTTCCTCCGGGTGCTCTAGTTTCCTCCCACAGTCCGAAAGGCGTGCTGCTTGGGTGCACCGACCATGAAAAAATTCTCCCTCAGTGTATCCGAACGGGCGCCAGTGTGTGGAGACTAGGGGATTTTCACAGTAAATTCACTGCAGTGTTAATGTAAGCCTAATTGTGACACTAATAAATAAACTTAAACTTAATTCCCCAGGTTTTCTGTGAGATATTTCCATAGGATCTTTGAAGTCCGCCTGAAAAAGCAGATGGGGGGTCTTAGTTGATGTCTCAAAAAGCAGCAGCTCCAACAGTAGAGTATTCCATCGGGACTGCACTGGAGTGTAAGTCTAGTTTTGTCTTCAAAATTGAAAACTAAAATCAAAACTACACACAACCTTCTGATTCAGAGGCAACAATGGTTGACATAGAGAAGGATAGGTTATCAACCAATTAGTTCTGTGAGAAAGGCTCCTTTCTTCATTACACTTGTTATGATAAATTGTCTTGCCACAATCGGGTTGAAAATGAACCTTTTCAAACTGCCCTTGATAAGCGAGGTTAATGAATAGAAATAGTGTGTGTGTTTGTTTTAACCTCCTGAGGAGGTAGACACAAAATTGTACAGCAACAGACTGTACAATGAATACTAAAACACTAAGTAACTTAACTTCACTTTACTCACACAAACACTCACTCAAAGGAACACACGCAAGAAAAGGTACCGGGATAAAAGGCATACAAACATAAAAACAAGGATAGGAGTAGGCCATTCAGCCCCTCGAGCCTGCTCCATCATTTAATAAGATCATGGTTCATGTGATAGTAACCTCAAATCTGCATCCTGCCTACCCCTGATAACCAATCACCCCCCCCCTTGCTCACCAAGAATTTATCCACCTCAACTTGAAAAATAGTCCAAGATTCTGCTTACACCAACTTTCCCGAAGAGGGTTCTAAAGACTCATGAACATCTGATGAAAAAAACTCGCCTCATCTCCATTTTAAATAGGTGACCCCTTCCTTTTGAACAGTGACCTCCTAGTCCTAGATTCTTCCACAAGAGGAAACATCTTCTCCACATCCACTCTGTCAATAACCCTTAGGATTTTATATGTTTCCATCTAGCCACCAATGGATACATGTTTAACCTGACTCACCTTTCCTCATAAGACAATCCACACATTCCAGGCATTAGTCTGGTAAACCTTTTCTGAACTGCTTCCAATGCATTTACATCCAATGAGGTGACCAAAATAGTCCTCCAAATGAGGTCTCACTAGTGTCCTGTACAACGGAAGCATAGCCTCCCTTCTTTTGTGTTCAATTCCCCTCGCAATAAATAACATTCTATTAGCTTTCCTAATTATTTACTGTACCTGCATACTAGCGTTTTGTGATTCATCCACCAGGAATCCCAGATCCCTCTGCACCTGAGAGCTCTGCAATCTCTCACCATTTAGATAATATGCCTCAATATTATTCTTCCTGCTAAAATGGACAATTTCACATTTTCCCTCATGATCCTCCATCTGCCAGCTCTTTGCCCACTCACTTAACCTACCTATATATTTTTGTCGCCTCTTAGTGTCCCCCTCACACCTTACTTCCCTACCTATCTTTGTGTCATCAGCAAATTTGACAACCATCCCTTCAATCCCTTCATCCAATGTCATTAATATAAATTGGAAAAGGTAGAGTTCCCAGCACTGATCCCTGTGCACACCACTCATTTCACCTAACCTACTCTCTGCTTCATCTTAGCCAGTCAATCTATCCTTGCCAATATATTACCTCCTATAACACGGACTTTCATTGCTGCAACTTGTAAGTAAAATAGAAAATGTTCATATATCACTCAACTGATGTAATCTGAAGACCGATTTGCAGGCCTGATGAGATCTGTTCTTTTGTCCAAACGTTGGTTCAGTGACTCGTCACTGAGCGGTTTGCGGGAATCCTCTTGAAGGGGTGATGTTGGTTTCTGGTCATTTGCTGAACTCATGAACAGCCCTTGTGTGGGTTGATGTCTTTTTTAACTCTTCCCTGGGAAGTGAACATCGCTGGCAAGGCCAGCATTTGCTGCCCAGGAGATGAGTGATTTAACTTAACCATTTCAGAAGTGGGTGTGGAGTCACATGTAGGTCAGACCAAGTACGTACAGCAGATTTCCTTTGCTGAATGGCATTCGTGAACCAGATGAGTTTTTACAACAATCAAAGGTAGTTGTCATGGTCACCATTATTGAAACTACCTTTGTATTCCAGGACTGGAATTCATAGTATCATAGAATCCATACTGTGCAGAAGGAGGCCATTCGGCCCATCGAGTCTGCACCAACCACAATCCACCCAGGCCCTATTCCCGTGACCCCATACACTTACCCTGCTAATCCCCCTGACACTAGGGTCAATTTAACATGGCCAATCGACCTAACCCGCACATCTTTGGACTGTGGGAAGGAACTGGAGCATCCAGAGGAATCCGACGCAGAGACGGGGACAACGTGCAAACTCCACACAGACAGTGACCCGAGGCTGGAATCGAACCCAGGTCCCTGATACTGTGAGGCAGCAGTGCTAACCGCTGTGCCACCGTGCTGCCCAAATTCTCCGATGTCGCGCACCTGCCACCGCTGCCAGTGAGAATGGAGAATGTGGCACTCGGCCAAATCTCCATTCACTGCAGCGGGATCAGAGTTTTGCAGCCATGGCAAGTTCGGAGAATTTTGGCCCAGATTTATTAATTGGACTTAATTTCCATCAGTTGTATTTTAACCCACGTCTCCAAAGCAGTAGCCTGAGCCTCTGGGTTACCAATCCTGTGACTTTATCACTATGTTACTATCTGCCGGTGTCCACATAGACTGTTAGCTGTTTTGCAGGCTGGAGAAAGCACAGACTTAAGTTTGGAGATGGGGTCAGGGGGTGAGTTCAATGTCACCCCAGGTGTGCTACCTTTTCTATGTCTTGTTTCTTTCCTCTTTAAGCGAACAGCATTTCTTATTCCAAGGCTCAGAAAGGGCAAACATAGCTGTTCCACTTCCTCATGGGCGGCACGCTGGCACAGTGGTTAGCACTGCTGCCTCGCAGTTCAATTCCCGGCTTGGGTCACTATCTGTGCGGAGTCTGCGCGTTCTCCCCGTATCTGTGTGGGTTTCCTCCGGGTGCTCCAGTTTCCTCCCTCAGTCCAAAGATGTGTGGGTTAGGTTGATTGACCATGTTAAATTGCCCCTTAAATGTCAGGCAGACTAGCAGGGTAAATACATGCGGTTACAGGGATAGAACCTGGGTGGGATTGTGGTCGGTGCAGACCCGATGGGCCGAATGCCCTCTTTCGGCACGATAGGGATTCTATGATTCTATGACTGTGATTTCTTTACCAAATATGGTGGTGTCATTACATCAATAAACCACATCCTGTTTAATTGTTTCTGAATTATCTTCTCATTGATTAAGACGCGCACCTTGATAGGTTCGAACAACTACTTATTTTTCAAAAGACCGGTTGAATCCAGGAATGCCTTTTAATGGCTTATCAAGATATGTATAATGAACACAATTTAGTCTGGAATATACCTTTTGTCTTTATGAGGCAGGTCATGGGATCGACCCAAGTGTCACCTGATGGTCTGTGGCCTTTTTGGAGACACAATTACCTCTTAAACCAATATTTTGAACAATTTCTCTGTTGGTTGTCCACAGTGAATAAGGTCCGCACTTTAAATTTTGCACCCACCTTGCCTTGCATGACAGCCTGAATCTGAAACACCAACATAGCCTCATCTCTCAGAGGCAGATATTCTGTCTATTTCTGGCATGTTTGGTTTCTTGTTTGAGACAGTCAGTACTCATGAATTTTCACATATATTAACCTATAGTTGTTCAATCCCTTCCTGGGGTTTTAAAGTTGAAATTACCCACAATGTAGAGGATGAATTCATTATTAACTGGAGCAATGTCACTTCTGGCGACACTACGTTATAGGTGAAAATGAAAAGCAAAGTATGTTCAAGCACGTCTTCCCGAGAGGTTGCTGATGAAGTGTTGCGATGCTGAGTTAAGTGGCCATTATTAAGACTTGATGCTTACATCCTTTGAAAAAGCCATTTAGCACATTCATCAGTGCACTAGGTAATTCACATATCCAAAAAAGTCCATCTTCTCAATGGGATCAGGATGCGGTAGACGTTTTTTATGCTTACTGCTTAGTTGTAATAGGATATTAAATTTGATAGGATGCATACTCATCTGAAATAGTGGGCTGGACTTTCCAGCCTCACTCGTGGTGGACATTATGGCGGGCGGTTGTGGAAAATATTGGGAGACCGCAAAAATCGGTTTCGCGTCATTATAAAGACAGCTTGCGGTCATCCACTCTACCCATCAAGAGTGGGTCACATTTCCCAGTGGCAGACATCAGGAACCTAGTTTCCATGCGTTAGCATCTGATTAGGATCCTGCTCGCAGGAATCATCCCCTCAGAGTGGATCATGAGGTCACGACCGGCTTGATTGCATTTCACAGTGGTACAGAAGCAACTTGCACCTTGTTCGAGCTTTTGCGGTATGTTTACCTCCCTTGCTTTGGGGAATGCTCATGGTCGTTAATGCCAGGCTTCACAAGCAGCACCATAACTCTTCCAGGAAGGCTCAGTGTCAAGTCTCCAACCGGTAGACCGGCAGTAAGGCGAGGGTGGCTTCTCAATGGCTACAGGGTAAGGGTTTGTTTGTGGAAAGGAGGGGGGGGGGGTGATTTGATTTGATTTGATTTATTATTGTCACATGTATTAGTATACAGTGAAAAGTATTGTTTCTTGCGCGCTATACAGACAAGGCATACCGTACATAGAGAAGGAAAGGAGAGAGTGCAGAATCTAGTGTTACAGCCATAGCTGGGGTGTAGAAAAAGATCACCTTGGTGCGAGGTAGGTCCCTTTGATAGTCTTATGGCAGCAGGGGAGAAGCTGTTTTTGAGTCGGTTGGTACGAGACCTCAGACTTTTGTATCTTTTTCCCAATGGAAGAATGTGGAAGAGAGAATGTCTGGGGTGTGTGGGGTCCTTAATTATGCTGGCTGCTTTGCCGAGGCAGCGGGAAGTGTAGACAGAGTCAATGAATGGGAGGTTGGTTTGCGTGATGGATTCGGCTACATTCACAACATTTTGCAGTTTCTTGTGGTCTTGGGCAGAGTAGGAGCCATACCAAGCTGTGATACAACCAGAAAGAATGCTTTCTATGGTGCATCTGTAAAAGTTGGTGAGAGTCGTAGCTGACATGTCAGATTTCCTTAGTCTTCTGAGAAAGAGACCTTGATGGGCTTTCTTAACTATAGTGTCGGCATTGAAGGGGGGACCAGGACAGGTTGTTGTTGGTGATCTGGACACCTAAATCTGATCTGGATGATTGGCCTGAGTGAAATGAAGAGGCTCCAGAGTGGGGGCTTGCTTGCAGAAGGGGGTAGCACACAATGCATGTGGGTCAAAGTTTTAATCTGTGAAAGTGGCCTCAAGGTGGTAATGGGCGAGATGGACACGGGGCATTGGCTTCTCCACCTCACCATGCCCATGGGCTTTCAAGTGCTTATCCACCAGAGAAACAATGGGATCAAGGGATACAGGGGGAAGACTGAGAGGTCTACAATGGAGGCTATTTCTTATTGGTAAAGGCCATGGAACTGATGGTGGGATGGGGTGTTGGGTTTTTTATACTCGCAAAAGGAAGATCCAAGCTAGTCTGCCAGTGAGGGCTCTGCAGCACCCTATTCAAACATGCAGCGATTACCCAGCACAAGTTTCAAATGTGAACAGACTCTGCTGGTGAGGGTTGTGCGGGCACTTTGGTAGCCAGCTAAACGCACAGAGGCATGGCGGAGGTGTGAGGCACACCTGAGATATGTTAGTAGTGACTGAATAATACTGGCAGGGAATCACCAAAGTGAAGCAATGATGCACATTCATGTGAGACTAATTGCACAAAGTGGCACCAATCCATTTCAGTGGTTTCACCTCTTGCTCACGGCACTGGCATTGCCCAGATTGATGAAGAGGTTAACAACAACGGGACTCCTGCAAGTCTTTTCTAGGTGCTGATGGATGGGTGACAAAACAGAAACCTCAGGCCCCCATCAAAATATCTCAATGGCTGACCTAGCAATGACGCACATTCACAGCAATGACTCAAACATTGCATTGCTGTGAATGAGGATGCCAGTGCCTGGGCTGAAAGGTGCACTCCCAGGTACCTGGCCAATGCAATCTCGTAGCAGTCACATAAGTGGGTGGTGAGAGGACTTCATCATGCACCCAGTGCTGACAATCCTTTCAGGGCCCTGCATGGCAACGAAGCCCATGAATTGGCCAATGATTCATTGATCTATTGAGGACCTTTACAGATGAATCCTGGCTGTTTGTTTCTCAATGAGATGCAGAGTGGGAGCCATCAGGAAACCGGAGCCTGGAATCATCGCATAATTGCATACAAGCATGAGAGAGGAAGGAGAAGAATGTGGCCAAGGCTTGCCAAAGGGAGGAACAACTCCAAGGGGCAGCAGAGTCCCTTCTGGGCACAGAGGGTGAGGGAAATGGAAACATTGTGTAGGCCATCTCTCTAGATCCAGGGTGTACAGGAATTGCAGGTTTATCTGGAAATGAGCAAGAACCAATGTTGCCGCCAATGCGTCTGCATGTCCATGGAGCTGGTCCCTCACATTTGCCACATTCTCCATGAATTGGCACAATGTAGACTCTGAGGACACCCATTGTTAATGGCTGTGAAAGTAACAGCATGATGCACCATCAATCAAGCAAAGACTAGTTTGTATGCAAGAACAAATAGGCTTTTATTAGCAAAAGACTTGGCGCACATCTATGCCGATGAACTGGTCCAGACTGACGCAGGGGGGTGGGGAGCAGCCGCCTTTATACCTGGACCAGGGGGGGAGGAGTCCCGGGCAGGGCCGGCAGGGACGTGTCCAGGCATGTCACACACACAGGCAATAAGCTAACAGTGGTTTACCACACAGCAACAGATCATCGAATTATAGAATCCCTACAGTACAGAAGGAGGCCATTCGGCCAATTGAGCCTGCACCGACAACAATCCCAACCAGGCCCTATCCCCGTAACCCCATATATTTACTCTGCTAATCCCCCTGACACCAAGGGGCAATTTAGCATGGCCAAACAACCAAACCCTCACATTTTTGGACTATGGGAGACTGTACTCAATTCAAGGGCAATATATTCTTACTAAGGTGTGGTTTCCAGATCTGCTCACAGTACTCCAAGTGGGGTCTAACCAGCATCTTGTATAGCTGCACCATCATTTCTGAGTCCTTATATTTCAATCCTCTGGATAAAAAGCCAGCATTCCATTAGCCTTCTTGATTATTTTCTGCACCTGTTCATGGCATTTTAAAGATCTATGCACCTGAACCCCCGTGTGTCTTCGGACATTCTCTGTATTTAACTTCGTACCATCTAGAAAGTATCCTGATCTATCCGTTTTCAGTCCAAAATGAATGACCTCACACTTGATTAGATTGAAATCCACAGTTTTGCCCATTCATCTAGTTTATCAATATCCCTTTATAATTTGATGCAATCAGATCTACAATATCCACAATGCCACCTAACTTTGTGCCATCAGAAAATTTAGATACCTGACTTCCTGTGCCATTGCCCAAGTCATGAATAAATAATGTGAACAGTTGAAGTCCCATCAAAGATCCTATTGGGGTACCACCAGTCACATCACGCCAATTTGAGTACCTACCCATTATTCCTTCTTTCTGTCTCCTGCCATTCAACCAATTTCCAAGCCATGTCAGTAATTTGTCATCAATTCCGTGGGGATCTATCGTAGTTAGCAGTCTGTTGTGTGAGATTTCATCAAAGGTCTCCTGGAAGTCCATATAAACAACATCCATAGATATTCCCCTGTCTACTACCTTAGTCAGTTAGCAGTCTCTTGTGTGAAAGATTTGCGTATAAAAGTTGACAAGTTATGTTACAGTTGTATAAATTGTTGGTTAGGCCACATTTGGAATACTGTGTCCACTTCTGGTCACCATGCCACCAGAAGGATGAGGAGGCTTTGAAGAGAGTACAGAAAAGATTTACCAGGATGTTGCCTGGTATGGAGGATATTAGCTACGAGGTGAGATTAAGTAAACTGGGATTGTTCTCCCTGGAAAGGCGGAGGCTGAGGGGCGACACGATAGAAGTTTATAAAATGATGAGGGGCATAGATAGGGAGAACAGTTGGAAGCTTTTTCCCAGGGCAGAAATGACAAGTTCAAGATAAGGGGGAAGTTTTTACACAGAGGGTGGTGGGGGCCTGGAATGCTCTGCCAAGTGAGGTGGTTGAGGCAGTTACATTAGCCACATTTAAGACTTATCTTGATAGACATATGAACAAACAGGGAATAGAGAGATATAAGCGGTTAGTCAAGATAGGCAAAGGTGATCAGTGCAGGCTTGGAGGACCGAAGGGTCTTTTCCTGTGCTGTACTGTTCTTTGTCCTTTGTTCTATTATCAAAGGCCTTCGGGAAATTCGCATAAACAACATCCATTGACATTCCTCTGTCTACTACCTTTGTCAGTTAACAGTCCCTTGTGTGAGACTTTATCAAAGGCCTTCTGGCAACCCATATAAACAACATCCATTGTGATTCCCCTGTCCACTACCTTAGTTACCTCTTCAAAAGGTTCAGTGAGGTTTATCAGGCATGACCTACCTGTTCTGAATCATGCTGGTTTTCTCTGATTAACTGAAAATTTTCAAGGTGTTCATTTCTCCTGTCCTTGATTATAGACTCCAACAATTTCCCCACCACAGATGTTAGGCTAACTGCTCTGTAATTCCCTGGATATCCTCTTCCACCCTTCTTAAAAATCAAAGTGACATGAGCAATTTTCCAATCCAGAGGGATGACTCCTGAATCAAGGGAACTCTGGAAGATTATAATTGGGGCATCAACAATGTGCTCCCCTATCCTTTAACACCCTCGGATGGAAACCATCAGGTCCTGAGGATTTGTCACTCTTTAGTTCCATTAATTTCCTCATTATCGGTGTTTTACTTACATGAATCATATTTAATCCCTGTCCCTGATCCCCTTCCCTGCTCTAAATACTGAGGCAAAGTAATTACCTTTTGGGAGGAACTCTGCTGTTTTTTGCATTTTGATAATCTCTTTCTTTTAATGTAATGCTGTCCCTTATCTCGTTAGTTGTCCAGGGCTATTTCTTCTTCTGTGAAATGGAGCTTTGCATTCTCAGGGGTAAAACTGGTTCTGTATTGCGTTAAATGTTTATTTAAATATCCTCCACTGTTCTTCAGTTCTTTTACCCAGTTTACTGTGGACAATCTACATCTCATCCCATTAAAATTGGCCTTACCTAAATCTAGAATAACAAGTAGCTGATTTGTACTTTGTGTCCACTTGTGCGGAGTTTGTACTGTGTGGAGTTTACACGTTTTTCCCCCGTGTCTGCGGGGGTTTCCTCTGGGTGCGACGGTTTCCTTCCACAGTCCAAAGATGTGCGGGTTAGGTTGATTGGCCATGCTAAATTGACCCTGCTGTCAGGGGATTAGCAGGATGGTGGTCGGTGCTGACTCAATGGGCTGAATGGCCTCCTTCTGCACTGTGGGGATTCTATGATTCTGTGATTCCATTTCAAAACCTACATTGAAATCGATCATGTTACGATCACCATTTGATACATTTTCATGCACAATTAGGTTACTAATAAAATTGGGCTCATTACTCATTACTAAATCCAATGTTGCTTGTTCCCTTGTTGCATCCAGGACATATCGCTGTAGGAAAGTATCCCGGACATACTGCAGAAAATCACTACCTTTCTCACAACTGCTTGTTTGTGTCTCCCAATCTATGTTAAAGTTAAAGTTCCCCATTAATACTCCTCTGCCTTTTCTTCAGATTTACCTCATTTCTGCATTTATACAATCTAGCACTTCAGAGCTGCTACCGGGGCTCTAAACGCAACAACTCCTTCACCATTGAAGTGATTTTGTATCTAATCAGTAAGGCTACTCCACCCACTCTGCTATTTTCCCTATCCATCCTGTAAACCTGATAGCCTGATATTTTTAGTTCCCAGCCTCGACCATCCAGCAGCCATGTCTCAGTAATGGTGACTATATCATCATCTCCAATTTGAATTTGCAGCTCATTTAATATACTTCTTACACGCATAGAAACATAGAAACTAGAAGCAGGAGAAGGCCACTCGGCCCTTCAAGCTTGCTCCGCCATTTATCTTGACCATAGCTGATCATCGAATTCAATATCCTGATCCCCCTTCCTCCCATCTTCCTTGATCCCTTTAGCCCCTAGAGCTATATCTCCATGCATTTGTACAGGATGGCACAGTGGCATAGTGGTTAGCACTGCTGCCTCACAGCGCCAGGGACCCAGGTTCAATTCCAGCCTCTTGGCTACTGTCTGTGTGGAGTTTGCACTTTCTTCCTGTGTCTGCGTGAGTTTCTTCCTGGTGCTCCAGTTTCCTCCCACAATCCAAAGATGTGCAGGTAGGTTGATTGGCCATGCTAAATTGACCCTGGTGTCAGGGGGATTAGCAGGGTATTTGTGTGGGGTTACAGGAATAGGGCCTGGGTGGGATTGTGGTCAGTACAGACTTGATGGGCTGAATGGCCTCCTTCTGCACTGTAGGGATTCTATGATTCTATTCTATGATTCTATATACAACTCTTATTTGGGCCATACATTCTGACCTGTCCCTCAGCACAGATAATTTATTCACCTGTTTATTATTTCTCTTTACTGGTTTCATCAATATCCTTCTAATAGTTCGGCCACGGCGGATGGTGAAATTTGAATTCAATAAAAAATACCTGAAGTAAGAACCTACTGATGACCATGAAACCATTGTCGATTGTCGGAAAAACCCGCCTGGTTCACTAATGTCCTTTCGGGAAGGAAATCTGCCGTTCTTACCTGGTCTGGCCTACATGTGAGTCCAGAGCCACAGCAATGTGGTTGACTTTCAAGGGCAACTAGGGATGGGCAATAAATGCTGGTCAGCCAGAGATGCTCAATTCCCATGAATGAATAAAAGAAAATTACCTGTCGTATCTGAAGAAAGATTCCGGACTCTTTCTTTTCTCTCTATCCTGTTGCTTGTTTTTGAAACTGTATTGACTCACCCTGCCCCCTCTATTTACTAGTTTTAAGTCCTTGTGACCACCCTGTTTAGTCTTTTCATAGAATCATAGAATCCCTACAGTGCAGAAGGAGGCCATTTGGCCCATCGAGTCTGTACCGACCACAATCCTACCCAAGCCCTACTCCTGCAAACCCACATATATACCCTGTTAATCCTCTGACACTGGGGTCAATTTAACCTGGCCAATCAACCTAACCCACACATCTTTGGAGTGTGGGAGGAAACCGGAGCACCCGGGGGAAATGCACGCGGACATGAGGAGAATGCGCAAACTTCGCATATATCCCAGATCTGTTCAGGTGGAGCCCACACGTTCTCCATTTCATTCCGTTAAAGCCACCTATACCTTAAGAATGATGATTAATAGCATTCTAATTTACCTATCGATGGCACAAAACCTGCCAATCATACGGTTCCAATATAGAATAGATTTAATATTTATCCTGGCACCGCAGGTTTGTAAGGAAAGCATTTTCCTCGAGCAGTTTGATGCTCGGCTGATTATATTATCATTGTTGTGCTGTGAGGCAGGGATACCTCACCGACTTTCATTGTTAGTCTGCCACGTTCATTCTAATTTTTCAACATCAAGAAATTTATCCTCAACAACTGACCACATGCCACAGTTTGGGAACAATCTACTGCCACATGCTGATCACACTGGACAGGCTGGTCTCCATGGCTGTGTTCTTGATTACTGTAGGGCTGCAGATGGGACCATCGTGCGATGGCCAATGTCACATTGTACAGATGCCACTGTTTGCAGCTTTGCTATACTAAGATCAGCGGGGATTATATTGGATCCAAGGATTTGCTGTCACTTCTGACAGTTGGCCCTCTTTCACAGGTTGCCAATAGCTCATCGTCTAAGTACTAAACCCACTGCTGGTGTTATTTCTCGCAAAGTGCTATTATCAGATCTCCATATTATAATGGAAGTGCGGTGGTACAGACTACACAAATAGAAGGATCCACTTATTTGATTTGTGTTGATTATGACTGTACAAATCTGACGCATCTGTTACATGTTTTATCTTCTGCTGGCCCCAGCAGCGTAATCAGCATTTATTCATTTGTAAACATCCTTTGAGAAATAAAAATTGTTTGCCAATTCTTTGCTTGTCAAAGTGAAGGGTGACTGCACTGGTAAATGGGGAAAAAAAAAACTCCCCATTGCTCCTACTGGCTCTCTCTCTCACACAGCAGCTGTAATGCAGAACTTCTCTACTCTATCTCAATAATGTATTTGAACTTGAACTATGTAGATTACTCTCAGTAACAACAACTTGTATGCACACAGTCATTGAAGCAGGGAAGGTAGGGAAGCAGGCCGTTTAATCAATCGAGTCCATGCTGAATTTCCATGGAGCAATCAGTTACTTACCCCCATTTCTGCAAATTCATTTCCTTCACAAACTCATCCAATTTCCCTTTGCAATCATTGATTGTCTCCAAGTCCAGGACCCTCATGGGTAGCAAGTTTAAGGTCAAGTTTCCAGATCACCAACAACGAGTCCTGGTCCCTCCATGCTGATGCTATAGTTCAAAAAGCCCATCAATGCCTCTACTTTCTCAGGAGATGAAGGAAATTTGGCATATTCACTACAACTCTCACCAACTTCTACAGATGCACCATAGAAAGCATTATTTCTGGTTGTATCACAGCTTGGCATGGCTCCTGCTCTGCCCAAGATCGCACGAAACTATAAAGGGTCATGAATGAAGCCCAGTCCACCACGCAAACCAGCCTCCCATCCATTGACTCTGTCTATACTTCCCGCTGCCTCGGCAAAGCAGCCAGCGTTATCAAGGACCCCACACAGCCCGGACATTCTCTCTTCCACCTTCTTCAGTCGGGAAAAAGATACAAAAGTCTGAGATCATGTAACAAGCGACTCAAAGACAGCTTCTTCCCTGCTGCCATTAGACTTTTGAATGGACCTACTGTGCATTGAGTTGTTCTTTCTCTACACCCTAGCTATGACTGTAACACTACATTCTGCACTCTCTCCTTTTCTTCTCTCTGTATGGTATGCGCGCAAGAAACAATACTTTTCACTGTATACTAATACATGTGACAATAATAAATCAAATCAAAAATTACTAAGAGTGATCTTCCTTAAATCATGCCCAAAAACCTAAACTTTGTACCCCATGGTTCTTGTGCTATCAGCTAATGGGAACAATATTTTCTTGTCTACCTTATCACTCGACTCGTAATCCAGAGACCCAGAGCAACATTCTGGGGACCCGGGTTCTAATCCCACCCCAGCAGATGGTGAAATTTGAATTCAATAAAATTGTAGAATTAAAAGTCTAATGATGACTATGAAACCATTGTCGATTATAAAAAAAACCCCACCTGGTTCACTAATGACCTTCAGAGAAGGCAATCTGCCTTCCTTACCTGGTCTGGCCGACATGTGACTCCAGACCCACAGCAATGTGGTTGATTTTTAAATGCCCTCTAAAATGACTTCAGTTCAAGGGCACTTAGGAATGGGCAATAAAGGCTGGCCCACATCCCACAAAATGATTTAAGATATATATTTAGAAGAAGAGCAGGAAAGTTATTCCTCGAGTCCTGGCCAATATTTATCTTTCAACCAATATAAAAGTGTTCTTCATGGAATCTTGTTTGCCCTGTTTCCTACACAGTGACTACTCTTTAAAAAACAAGTACTACATTGCGGGTTACTTTTTCTTTCTTTTTATATGTGGCTCCCACTGTATAAATGAACAAAAATACCCAAAAGCTATAGGTTTTGTTTTGCTTGCACTTTCATTAATATTCCTTATGCGTGAGATAGCAAAGAGCTATTATGATGCAAGAACATTGGTGAAACTAGACAACGGCTTTAACTGCTATGTAGATGCTCTGGTTATTTTGACTCTCATCGACAAGGGAAAAATGTATTCTCTGGCCTTAGTAACAAGGCAAGAGCCTGCAGCCTCTTCAATGGGAAATCATGTCACAGAGTACCCGCAGAACTCTGCAACCCTCACTGTAGGTATCCGTATCCTAGCAGATGCTTTGTATAAAACCATGTTCTGAGAAAGCATGTATGTACCTAACAAAAATTTAATCTCTGAAAAGTGGAGCAGCTTTTTTGTCAGAGCGGCCATTTCTCATTCCAACTTTGTTAATATTTTGAATCTTCAGACATTACGGAAATCCACAATAACAACTTGAGGAGGATAATGGAATGTCTTCCCAGGCTGTAGCTCCAGACCGTGCGCACAGATAGATAGCAATTGGCCTTTCTCCTGATTCCCACATTGAACTGCTGCCAACTTGACCATCTGGTGACAATCTTCCTCCAAAGTATTTAGTCACGCGGCCCCTCTCACACTCAAGCTGCTCAGTGCTGGGTAGCGAGCTTCCCTTTCAAAGCAAGTTAGGGTGGAGAGGTCCCGATCGCCACTGCCAATATTTGCCCAAATAAATCAAATTATATGTCAGCCACTGCTCATCTATATCCAAAAGATAGACCATTTCAAAGCAATTCATTGTGTGTGAAGCACTTTAATCTAATGCTTTGTCTTATCTCTCAAAATGAAAGTAAATGCAAGCCTCAGTTCCAAGTAAGAGTGATGCGGGACTCAAAACAATTGGCCGGAATTTTACCGGCACACCCGCCCCGATTCCAGGGGCGGGCGAGGCTCGGAGAACGGCATTCTCCGTCAGCCTTGGGCGGGATCGTACAAACCTCAGGCGGACCTGCTGGTAAAATTCCGCCCCTTAGCTCTATTTCTCCACAGATGCTGATAGAGCAGCTGAGTTTTTCAAGCATTTTCTGTCCTTTTCCCAGTTCCATGTTATCCTTGCTCATTGTACAATGAAGATCAACCTCTTCTGGACAACATCAACTTAAGAGAGAAACAATACTGACTAAACTGAATTAATTTTTCTGCATCCTTAACTGGATGCAATGTTTTTCACCTTTCAATCCGCTGAGGAATTAAAATCTGGTGATTGACTTTAGGATCTTTATTAATATATATTCTGAGCATTATGGGTGCTCAGTGGGTGTCCCAGTGGAGTTCACCATTTCTGGGTCAGTGCAATATTAAGCACCCAGACACTGGAAAAGGGAAGAATAGTAAAGAAGGAAAGAAATGTATTTGTATACTGCCTTTTGGGATTCCCAAAGTGTTTTGCAGCTCACTAAATACTTTGGAATTGCAGTTACTGTTGTACTCTCTTCTCTGGTGAGCTCCATTACAATGTAGAGCATGCCTGATACCCCAGGAGCCTCCTCTCGACACAAGCAGATACAAGTTCATAAATTCAAAAGATATCGGAGCAGAATTAGGCCATTTGGCCCATTGAGTCCACTCTGCCATTCAATCATGGCTGATATGTTCCTCATCCCCTTTTTCCTGCCTTCTCCTCATAACCCTTCAGCCCATTACCAATTAAAAATCTGTCTAACTCCTCCTTAAATTTACTCACTGTCCCAGGATTCACCGCACTTTGGGGGAGCGAATTCCACAGATTCACAACCCTTTGGGAGAAGTAGTTTCTCCTCAACGCTGTTTTAAATTTGCTATCCCTCATCTTAAGACTGTGACCTTTCGCCCTAGAATGCCCCACAAGAGGAAGCATCCGCTCCATGTCCACTTTATCCATATCTTTTATCATCTTGTATACCTCAATTTGATCTCCCCCATTCTTCTAAATTCCAGAGAGTATCAGCCTGAACTGTTCAATCTCTCCTCAGACAGCAAACCCCTCATCTCTGGAATCAATCTAGTGAACCTCCTCTGAACTGCCTCGACATGTTTCCTCAAATAAGGGGACCAAAACTGTGCACAATACTCCAGGTGCAGCCTCACCAGTTGCAACAATACTTCCTTACCTTTATATTCTATTCCTTCAGCTATAAATGCCAACATTCCATTCACTTTTTTTAATTATCTGCTGTACCTGAATGCTAGTTTTCTGTAACTCATGAACGAGGACACCCAGATCCCGCTGACTATGGTAAGGTCTGCAAGACATAATAGGCTAAAAAATGAAGGCATGTAAAATTGCCGGCTCCAACGCACCCCTCCCTGATGAGCTCAATGAATTCTACGCCCGTTTTGAGCAAGAGGTCAGCGAGAACATAACCTCCACCCTGGAAGCCCTGGATGAACCTGTATCTGGGGTCACCATTGCAGATGTCAGAGCAGCTTTCTCGAAGGTCAACCCACGGAAAGTGACTGGCCCGGATGGGGTACCCGGGCCAGCACTCAGATCCTGCGTGGATCAACTGGCGGGGGTAATCACAGACACCTTCAACCTCTCTTTACAACAATCTGAGGTCCCTATCTGCTTCAGGAAGATGACCATCATCCCGGTACCTAAGAAAAACCAAGCAGCGTGCCTTAATGACTATTGGCTGGTGGCTCTGACATCCATTATTATGAAGTGCTTCGAAAGGCTAGTCATGGCACGAATCAATTCCAGCCTCCCAGACTGCCTGGGTCCACTACAGTTTGTCTACCATTGCAACAGGTCCATAGCAAACACCATCTCCCTGGTCCTGCACTTAACCCTGGAACCCTAGATAACAAGGACATCTATGTCAGACTCCTATTTATTGACTACAGCTCAGCCTTCAACACCATTATTTCCATGAAACTCATCTCCAAACTCTGTGGCCTGGGCCTCGGCACCTCCCACTGTGACTGGATCCTGAACTTCCTAACTCACAGACCACAATCAGTAAGGATAGGCCACAACACCTCCTCCACGATCATCCTCAACACCGGTGCCCCACAAGGCTATGTTCTCATCCCCCGACTATACTCCTTATAAACCTATGACTGTGCGGCCAAATTCCCCTCCAATTCAATTTTCAACTTTGTTGACGACACCACCGTAGTGGGTCGGGTCTCAAACAGTGACGAGATAGAGTACAGGAATGAGATAGAGAATCTGGTGAACTGGTGTGGCAACAATAATCTCTCCTTCAATGTCAACAAAAAGAAGGAAATTGTCATCGACTTCAGGAAGCATAAAGGAGAACATGCCTCTGTCTACATCAATGGGGACAAAGTAGAAAGGGTCGAGAGCTTCAGGTTTTTAGGTGTCCAGATCACCAACAACATGTCCTGGTCCCCCCATGCCGATACCATAGTTAAGAAAGCCCACCAACGCCTCTCCTTTCTCAGAAGACTAAGGAAATTTGACATGTCAGCTACAACTCTCACCAACTTTTACAGATGCACTATAGAAAGCATTCTTTCTGGTTGTATCACAGCTTGGTATGGCTCCTGCTCTGCCCAAGACCACAAGGAACTACAGGAGGATGTGAGTGTGGCCCAATCCATCACGCAAACCAGCCTCCCATCCATTGACTCTGTCTACACTTCCCACTGCCTCGGCAAAGCAGCCAGCATAATTAAGGACCCCACGCACCCCGGACATTCTCTCTTCCACCTTCTTCCATTGGGAAAAAGATACAGAAGTCTGAGGTCACGTGCCAACCGATTCAAGAACAGCTTCTTCCCTGCTGCTGTCAGACTTTTAAATGGACTTACCTTGCATTAAGTTGATCTTTCTCTACACCCTAGCTATGACTGTAACACTACATTCTGCACTCTCTCGTTTCGTTCTCTATGAATGGTATGCTTTGTCTGTATAGCATGTAAGAAATAATACATTTCACTGTATGTTAATACATGTGACAATAATAAATCAAATCAAATCAAGATCCTTCTGCACCGGGGCACCCCAAAGTCCCTCCCCATTTAGATAAAGTTCCTTCTCCCGCTCCTCCTGACCCCACATGAGAAAGAAATAATTGCTGCTTACATTTTTATGTAGTTTACTGAGAGAAGAGAAGAATCCATAGCAAATGTTCCATCCAATGAGCAGTTAAGATGTCACTGGCATCCCCAGGTACATCACATAGGTGCATATAGAGATCAAACGAATGAGATTCAAGTCATCAGCTCAGCTGTTCAGTGAAGGTTCTAAGTAATATGAGAACAAACAGGAACACGGTGAGAGGTATAACCCTTCCACTGGTATCTCTGGTCTGAGCAGTTAAAATCTCCCCAAATCTCTACACCAGTAAAACCTTTATATTCAACCCGTTACTACTGTCCACTTTTCTGCCAAATCTGTTCCTCCCAGATTCTTCCTATCATCAACTTATATGTCATATATATTTCCTTTATTTCTTGTGTTTGTTCTTTGTTAATATCCTCTCGGCTATGAATCAAGTGGAAAGCAATAAACAAATAAAATGAATTACAAAGCTGTGCTTGAAGTCTCCCTTGAATAACTTGCTTGCTGCTGTTGAGTGGTCTACTTATTCAACTGTCCACTCTATCATTTCTTGACTGTGTTCTTTAGGAAGTCACTAATGGTGTTTCTTTAGCCCTGGGCATGAGTCATCCCCATAGATTTAAGTTAACGCTTACATATTGAAGAATAGCAGAATTGGGATTTCTATCTACTTAAGTACTTTTTGATTTTCAGTTCAGAAAAAAGAATATTGTGCTTCACGACTTCAGCCTCCGACAAGGGCAATCTTAGTCAACGAGATCATGACACCTAGTCTCCAGGTCCACAGTGGATATAATAAAAACACGTATCTCAGAGGAGCTGTACAAAATAAGAGATTAACATGGCAAAAGTCTGTTTTCTACTGGAGTGGAAATGCTGTTAAGACTTTGTTCCCCAGCCTCTTGCTGTGATGAAATTTCAAATATAATTAATTAGCTGAGAAACTCATTTGAGATGTCCTCTTGATGATTTGAAGGCAAGTTCTTCTTCCTTAACAGCACTAATTTTGAAACTTTTCTCTTCCATTTCCCATACTATCCACATATGGGCTGGGCTCTTCCACCATTCCCTTCCACCCTCTCCCAGAGAGCTCACTCACTCACTCACTCACTCACTCACTCACTCACTCACTCACTCACTCACTCACTCACTCACTCACTCACTCACTCATTCTCTCACCCACCCACTCACTCACTCACTCACTCACTCACTCACTCACTCATTCTCTCACCCACTCACTCACTCACTCACTCATTCTCTCACTCACTCACTCACTCACTCATTCTCTCACCCACCCACTCACTCACTCCCACTCATTCACTCACTCGCTCACTCACTCACTCACCCACTCACCCATTCACACACCACTCTCTCCCCAAACCACACACTCACCTACCCCATCACTCAGCCACCCAACCATCCCCTCACACAGGCACTATCTTACACACACGCACAAGCACGCACACACACACACACACACACAGACACACACACACACACACAAACACACACACACTCATGCACCCATCCACACACTCACTTAACATACTCACTCACCCACCCACTAAACCAATCATTCACCCTCGCATTTATCCACTCAACCACCCTTTCAACTCCCCACACATTCACTCACTCACCCTTTCACTTACCTATTCACTCACCCACTTACTCAAGCCACTCAAACAACCATTCACTCACTCACCCATTACTCATTCTCAGTAACTCACTCACTAACTCACTCACTTACTCTTCCAAATCACTCACTCATCCACTCACTCACCTGCTTGCTCACTAACCAACCCATTCACTCACCCACACACTCACTCTCCCACTATATAACATACTCCCACTAACCTATTCACTAACTCATTCACTCATCTACCATTCACCCACTATATCACCTACTCTCACTAACTTACTCACTCACTAACCACTTACTCACTAACTCATTCACTCACTCCTCACTCATTCACTAAACCACTGAAAAACTTGTGATCTTTAAAAATTGTCTGAATACAACAGTCAATGTCATCAAAAGGAGGTGTTTTCTCCTTTTGCATGTCTTCTCTTACATTTACCAATGTGCCTTGGGAATAGCAGCACTGATCCATCACTGCTGCAGGTGAGATTAGATGGCCTGGCAGAAACTCGGCAGGATCACCTGGCCAGGGGAAACTTTGCGACCAGTTGCGCACCCAGGGATTTTCCACCTTTGTAACTTCACCCCCGACAGCTTCCCTACCTCAGTTCACCTGCTGCTGAAACCCTCTTTCACACCTCCATTATATCAAGAGTTGACTATTCCAGCACACCCCCGGGTGGCCTTCCACATTCTACTCTCTGTAAACTTGATGTTCTTACACAGAGCAAGGCTCTGTTGCCCCTGTCCTAACAAACACCAGACCTGTTCTTGCTGACCTAGTGCAGCAACATCTCAATTTAAAAATTCTCACCTTTGATTTTAAATCCCTCGTTAGGTTTGCCCTCCATACCTCTGTAAGCTCATAGAGTCACCGAATCACGGAATACTACAGTGCAGAAGAGGCCCTTCAGCCCATTGAGTCTGCACCAACTCATGAAAGGCCCTGACCTGCCCACCTCATCTCACTTGCCAGCACTTGGTCCATAGCCTTGAATGTTATGGCGTGCCAAGTACTCATCCAGGTACTTTTTAAAGGATGTGAGACATCCTGCCTCCACCACCCTCCCAGGCAGTGCATTCCAGACCGTCACCACCGTCTGAGTAAAAATGTTTTCCCTAAACCTCCCACCCCTCACTTTTAAATTGTGTCCCCTCGTAAATGACCCTTCAATTAAGAGGAACAGTTGCTTCCTATCCACCCTGCCCATGCCGCTCATAATCTTGAACATCTCAATCAGGTCACCCCTCAGTCTTCTCTGCTCCAATGAAAACAACACAAGCCTACCCAACCTCCCTTCATAGCTTAAACGTTCCATCCCAGGCAGCATCCTGGTAAATCTCCTCTGCACCACATCTAGCCTTACAATCCTCTGAGATATCTACAATCCTCGCAGTCTGGCCTCTTGGGAATCCCTGAGTTGAATCCGTCATTGGTAGCTGTGCCTTCAGCTGCCAAGGTTTGGAACTCCCTCCTTACACCTCTTTGCCTCTCCGTCCTCTATTAAGACACTCTTTAAAGCCTATCACTTTAAGCAGTCATTTGGTTCTCTGTTCTTCTATCTCCTCACGCGGCCCAGTGTCAAACTTTGTTTGACAATTCTCTCGCGATGCGCCTTGAGATGTTTGACTATAAAAAAGGAAGACCATGGACTCCAAGTTTAACGAGCCCCATTTCTTGCCCACTATGTTCTATTTATATCTTTTTACTCTTTCCTGCTCACTGTCCTCGGGACAGCTATTTAAGTTTCTTCATTGCTCAGTCATGTGTGATACTCTTTTCTCCAGGGGGTACCGCTATCATCAATATAGTCATGAATATTTCACTTGTTCCATTTGCAGCTGATAAATTCCTCCACGTACAAAAAAAAATGAATTTACATTTATATAGTACCTTATCATTCCCAAAGTGCTTCAGAACTGATGGGTTACTTTTTAAAATGTAGTGCCTTATGTTATGTCCATAAATGCAGAAACCAACAGTGTGATTCTATGGCAGAGCAAAGTAATTAAAACAAAATTCAGCTTCTTTCATTCGAGGAACAAATCCTAGCCTGGACGAGAGGACTCCCTGATTTTCTTTAGATATGCACAGGAAATGTGTTCTATCCTCGTAACCAGCCAGCCAAGCTTCTCAGCTTAAAATCGAGCGGCAG
Organism: Mustelus asterias; assembly: GCF_964213995.1. NCBI lineage: Eukaryota > Metazoa > Chordata > Chondrichthyes > Carcharhiniformes > Triakidae > Mustelus > Mustelus asterias. The sequence goes on from NC_135814.1 coordinate 14,079,995, forward strand.
TAACCGTAACAATACAGCACTTCTTCAGCAAGGAACTGTAAACCTGGATGATGTGCTCAAATCACAGACCAGGGGTTTGAATCCACAACTGGTCTGCCTCACAGGCGGAAGACATAGCAATGGAGAGAAGATGATGCAGTGGCAACTGCACTCATTCCCCAGTTTCCAACCACATTGGCACACTCACCGGTAACAACACACGAGAGGGTCTGTCACACAGCGACATGAGAGAACGTAACAATATTAAACACCAACACTGGTTTTAGATGATAAATTCTGTCAGATAAAACTGAGTTATAACATATTTACTTTAGTCTGTTGGTAGCAATAAGCCTGCTCTGTGGTGTGACGCAGAGCGCTGTTGGTGAGAAGCTATTTTTAAATTCACAGTGTGCAGTCACATTGCTGTCTGCATATGGCAGAGGTGATTACACCCCTTACCAATCTGATTCCGAGTTCCACGGACGCTTTGCTGTCAAGCTCACATCGATGTGAAAGTAAGCATTGCATCTGCTTCTTAATTGGATCTGGCCACTGATAATTAGTGAAGCTTTTTAATTTAGCTCACCAACAAAAGCTGCGGTTGAATATGCGAGCTGGTGCTAATTCGAATGTCAGCATAAAAACGACTCAGCAACAATTGAAAACTCCTTTGCTTCACTGAGTTCAGGTTTCAAGTCAGAAGCGTGAAGTGTTTCACTTTGGTGTGAAGAATGAGAAGAGGCGAAGGCAGAATTCACCATTCACACCGACAGCGTGGGGTGGCTTCAATGGGAATTCCCATTCACAAAGGTGGGACCAGAACATCCTATCGCCAGTGAACGGCTCACCACCTCCCATTGTCGAGAAACATGCTGAGGAGAACTTTCCCCAATATAAAATAAAGCGTACAATTGTAACGGGGTGCAGGTGCTGAGGGACCTTGGGGTATATGCGCACAAAACATTGAAGGTGGCATGACAGCTGGGGAGAGTGGTTAGTAATATATACAGGATCACAGAGACTTTACAAATAGGGGCATTGAGTACTCCAGAAAGTGTGTGTTGGAGGGAATGAATGAACTGAGCCTTCTGTGACGGCTTTATTCACCATGCATGAGGGAGACCTAAACTCGGAGGTATAATTCCAGCTTGCTTCTGAGCTACCCGGCTCACTATCAGTTCTTACATATTTTTATACCCTTTTCTTCATGTTCCAAAACATTACATTTACATTAGGTCATCATATTGTTACTTTGAATTGGTTACAGTTCTGTTTTTGATCACTTTATACAGATATATTGTCCTGTATGCTTTAGCTTTAATCATTTTCTGGGTATCCCCCATCTACCTGTTTACAATATCAAAGCGCTGTGTTTGTCAAACCGGTTTCGATGGTGTGTTAATTGCCCCCCATCTCCCTGCTACTTGATTAGATTTCCAGAGGCACAATGGTCCCTCTAGACATTGTGGAGTCTTGATAAGTGATATGGATTCTCTTATTGTTGCTGTAACCTCGGAAAGATCTCTCCTGGGGTGTGACCGCTGGTACCGTCAGAGGTGTAGTTATTTGTAATTTGTCATGTGTCTGCCTGCAGTGAGTGTGAATACTACAGTCAGGCTGCCTGTTTAGCCCTTTTCATTCATTCCTCTCCTGCTGCAGCCTGCACTCCCTGGGTTTGCCCTGCTCCAGTGCATTGTGATAAATCTGCATAAAACACTGAGTCAGCCACACCTGGAGTATTGTGCCTGGTTCTGGGCACCATACTTCTGGCGAAGAGCAGATTGAGAGGAAATTTGATAGAAGTGTTCACAATGATAAGGGGTCAGGGCAGGAGAGAGAGGGAGGCGTTGCTCCCATTGGTGGAAGGATCAAGAACCAGAGGACACTGAGATAATTTGATTGGCCAAAAGAAGCAAAGGAGGAATGAGGAAAAGGAGGGAGTGTTGAGGAGCTGGAATAAGCTGCCTGAGGGTATGATGGAGGTAGATTCAATCGGGGCTTTCAAGAGAGAATTGAATTATTATCTGAAGAGAAATAAATGTGCAAGTCTATTGGAAAAGGTGGGGAAGTGGTACCAGCTGAGTTTCTTTTGCAGAGAGCCAGCACAGAAACAATGGGCTGAATAGCCTCCTTCTATGCCGCGACAATTCTATGATTTTATTAATCTATGAATTGTTTGATCCGTTACTTTTGCTTATTGTTACATTGCCTCTTCAACCACAAGGGTGAGAGATTTAGATACAGATATAGAATTCTACAGTGCAGAAGGAGGCCATTCGGCCCTTCAGTCTGCACTGACCCCAATCCCACCCAGGCCCTTTCCCCATAACCTCATACATTTACTCTAGCGAGTTCCCCTTGACACTAAAGATCAATTTAGCATGGCCAATCCACCTAACCCGCACACCTTTAGACTGTGGGAGGAAACCGGAGCACCCAAAGAAAATGCATAGACACGGAGAGAATGTGTGAACTCCACACAGACGGTGACTCAAGCTGGAAAGTGAACCTGGGTCCCTGGCGCTGTGAGGCAGCAGTGCTAACCATTGTGCCACCATGCCGCTGAGATGGAGTTTGATCAATGATTATGTTCAGAGCTGGTGCTGTATCTTGTTAATAGTAGGTACACTTCCAGCTCTGTGTCACAGTATTAGCTGTGGCTAAGCAGTGAAAGTATAATCGCTGGCTGGAATTCTGGGGTGGTGGGAGTGGGTGGGAGGGGCGGGAGAGCTGGTGGTGCTGAGGTGTTTTGGGGGGGGGGGGGGGGGGGGGGGGACTGGTGGTGGGGGTGCATCCGGCCATTCCTGCCCTCTGAGTCAGAAAGTTGAGGGGTTCAAATTGCATGACAGAGGTATGAGTGCATAATCCTGGCTGGCACTTCACTGCGGTGCTGAGAGAAATAAAGTCTTTACATTGAGTCTCCTGTTACAGTTCATCTGCTGCTGAAACTCCCGTTTATGTCTTTGTGACCTCGAGACTTGGCTATTCTAACGCACTTCCAGATTTTACCTTCCATAAACTTGAAATCATCCAGAACCTCTGCTTGTGTTGTGACTCACGCCAAGTTTTTTTTCTCATCACCCCTCTGCACATTGAGGGGGGGCGATGGCCTAGTGGTATCATCGCTAGATTATTAATCCAGAAACGCAGCTAATGTTCTGGCGATCTAGGATCGAATCCCGCCACAGCAGATGGTGGAATTTGAATTCATTAAATAATATCTGGAATTAAGAATCTGCTCATGACCGTGAAACCATTGTTGATTGTCGGAAAAACCCATCTGGTTCACGAATGTCTTTTAGGGAAGGAAATCTGCCGTCCTTATCTGGTCTGGCCTACATGTAACTCCAGAGCCACAGCAATGTGGTTGACTCTCAACTGCCCTAGCCAAGGACAACTAGGGATGGGCAATAAATGCTGGCCAGCCAGCGATGCCCATGTCCCACAAATGAATGAAAAAAAACAATATTGGCCACTCGCGAAGCAACAGGTGAGATTTTCCAGCTCTTTCCGCAGACAGGATCTTCTGGTCCCACTGATAATAGCCCGCTGGTACTCCGGTGGCGGGCGGTGTGAACAGTGTGAAACCCCATTGACAGCGGCAGGGCTGGAAGATCCACCTTCGCTGCTGCAAAACACGTCACGAGTCGGGGGGGTGGGGACATCTTAATTTTAAAATTCCTCCGTGGCCTTGGGGAGGAGGTTGTGGAAATCCCACCCAATATCTCTTTATGTTGTTTGATGTTTCACAACTCTCCTGTGAAGCACCATGGGACAATGTGTTACATTAGAAGTATGATATAAATATAAGTGATTGTTTTTGAGACATCAAACTGCCCCCTCAGGTTAGAATCATAGAATCCTGCAATGCAGAAAGAGGACATTCAGCCCATCGAGTCTGCACCAACCACAATCCCACCCTTGCCCTATCTGCATAACCCCATGTATTTACCTCAGCTAATCCCCCTGACACTAGCATGGCCAGTCCACCTAACTCACACATCTTTGGACTGTGGGAGGAAAGCAGAGCACCCGGAGAAAACCGGAGCAGGCGCGGGGGGAGTGTGCAAACTCCGTACAGGCAGTGACCCAAGCCGGGGATCGAATCCAGGTCCCTGGCGTTCTGAGGCAGAAGTGCTAACCACTGTGCCGCCCCTGTTGTAAAAGGAAGCAGAATAGAAGAGTCCTACTGTGTCCCAGCCAACACTGATCACTCAACCAACACCGAAAACAAAACAAAATGAAATTTATTTCATTGCTGAATGTGGGAGCAACTGTGCACAAGTTCACCGCCGTGCTTCTCACATTACAGCAGTGACTACATGGCATGAACATACGTCATTGTGTGTGGAACAGTGTGTAGGACATTTTGAGGTCTTGTAAGGTGCTATGTTAATGCAAGTTTTCTCTTTCTCATTTCTGTCTTTCTGTCGCTTGAGAGTGTTCTGATCCAACATCAAAAAGACCCTTTCCTTACAAAGCTGTGCTTCAGTTCAAAAGACATGCTGTTTTGAGATTTGAACCAGAGACCATCTGGTTCTGAAGCAGGTGGGGTACAAACTGTGACTGCCAGGCTACCCGTCAAGTGCACATATGATTATTCCTATTTATTCAGCGTTGTGTCAACATCAAAATGAAATAATGATTCTTTATAACTAAGTAAATCTAATTGATTGAGTAAGACACTTGCATTGCAGTTTTCAAGGTGCACCACTGATTAATGGCATGAAAATAATAATAAAATGCTGGAGAAAATAAAATGAGAAATAGAAAAAAAACAAACAGCGGTTGATAGACAACTCCGCAATTCCTTTTTTTTTTCATTTTGATACATGGGTCTGTGTTCCCACCATCCTGACCAGAAAGTCGATCAGGAGCCCGCCCACCATAGCTGGCTGCCCCACATCAATGGGGCATTAGTTAGCTCAGGGCGAGACTTCCACCCCCTGTAGGATTGGCTGGCAGTTCTGCAGCACCAGGTGAGAGGGGGCCACTGCTAGGATTTCAAGCTTAATCTGAGGAAGAGAAGGGTAAGGAAGCCAGACTGAAGGTAAGTTTGGGCTGTTGGGGGAGGGTGGTTGGTATCAGCGATGCTGGCTCGCAAGACTCAGCGAGGTAGCGTGAGGGAGGTGGGAGCCTGGTTTGAGAATCCAGGGAGGGAGGTTTGAGGGGGTGCTGGAGGGGGGGGTGGGAGTGGGGAGAGTGGAAGCGTTGCAGTCATTATGACTTAGGGGAAGGGGAGAGTTTTTCAGATGAGCACAAGTAACCCGCAAAGCAGTTGCCCCTCCCTTGACCCTCACTGTATTTAAGTTTTAAACTTTATTTATTTGTGTCACAAGTAGGCTTACATTAACGCTGTAATAAAGTTACTGTGAAAATCCCTGAATCGCCACACTCCAGTTTGGGTACAGCGAGGGGAGAATTTAGCATGGCCAATGCACCTAACCAGCACGTCTTTCAGACGGTGGGAGGAAACTGGAGCACCCGGGTGAAACCCATGCAGACACAGGGGGAATGTGCAAACTCCACATAGACAGTGACCCAAGCCGGGAATCAAACCTTGGTACCTGGTGGTGTGAGGCAGCAGTGCTAACCACTGTGCCACTGGCATGCCCAATAATATCTGCCAGTCTCCTCACTTAATTTTGGCCTCCTACTGGAGGTGGAATAGTGGGGAAGGTTGGATAATGCACTCAATTGGCTCCTTTAAGTGCCCCAATGGGCCCAAGGGCAAGTGGTCCATCTGGATTCTCCACCGCCCCCAGTAAAATGAGAGGGGGATTGGATGGGAAGGCAGTGGGCAGGCCACCAGCTGCATTTTATGTGTCCAGTCCCACCTTCAAATGCTGGTGAAGGGCCATAAAATCCAGCCTATGTGTTCACATACTGCAGCATTGTGGTAACATGGCCCCTTTAAGGGGGTGATCCTTGAGGGTCATGTGATGGGGCTGGACCCAATGGAGAGCCGACATGGGAAGCCGAGTCAATCAGGAGCAAGGGTAGACATCCTTGGTCAGGGAGGAGCCTCAGTTGGAACCAGGGAGGAGAAGTGTAAGGAGAAGAAATCTTAATAGGTTAGTAAACATTTTAAAACCATGAGACATTAATGCACTGACAGAACTACCAGCATTGAGTTAAATAACTTTAAAACAGACTTATAAGTTAACAAGAAAGCAGTTTACACACATATGAAATGCAGTAAGACACTTACACAAGTGATTATGATTTTAAAAAGGATATGCTGATATTTTGAATGTATCAATACATTCTTAAGATTCATTGTTCACTTTAGCCAAAGGCAGATTGCTGCAAGCATCATGGTAAAGGGCATTAAGACATAACCATATTCTAAGGGAAGCCTGAAACCTTGGAAATATGCAAGTTTTTATCAGCAGCTTTTCCAATAGCAAGAACCTCCTGAACACTTAATCAAACTTCATGAATAGGGTTTATTCACTGTCCAGATAAGATGGATACATGCCCAGACATGGAATCATCTATTAATCTGGTTTGGCAGTGACATATAGGGGAATTTATGGGAACGTTCACATTGAACTTTGTGGCTAGTGTCTGAGGTTACCAGGCAACAGAGGAAGTTAAGTTAGCTAAGATGGGAAGAAACATCCAGATTTTATAGACAAATGAAATACCATTATGCCAGAAAGTAAGGTGCAATTGGCTGGAGTATATGACTGATATTATTGTTGATTTATGTATAATGAAGATGATTGATTCAAAACTAATGAAAAGGCGGATGTATCTGATAAGAAAGTGTGGACTGTCCACAACACATGGACTGCAGCGATTCAAGAAGGCAGCTCACCCACCACCTTCTCAAGGGCAACTAGGGATAGGCAATAAATGCTGTCCAGCCAGTGACACCCATGTCCCACGAATGGCGGCACGGTAGCACAGTGGTTAGCACTGCTGCTTCACAGCTCCAGGGTCCCGGGTTCGATTCCCGGCTCGGGTCACTGTCTGTGTGGAGTCTGCACATTCTCCTCGTGTCTGCGTGGGTTTCCTCCGGGTGCTCCGGTTTCCTCCCACAGTCCAAAGATGTGCGGGTTAGGTTGATTGGCCAGGTTAAAAATTGTCCCTTAGAGTCCTGAGATGCGTAGGTTAGAGGGTTTAGCGGGTAAATATGTGAGGGTAGGGCCTGGGTGGGATTGTGGTCGGTGCAGACTCGATGGGCCGAATGGCCTCCTTCTGCACTGTAGGGTTTCTATGATTTCTATGATTTCTATGAATGAATTTAAAAAAAAACAGATCTATCTTGAACTGTATACGTCAGAACTTATTGGAGATGTCTGGCTGTTCTACGCCTGGAGGGTCCGAGGACTCTTCGATAATTTCTCCCAGCAGCCACTGGTCAAAATAAAGGTTACATCTTTAAACTGAGACACTGGCTTCGTGAGTCTTGTATTGTCTGAAATTTCTGACAGTACCCGGCCACCTCAAAACCTGACCAACAAGGAGAGAGTAGTCATCCATTATAATTCTATGAGAGCAATGATTGTACAAATATAAATATTGTTATTAATAAATCAGTTATAAGTTGCAGCCACAACAAGCTGCCTTTGAAATTATTGGAAGCATGAAAACAGGTCATTCAGCTCAGCCAGTTTGCGGGGGGGTGGGGGGGGGGGGGGCACTGCTTCCTCACAGCACCAGGGACCCGGGTTCGATTCCAGCCTTGGGTGACTGCCTCTGTGGAGTTTGCACATTCTCGACTGTGTCTTCATGGGTTTCCTCTGGGTGCACCAGTTTCCTCCCACACTCCAAAGATGTGCGGGTTAGGTGGATTGGCCGTGGTAAATTGCCTCTTCGTGGCAAGGGGATTAGCAGGGTAAATATGTGGGGTTCCGGAGATAGGACTTCGGTGGGCTTGGGTAAAATGCTCGGTCGGAGAGTTGGTGCAGATTAGATGGGCTGAATGGCCTCCTTTTGAACTGTAGGGATTCTATGATCAGTACTCACAGTTTTCATCTTGCTTCCGGAACAAGAGTAATTCAGAGAAAGTTGCATTCAGTAACCATCCCAAGTTGTCCTCTGCAACTGAATGGCTTCTTAGGTCACATCACAAGGCATTTGGAGTGCGAATTTGTTCTGAGTGCTTAGGAGTTAAGGTTACTGTGCGAGATTAAGAGAATATTTGGAGAATTTAACAGAATTAACCTAAATCCTTTTTTTCTTCTTTCTTAAATCTAGCATAAATTTCAGGTAAATTTACTGGTTTATAAATTGCTGGTGGAAATTTGAAAATCCTTCAGATCTAAAAAAGGTAAAAACAAGGTTCCTTTGTGGGACCAGCCAGAGGAGTAAAGTAGAGCAGTTAGAAACCCAGTTCAGACTCGTTTTTTCACACAGGAGAGGCTGAGACTAGAAAAACAAGATTGCCAGTGCCCTTGCGTGGAGTGCCATTCTGCGAAGAGTGCTTGGGAGTTGAGGTAAATGTGGGAGGAGGTTTTGCTGTGTCTTGTTTTCTTTACTGTGTCCACAGATCAGTGGGGGTAGGTGCAGGCCAAAGCAGGAGAGGTGGGCCATAAGTTGCAGTCAGACTACAGTATTGATTGAAAAGGTCTGTCTGATAGCACAGGAAAGTGATGGGTATCATAGAATCCCTACAGTGCAGAACAAAGCTACTCGGCCCATCAAGTCTGTACCAACCACAATCTCACCCAGGCCCTATTCCCGTATCCCTACATATTTACCCTGCTAATCCCCTGAAACGAGGATCAATTTAGCATGGCCAATCAACCCAACTTTGGACTGTGGGAGGAAACTGGAGCACCCGGAGGAAACCCACGCAGACACAGGAAGAATGTGCAAACTCCACACAGACAGTGACCCGAGGCCGGAATTGAACCTGGGTCCCTGACGCTATGAGGCCACCGTGCCACCCAAGTGTGGGTGAGTCTTTCTCTCTTCTACCTTTCTGACTTTGGAAGTGAAGGTTAGATAGGGAAAGAGAAATTGTGGAAAGTAAAGATTAGTGGTATAAGTAAAAAATAACCTGAAATTCTAAATTAAATAAAATAGGGATGCAGGGCCAGGTGATGTGTTGTAGCTGCAACATGTGGGTGCTCATGGACCCTCTTGTGGTTCATAGCGACCACGTCTGTAGCAAATGTTGGTTGCTCAAGGAACTTCAGCACAGAGTTAGAGAGCTGGAGTATGAGCTTCAGTCATCGCGACACATCAGGGAGGGGGAGAGTTACCTGGATGCAATGTTTCAGGAGGCAGTCACACCCCTCAGATTAACTGCATTAAATTCTGTCAGTGGTCAGGGACAGGAGGCTGTGACCGCGAGTGAGGCAGATAGAGGGATCCAAGAGGTAGCACTGTGGGACTGTAGGTGAGTGATAGGTCTGAGTGTCAACAGAAAGGAAAAGGCAGTGACAGATGATATGAAAGTCATATTGCACCAAGGAGTCATACAAGAAGAGGGAAATTAGATAATAAAACAAATTAAAGGCTTTGGGAGCGATCTTACTAGCTCGTCAGACGAGACAATTGGCGTGATAGACTGGAGGTGATAGCCTCGCTGGTGGGACTGGAAGCTAATGAGGCCCCCCAGGTTGTTGAGGGCAGGGGAGGGCAGTGCTGCTTGGGCAGTGCCTGCCTGGCAGTACCCACTGGGGTGGGACCTGAAGGAACGGGGCCTGAATGAGACGGGCACATGACGGGAAGTGGGGCCATAATGGTGAGATGACGGGGGTGGGGGGGGGGGGGGGGGGGGGGGGGGGTGCAGGGGGGGGGGGGTGCGGGGGGGGTGCAGGTGGTGGGGTGGGGTACAGGTGGTGGGGTGGGGTACTCTGAATCAGGGCTGGGGATTGGCCAGAGTGGCAATCATCCGGGGAAAGGAGGATCGCGAGCAGTGATCAGCTGGGGGGGCAATATCTGCAGGGGGTGGGGGGGGGCTGCGATTGGGGTGGGGCAATTGGGAGGGTGGGGCCGTGGCCGGTGGTGCAATCAGGGAAGGGGGAAATGGCATGTCCGGTGGGCTGGGGGGGGGGGGGAGGGGAGGGGAGTGACAGACCTCCCAGTGCATTATTAAGGGGCACTGTTGCTATTATAGCTGTTACAGCTCAGCAGCCAGTTTCCCGGTGAGAACAGGCTCTGCCCACTTCCCCAGCTGGTGAGAATCACATTTTGCCTCTATTTTGTCCGCCGCCATAAGACAGCATCTGGGAGCTTGCCCCAAAAATGAGTGCGATTCCCTCCCGCTTTCTTGCTCATTTGGCACTTGGAATTTTTTTCCCAATATCACCCCTGTGTATCTGAATGCATGAAGCATTTGGAATAAAATTAATGAGTTAACAGTGCAAATCAAGAAAAATGGCCACGACTTAGTGGCGATTACTGAGACATGGTTGCAAGGAAGCCAGGTTTGGGAATTGAATGTTCAAGGGTATTCAGTATTTCAGAAGGATAGGCAGGCAGGAAAAGGAGGTGGTGTAGATTTGTTAGTTAAGGAAGAGATCAGTGCTATAGTGAGAGATGATGTCGGCAGTGGAGAGGTAGAATCAGTCTGACTGGAAATAAGAAATGACAAGGGAAAGAAATCCCTGGTGGAGTAATCTAAAGGTCTTCAAACACTAGTTCCACAGCGGAACACATTATTAACCAAGAAATACTAAGAAAGGTATGGCAACAACCATGGGTGATTTTAACATGCATATTGTCCAGAATAATTCAATTGGCAAGGGTACTTCAAGGGAAAGATCATTGAATTGATTGGTCAAACGATTGGTCTAGTTGGACCAAGGAGCGGCACAGGCTTGGAGGGCTGAAGGGCCTGTTTCCTGTGCTGTACTGTTCTTTGTTATTTGTTCTTTGGAAGAGTGATCATCGCATGATACAATTTCAAATTCAATTTGAGGGCGAGAAACTGGAGTCCCACATTTGGGAGTTAAACAAAGGTAACTACGTAGACATGAGGACAGATTTGGCCCTAGAAGACTGGGCAGGAAGTCTAAAAGGTGGGACAGTTGATGAACAGTGGCAGATATTTAAGAAGATATTCAAGTCCTCCTGACTAAAATGTATTCCAGGGAGGAAGAAAAGTGGTAAGAGGGGGGAAAGACTTCCATGGCTAAGCAAGGATGTTAAGGATAACATAAAGACAAAAACTAAGACATGCCATGCTGCAAAGGCCCTTGGCACCATGGAAGGTTGGGAAACTTTTAAAGATAAAGGGTCACTAAAAAAGGTATTACAAAGGGAAAAGGTGAATTATGAAAAAAAACTAACACAAAACATAAAAACAGACAGCAAAAGGTTCACTATGCATATAAAGCAGAAGAGAGTGGCTAAAGTGAATGTTGGTCCCTTGGAAGATGAGGCTGGAGAGTTAATAGTAGGAAATGCAGAAATGACTCAGACACCAAATCAATATTTTGCCTCAGTTTTCACGGCTGATGACACTTGTGCCATCCCAGTTGTAACAGAAAATGCAGAAGTTATAGGGAAGGAGGAACTTAGAATTATCATCACTGGGGAAAAAGCACTGAGCAAACTTTGAAGGCAGACAAGTCCCCAGGGCCTCATGGCCTACATTCTAGAGTCTTAAAAGAAGTAACGTTGGAAACAGGGATCCATTAGTTAAAATAATCCAAAAAACCCTGGATGCAGTAAAGGTTCCAGTGGATTGAAAAATGCTAATTTTATTCAAAAAGGGAGGAAGGCAAAACGTATGAAATGATAGGCCAATTAGTCCAACATCTCTCACTGGGAAATTGTTAGAATTCACTATTGAGGAACTAACAACAGGACATTTAGAAAGTCAAAATGTAGTCTTCGTGGTTTAATGAGGGTAAATCATATTTGACTAATTTGCTTGCATTCTTCGAAGACGTAACAAGCAAGGTGGATAATGAGGATCCTATAGATGTAATCTCTCTGGACTTCCAGGAGGCATTTGATAAGGTGCTGCACAAACACTTAATACACACAGTTAGTTCACATGGGATTAGAGTTACTTTATGAGCTTTGATAGATGATTGGCTAACCAACAAAAATCAGAGAGTCGGGATAAATGGGTCTTCTTGGGTTGACAAGACGTAACTAATGGAGTGCCACAGGGTTCAGTCCTCAGACTCCAACTATTTACAATCTATATTAATTACTTGGATGCAAGAACAGTAGATACCTGGAGTTAGTTTACCTCAGTTGGTTGTACAAGCTGGTTAGTAATGTAAAGAAATACCCATAGCTTGGGTTCAATTCCGGTACGAGCTGAGCTTTTTTCAAGAAGGTCCTGCCTTCTCAACCTTGCCCTTTGCCTGAAGTGTGGTGATCCTCAGGTTAAATCACCACCAGACAGCTCTAACCCTCAAAAAGGGAGAGCTGCCTTTGGTCATCTGGGACTATGGTGACTTTACATGACAGGACATACCACATCCAAATTTGCAGATGAGAGTGAAATATGTGGGATAATAAGTTGCGATAACGAAGTAAGAAAGTTATAAATCGTTATGGATAGGTTAAGTGAATGGGTAAAAATTGGCAGATGGAATTTAATGTAAATACATGTGACGCCATCCATTATAAAAATACAAAGGCAAATTATTATCTAAATGGAGAGAAACTTTGGAGTGCTTCAGTGCAAAGGGATCTGGATGTCCTTGTGCATAAATTGCACAAAACTAGTATGCAAGTCCAGCAGGTAAAAAGGAAGGCAAATGGAATCTTGGCGTTTATTGCTAAAGGAATAGAATATAAATGTAGTGAAATGTTGTTGCTGCTGTACAAAGCATTAGTGAGTCCACACTTCAAATATTGTACACAGTTTTGGTCCCTTTACTTGCGGAGGGATACAGTTGCATTGGTGACCATAAGACCATAAGACATAAGATCATAAGACATAGGAGCAGAATTAGGCCACTCAACTCATCAGGTCTGCTCCGCCATTCAATCATGGCTGATTTTTTTCTCATCCCTAATCTTCTGCCTTTTCCCCATAATCCCTGACCCCCTTATTAATCAAGAACCTATCTATCTCTGTCTTAAAGACATTCAATGACCTGGCCTCCACTGTCTTCTGTGGCAAAGAGTTCCACAGATTCACCACTCTCTGGCTGAAAAAAATCCTCCTCATCTCTGTTCTAAAGGTGCTGCACAAACGCTTAATACTTTAGCCTGAGGTTGTGCCCTCTGGTTCTAGTTTTTCCTACTAGTGGAAACATTCTCACTACGTCCACTCTACCCAGGCATCGCAGTATCCTGTAAATTTCAATATAATCCCCCTCATCCTTCTGAACTCCAATGAGTACAGATCCAGAGTCCTCAACCATTCCTCATATGACAAGCTCTTCATTCCAGGGATCATTCTTGTGAACCTCCTCTGGATGCTTTCCAAGGCCAGCACATCCTTCCTTAGATATGGGGCCCACAACTGCTCACAATACTCCAAATGGGGTCTGACCAGGGTCTTATACAGCCTCAGAAGTACATCCCTGCTCTTGTATTCTAGCCCTGTCGACATGAATGCTAACATTGCATTTGCCTTCCTAACTGCCAACTGAACCTGCACATTAACCTTAAGAGAACCTTGAACAAGGACTCCCAAGACCCTTTGTGCTTCTGATTTCCTACGCATTTCCTGATTCCTCCTTCCAAAGTGCATAACCTCACACTTTTCCACATTGTATTCCATCTGCCACTTCTTTGCCCACTCTCCTAACTTAGCAACAGTGCCTTCAGTTCCTTCTCCCAAATCGTTAATGTATTTTATGAAAAGTTGTGGTCCCAGAACCAACCCCTGAGGCACACCACTGCTGCCATCCTGAAAAAGACCCATTTATCCCCACTCTCTGCCTTCTGGCAGTCACAGTAAGAAGTCTCACAACACCAGGTTAAAGTCCAACAGGTTTATTTGGTAGCAAATACCATAAGCTTTCGGAGCGAGCTGCTCCTTCGTCAGATGGAGTGGTTATCTGTTCTCCAACAGTGCACAGACACAGAAATCAAGTTACAGAATACTAATTAGAATGCAAATCTCTACAGCCAGCCAGGTCTTAAAAGGTACAGATAATGTGGTTGGAGGGAACATTAAACACAGGTTAAAGAGATGTGTATTGTCTCCAGACAGAACAGCTGGTGAGATTATGCAAGACTAGGGGCAAGCTGTGGGGGTTACTGATAATGTGACATAAATCCAACATCCCGGTTTAGGCCGTCCTCATGTGAGCGGAACTTGGCTATCAGTTTCTGCTCAGCGACTCTGCGCAGTCGTGTGTCGTGAAGGCCGCCTTGGAGAATGCTTACCTGAAGATCCAAGGCTGAATGCCCGTGACTGCTGAAGTGCTCCCCCACAGGAAGAGAACAGTCTTCCCTGGTGATTGTCGAGCGGTGTTCATTCATCCGTTGTCGTAGCGTCTGCATGGTTTCCCCAATGTACTATGCCTCGGGACATCCTTTCCTGCAGCGTATCAGGTAGACAACATTGCCCGAGTTTCAAGAGTATGTACCATGTACCTGGTAGATGGTGTTCTCACGTGAGATGATGGCATCCGTGTCGATGATCCGGCACGTCTTGCAGAGGTTGCTGTGGCAGAGTTGTGTGGTGTCATGGTCACTGTTCTCCTGAAGGCTGGGTAGTTTGCTGCGGACAATGGTCTGTTTGAGGTTGCGTGGTTGTTTGAAGGCAAGAAGTGGGGGTGTGGGGATGGCCTTGGCGAGATGTTCGTCTTCATCAATGACATGTTGAAGGCTCCGGAGGAGATGCCGTAGCTTCTCCGCTCCGGGGAAGTACTGGACGACGAAGGGTACTCTGTCCACCGTGTCCCGTGTTTGTCTTCTGAGGAGGTCGGTGCGGTTTTTCGCTGTGGCGCGTCGGAACTGTTGATCGATGAGTCGAGCGCCATATCCTGTTCTTATGAGGGCATCTTTCAGCATCTGGAGGTGTCTGTTGCGATCCTCCTCATCCGAGCAGATCCTGTGTATTCGGAGGGCTTGTCCGTAGGGGATGGCTTCTTTTACGTGTTTAGGGTGGAAGCTGGAGAAGTGGAGCATCATGAGGTTATCCGTGGGCTTGCGGTATAGTGAGGTGCTGAGGCGACCGTCCTTAATGGAGATGCGTTTAATGTTCCCTCCAACCACATTATCTGTACCTTTTAAGACCTGGCTGGCTGTAGAGATTTGCATTCTAATTAGTATTCTGTAACTTGATTTCTGTGTCTGTGCACTGTTGGAGAACAGATAACCACTCCATCTGACGAAGGAGCAGCACCCTCCGAAAGCTTATGGTATTTGCTACCAAATAAACCTGTTGGACTTTAACCTGGTGTTGTGAGACTTCTTACTGTGCTTACCCCAGTCCAACGCCGGCATCTCCACATTCTGGCAGTCAGCCAATCCTCTATCCATGCCAGGATCTTACTCTTAACACCATAGACTCAACTTATTTAACAGTCTCCTATGCGGCACTTTGTCAAAGGGCTTTTGCAAATCTAAATAAATCATGTCCACTGGTTCTCCTTTATCTAACTTCCTTGTTACCTCCTCAAAGAACTCTAACAGATTGTCAGACATGACTCCCCTTGACGAAGCCGTGTTGATTCAGTCCTATTTTATCATGCATTTTCAAATACTCCACAATCTTATCTTTCATAATGGACTCTAAAATCTTGCCAATGACCGAAATCAGCCTAACCGGCCGATAATTTCCTGTCTGCTGCCTCCCTCCCTTTTTAAACAGCTGTGTTACATGAGCTACTTTCCAGTCCTCTGGGACCTTCCCTGCCTCAAGTGATTCCTGAAAGATCACCACCAATGCCTTTGCAATTTCCTCAGCTATCTCTTTTAGAACCCGGGGTGTAGTCCATCCGGTCCATGTGATTTATCCACCTTCAGCCCTTTCAGTTTCCTCAGAACCTTCTCCTTAGTGATGGCCATGACACTTACCTGTGCCCCCTGATTCACCTGGAGCTCTGACACCCCACTGGTGTCCTCCACTGTGAAGACTGGTGCAAAGTAACTATTCATTTCCTCTCCCATTTCTTTGTTTCCTATTATTACTTCTCCAGCCTTATTTTCCAGTGGTCCAATGTCTATTTTTGCCTCTCTCTTACCTTTTATATATTGAAAAAAAAACCCTTCCCATCTTCTTTTATATTACGAGCTAGCTTACATTCATATTTCATCTTCTCCCCCCTTATTGCTTTTCAGTGTTCTTCTGCTCACTTTTAAAGGCTCCTCAATCCTCTGGCTTCCCACTAATCCGCGCCACTATCTATGCTTTTTCTTTTGCTTTTATGTTGTCCTTGACTTCCCTCATAAGCCATGGATGCTAAAGGGAGGGATTTTGGGGCCATGTTAACCCCAAAACTGGAAAATCCCACCTGAGGTCAAGGGATCTTTGCATGATCCGTCCATTGCCCGCGATGATTCCCATGGCGGGCGGGATGGGAAGATTCCTCCCAATGGGTTTGGCTTATGAAGAGAGATTAAGAAGTTTAGGCCTATAATCCCTGGAGTTTAGAAGAATGAGAAGAGATCTAAGTGAGGTGTACAAGATGATAACGGGGATTGACAAAGAACAAAGAACAAAGAAAATTACAGCACAGGAACAGGCCCTTCGGCCCTCCAAGTCTGCACCGACCATGCTGCCTGACTGGATTAAAACCCCCTATCCCTCTATTCCCATCCTATTCATGTATTTGTCAAGATGCCCCTTAAAAGTCATTACCTTATCCGCTTCCACTACCTCCCCGGGCAACGAGTTCCAAGCACCCACCACCCTCTGTGTAAAAAATCTGCCTCGTACATCTCCTTTAAACCTTGCCCCTAGTACCTTAAACCTATGCCCCCCCCCAGTAATTGACTCTTCCACCCTGGGAAAAAGCTTCCGACTATTCACTCTGTCCATGCCTCTCATAATTTGTAGACTTCTATCAAGTCGCCCCTCAACTTCCGTCTTTCCAGAGAGAACAAACCAAGTTTCTCCAACCTCTCCTCACAGCTAATGCCCTCCATACCAGGCAACATCCTGGTAAATATTTTCTGTACCTTCTCCAAAGACTCCACATCCTTCTGGTCATGTGGAGCCCAGAATTGAACGCTATATTCCAAGCGCGGCCTAACTAAGGTTCTATAAAGCTGCCACCTGTCTTACCAATTTTTAAACTCAATGCCCCGGCCGATGAAGGCAAGCATGCCGCATGCCTTCTTGACTACCTTCTCCACCTGTGTTGCCACTTTCAGTGACCTGTGTACCTGTACATCCAGATCCCTTTGCCTATCAATACTCTTTAGGGTTCTGCCATTTATTGTATATTTCCTATCTGTATTAGACCTTCCAAAATGCATTACCTCACATTTGTCCAGATTAAACTCCATCTGCCATCTCTCCGCCCAAGTCTCCAATTGATCTATATCCTGCTGTATCCTCTGATGGTCCTCATCGCAATCCACAAATC
The DNA here is from genome assembly GCF_964213995.1 of Mustelus asterias. Classification (NCBI taxonomy): domain Eukaryota; kingdom Metazoa; phylum Chordata; class Chondrichthyes; order Carcharhiniformes; family Triakidae; genus Mustelus; species Mustelus asterias. Next base: position 14,097,397 of record NC_135814.1, read on the forward strand.
CACCAACCTTTGTGTCATCCGCAAACTTACTAATCAAACCAGTAAAGACAAGTAGACATGGAGAAGATGTTTCCTCTTGTGGGGCAATTTAGAATAAGAGGTCATAATTTTGAAAGTTTATTTAGTTTTTATCTAGTTTTGAAAGGCTTACATTAACACTGCAATGAAGTTACTGTGAAATTCCCCAAGTCGCCACACCCCCGCACCTGTTCAGGTCAATGCACCCTAACCAGCACGTCTTTCAGACTGTGGGAGGAAACCGGAGCACCCAGGGGAAGCCCATGCAGACATTGGAAGAATGTGCAAACTCCACACAGACAGTGACCCAAGACAGGAATCGAATCTAGGGGTCCCTGGCGCTGTGAGGCAGCAATGCTAACAACTGTGCCACCGTGCCGCCCGGGTAAGGAGTGGAGACATAAAATAGAGATGAGGAGAAACTATTTCTCTCAAAGTGTTCTCCCAAAGTGTCGCATTCACAACCTCAGAGCATTGAGTAAATTTAAGGCAGAGGTAGAGAGATTTTTAATTGGTAAGGGTTTGAAGAGCTGTGGTGAATGGGCAGGAAAATGGAGTTGAGGCTGAGATCAGCCATGTTCATATTTTAATGGCGGAGCAGACTCGAGGGGATGAATTGCCTACTCCTGCTCCTAATTCTTATCTTCTTATACTTTAGCGAATCACTGTTGGCTTTTGAGGGTATTTTGAGGAATCTGGAATTGTGAGTGTTGAATGACATGAAGCTTTATGCTAAAGCTGCCGTTGTACAGAAATCCACAGCTCCCTCCGATTGAAGGGTGTCTCACAGATAGCATTGTACACAGCAACGTTGTTCTTGCTTTTGCTTTCAAGGCTGCGGTGAAATGAACAAGAAAGCCTCTGAGCCTCTCAGCTGGTTTTTGAACAAGGAAAAGTCAAATTCGCAAACCATCATAACATAGCCAATTAAATTCCCTTTGATAAGTTCGATATTAAAGTTTACTACAGGAGGTCGTTTAATATTAAAATTTCCCAGTTTATTATTTATTAAGTGAGTGTAGTTTTATACATCTGGCCTACATCTCACAGTTCAAGAAAGGCTTGTTAAAAACGAGATTGAAAATTCATTGTTCTCATGATGGGTAGTTGGATGGATTTATGGGGAATTCTGGTTTTCAGGGAGTTTGGTATGGTGGGGCCAGAAGGATCACCAGTCCAGACCAGTATAAACCAGCAATCAAATAAAGAAGGAACAAAGAACAGGCCATGCCTACAAACCAAATGACAATATGTTCAAATACTGTAATATATTAAATCTCACTTTATCTTAAAATAAAGTTTATTTATTCATCACAAGTAAGGCTTACATTAACACTGCAATGAAGTTACTGTGAAATTCCCCCAGTCGCCATACTCCGGCATCTGTTCAGGTCAATGCATCTAACCAGCACGTCTTTCAGACTGCAGGAGGAAACCGGAGCACCCGGAAGAAACCCACACAGACGTGGGGAGAACATGCAAACTCCACACAGACAGTGACCCAAGCTGGGAATCGAACCCAGCGCTGTGAGGCAGCAGTGCTAACCACTGTGTCACTGTGCCGCCCCACTCAATTATCAATTATCTTAATTGAAATGATAACCATGGAACCAGCTTCAAACCATTGAACATCACTGAATCCCCACTGTCAACATCCTTGGGGTTACCATTGACCAGAAACTCAACTGGACTCACCACATAAACACAGTGGCTATAAGAGCAGGTCAGAGGCTAGGAATATTGCAGCAAATAACTCACCCCCTGACTCCCTAAAGCCTGTCCACCATCTACAGGGCACAAGTCAGGAGTGTGATGGAATACTCCCCATTTGCTTGGATGGGTACAGCTCCGACAACACTCAAGAAACTTGACACCATCCAGGACAAAGCAGCCCACTTGATTGGCACCACATCCACAAACATTCAATCCCTCCACCACCGACACACAGTAGCAGTAGTGTGTACTATCTGCAAGAAATGCACCAAAGCTCCTTAGGTAACACCTTCCAAACCTATGACCACTTCCATCTGGAAGGACAAGGGCAGCAGATACATGGGAACACCACCACCTGTAAGTTCCCCTCCAAGCCACCCACCATCCTGACTTGGAAACATATTCGCTGTTCCTTCGCAGTCGCTGGGTCAAAATCCTGGAATTGCCTCCTTAACGGTGTTGTGGGTCAACCCACAGCACATGGACTGCAGAGTTTCAGGAAGGCAGCTCACCACTACCTTCTCAAGGGAAACTAGGGATGGGTAATAAATGTCACATTATCAGTAACCCCCACAGCTTGCCTCCTGGAATTACTGGCTGTCCTGTCTGGAGACAATACCCATCTCTTTAACCTGTGCTTAATGCTCCCTCCACTCACATTGTCTGTATCTTTAAGACCTGGTTGGTTGTAGGGATTCGCATTCTAATCAGTATTCTGTAACTTGATTTTGTGTCTCTGTGCCCTGTTTGAGAGCAGATATCCACTCCATCTGACGAAGGAGCAACGCTCCAAAAGCTAATGGTATTTGCTACCAAATAAACCTGTTGGACTTTAACCTGGTGTTGTTAAAACTCTTACAATAAATGCTGGCCAGTTAGCAACGCCCATGACCCACAAATGAATAAAAACAAACATAGTCTGAAAGGACTCCATTTGTTTCCTACAATAGTGGGGAGACACGGTGGTTAGCATGACTGCCTCACAGTGCCGGGGACCTGGGTTAAATTCCGGCCTGGATCACTGTCTGTGTGGAGTTTGTGCGTTCTCCCCATGTCTGTGTGTATTTCCTCTGGGTGCTCCAGTTTCCTCCCACAGTCTAAAGATGTGTGGATTAGCCGTGGCAAATTGCCCCTTAGTGTCAGGGGGATTAACAGGGTAAACACATGGGGTTACAGGGATAGGGCCTGGGTGGGATTGTTGTCCATGTAGGCTCGATGGACCAAATGGCCTCATTCTGCATTGTAGGAATTCTATAATTCTTCTGAATAGCGAGCCAGCAATGAGCTTATTATCAGTTATTGAATGTTTTCGTGTAGAAATCTTAGGACTGGTCTCGTTAGTGCTGCCTAGCCAATTAAGAATGAAAAATCTTCAGGGAGTGCAGGACACCCTGCCGTTTTGCGGCAGTTCATTGAAGATAACAGGGACAAATGAGAGAGCCAGAGATGAAAGATGTGCGACACAGTTAGTGCTATCTTTGAGACATCCAGATGTGTCGTGTTGAAGAACAGAAAAGTAATGGACTCAATTGATTTTGATTGGGCCACAGACAAGTATTTTAGTAAGTTATGTGGGTCAGACTTCCTGTAGTTTCGAGCTTTTCAGAAGCCCAAACTCATATCAAAAGGCAGAAGACTTTGTTTAGATTTAAATAATCCTGAGTAAAATCAAATTAGAACAATGCAGACCGTTGTTGCACCATATCGCCAGTGTTATTGTGTAGAGTTATGATGTAAAGGATAATAATTATTAGAGAGATGAATGGGAGAGGGATAAAGAACACCAGCAGCCAATTAGACAAAGAACACCAGCAGCTTAACATCAGGCATGGTGGACTAAGCTGTAGACTAACCCAATTCTGGGCTGGGATGCTGGAATTAGCGGTGAAAGCTCTGGGAACTTGATAAATAAAGGAAAAGAACAGGAAACTGTGGAGACAACAATTGAAAAGGTGAATGGAAAGAAACTTAGAAGTTGAAATTGCAACAAAAGCTGATGATAAATGCTACTAGCTTCTGTGCCAGGAAAATGAAACACAACTTTTTTCCGGCTGTTCATGCTGGTGGGATATTTTGGTCCTGCTGCCAATAGTGCATCCCCCACCGCCAACCCCCTCCCCACCCCCCCCCCCCTCCCCCCCGCCCGCCACCACAACCGCCACAGGGTTCTCCACCTTGGGAGAATTTTTTGAATGAGCAGGTTGCCCCCTTCTTGACCCTCAGCGGCCTGCCCAGTGATAGCTGCTAAGCTTCCCACTTGACTTGGGCGCTCCCCGCCCCCCACCGCCAGTAAAATAGGAAATCCCATTGACAGCAGCGGGAGCAGAAGATTTCACCACCAGCAAGCATTGCACTGCCTTCCGCCAGGAAAACCACGCAGCAAGGAGGTCAGAAAATCCCAAAGGTTTACTGAGTGGAATAAAAGCAAAGACTGCTCGGATTTCACTTGGTGTGGAAACGTGACCAGGTTTATGGAAATTTACTGTCAATTTTTAAGAAGTTCCAGAATTTCTTTCACCAGAATTTCTTACGTTTGAAGTCTGTTGTAAAAGAAGCACGTGTTATTGGTCGCTTTTATTATCAGTGTCTGCCTCTGTGCTGTGCACTGTACCTTTCCCTTGGATTCGCACCATAGATCATCATGGATCACAGCTCACCATCAGAGAATTCCTACAGTGCAAAAGGAGGCCATTCGGCCCATTGAGCCTGCAGCAACAACAATCCCACCCAGACCCTATCCCCATAACCCCACGTATTTATTCTGCTCATCCCCCTGACACTAAGGGGCAGTTTAGCATGGCCAATCCACCTAACCTACACATCTTTGGATGTGGGAGAAAACCAGAGCACCCAGAGGAAACCCATGCAGACACGGGGAGAACGTGCAAACTCCACACAGTCACCTGAGGCTGGAATTTGAACTCTGGTCCCTGGTGCTGTAAGACGGCAGTGCTGACCACTGTGCCACCATGCCTCCCACCACTATATGGTTAACAGTATGGTTTAAATTTGCTAATTGTTTGTTCTATGTATTTATAGATACAAGTATTATTTGTGAGATTCTTGAGCCGTATTTTGGTTTTGAATCAGTTTATACTGTGAATATTTCTTGATCTGGGAATATCAAATAAAAACCTGGCAATCTGAGTTCTTGACCCATTACAGAGGTCACTATTTCTCAGTTTGATGAAACTGTAAACGCGGTCATAATGTCATTTTAAACTTGTACACCCAAAATTCGGGAAACCTTTGAGCATGTAGGGAGTTAAGACAATCTAAACTTTTTAAAATACTTTTTGTGTGAACTGGAATACAGCAAAACAAGATACTTACAGTTAACTTAAGAATGCCTGGCCTTAATTGTTTTAAATCAATTTGAAACTTTACAAAGCAATATCTTTGGTTCCTTCAAGTGCAAGGTCTGATAATGTGATTGACTTTTCCCAGACACCTGAAGATTTTGAGAAGTAAGAAGCAAATGGAATAAAAGAGAATTCACTTGAGAAGGTGATGATGAGCTGCCTTCTTGAACCGCTACAGTGGCTGCGGTGTGGGTACATCCACACTGCTGTTAGGGCGGGAGTTCCAGGAATGTGACCCAGTGACAGTGAAGGAATGGCGACATATTTCCAAGTCAGGATGGTGAGGTGACTTGGAGGGGAGCTTCCACATGACGGTGCTCCCATGTGTCTGCTGCCCTTGCACTTAGAATCATAGAATCCCTACAGTGCAAAAGGCAGCCATTCGACCCATCGAGGCTGCGCTGACCACAATCCCAAACAGGCCCTATTCCCGTAACCCCACACATTTACCCTGCTAACCCCCTGACACTAGGGTTAATTTAGCATGGCCAATCAACCTCACCTGCACACCTTTGGACTGTGGGAGGAAACCGGGGCATCCGGAGGAAACCCACGCAGACACAGGGGTAAACGCGCAAACTCCACACAGACTGTGTGACTTCCTGACTTTTAGATGGTGGTGGTCGTATGCTTGGAAGGTGCTACCTAAAAAAACCAGTGAGAACAGTGGGAAAGATCAGATTGCCAAGAGGTTTGATATTATATTAGAAGTGCGGGAGCTACTTTGTTTCAGGGCGAGATAAATAACATTCAAAATCGGAATATCCCCGATGGATCTTACAGAGGTGCAGGGTGAGGCCCTTTGGATTGGATCAATCCAGGCAGCTGTCATATTGAGGACTCGAGATGTTAATTTGCCTTTAACAGAAGCTACAATGATAACAATACAAGATAACTTGCGATTTTAGCAGGTTTATCAGGTGGGCCATTTAGTCAGTGGCTAGGTAGCAGATTGATCCAAAAACTAATAGAATTAGATCGACTTAGTTATAACTAGCATCCAATTGTAAATTGGTTTGAGAAAAAAAAGCATGAACTTAATCAATGATGAGATAAAGGAGGAAAAAATTGAAAGGTTTTATTCCTTTTCTACTCTGAGAGGCAGCAATATTTCAGAGCAGTTTCTTTGAAAAAGCCTGTGTAAGTATTTCAGTAAGAGTTTTAACAACACCAGGTTAAAGTCCAACAGGTTTATTTGGTAGCAAATGCCATTAGCTTTCGGAGCGCTGCTCCTTCGTCAGATGGAGTGGAAGGAGCAGCGCTCCGAAAGCTAATGGCATTTGCTACCAAATAAACCTGCTGGACTTTAACCTGGTGTTGTTAAAACTCTTACTGTGTTTACCCCAGTCCAACGCCGGCATCTCCACATCATTAGTATTTCAATACCACTCCAGACTGTGGCTTCACCCACCTTTCCTTTATTGTAAGAATGTTAAAAAGCTTTTGTTGAACCGTGAACCTTCATCTCCTATTCAGTTGCAGAAGGGATAGGACCGTATGGTCTGTCGAGCCTGCTCCACCATTCAATACCATCTGATCTTGGACTGACCGGCCGTTCACGCCAGTCTCCCACCGCAGCGAGGTCGGAGAATTTGGCGCCCAGTCAAACCTCCATTCACTGCAGCAGGATGGGAAAATCCTGCCGGCGTGAATGTTGTTTTCAAACAACAAGTTTTAAAAGATGGAGAGCCATTTTAAAATCAAAGTGTTACTTAACAGGAACCAAGGTAGGTCAGCGAGCACAGGGGAGACGAGTGAACAATATTATGTCTGTGGTCTGATATTGAGACTAATAATAAACCACAAGACCAGTGGTAGTTGTGATGACTTCAGCCAGGCTAATAAGGTTGGCTTGCTCGAGTGTGAAAGGAAGGACCTGATGAGTCTTAATTGATGGTTAGATCAGGGAGTCTCTCATGCTCCCTATTTAAAGCAGGTGTGCCAGTCTCCCAGGCTGCATTCAACAGGGAGCAACTGGAGAGCTGGCTGTGTACAGATGGATGGTGTAAATAAAGTAACTTGGTGACGGGACTTTCACCTCCGTGGAGTTCTTACAGCAGTAAACTAACGAGAACAGTTTATTAACACGTCTTTATCCTAACACAGTGTTGTACCTGTTAATTCTCAGATACTTTCGATCAGTTTGCTTACTCCAAGGTTTTACCCCAGTGCCCTTATTTACAAGATGGACAAAGGATAAACACAAGTAAAGGTTCAATAAGTTTATTAATAATAACACTATTAACCCTTAAATTACCCACATAAAACAAGAGGATACCCCAGATTCAAGTATACTACCCGCAAAGATGGTTTGGTTAAACTGCAGGCTCGATTCTCTGAGTCCCTCTGCTCCGTCGTCATGAAGGTGAGTCTCGATGGAAGCTTCTTCCTTCCTTCCTTCTCTGGGCAGTTTTCCGGATGGTCAAGTTCGCCTCCTTCGTCGAGTCTTCGCTGCTGGTGTGTCTGAGATGGGTACCTTTATCCCCCGGCCTGCCTGCCTTTCCAGAAACGTCTCTGGTTTCCGGCCAATGAGGTCCCAGGAGGGGGTTCCGATACCCAGTGAGTTTCTTGATGTCTGCCTGACAAGACACTGGGGCCTGCCCCCAGGTGTCCATCTCCATGCTGTCACTTACATGTAACCTGCTGTCAGATAAGGTAACTGCAGGAAATCTAGGGTGACAGAAAGTCTGGCCTGATCTGGGCTTCTAACAATAGGCCGGTGCATTTCAATGGGGTGCGATGATCTCCTACTGGGTCTCAGTCGAGTGCAATGATCTTTGATGGGTCAGGCCCAGACATATTTGGTTATTTATATAATTGGCCTGCCGAGGTTTAACTGTGTTTCATTTTAATATGCCCAATTCTTTAATTTAGAATATCCAATTTAATCAGCCTTAAAACTAGGCCCTGATTATATTACCACAACAGTCAACACAAGTCTGGCGAGGCAAGCTCTGTAAGAAGTCTCACAACACCAGGTTAAAGTCCTCCAGTTTTATTTGGTAGCACAAGCCACAAGCTTTCGGAGCGCTGCTCCTTCATCAGGTGAGTGGGAGTTCTGTTCACAAACAGGGCATATAAAGACACAAACTCAATTTACAAAATAATGGTTGAAATGCGAGTCTTTACAGGTAATCAAGTCTCAAAGGTGCAGACAATGTGAGTGGAGAGAGGGTTAAGCACAGGTTAACGAGGTGTAGTATTGTCTCCAGCCAGGACAGTTAGTGAGATTTTGCAAGCCCAGGCAAGTTGTGAGGGTTACAGATAGTGTGACATGACCCCCAAGATCCCGGTACCATGCCTCGGGACATCCTTTCCTGCAGCGTATCAGGTAGACAACATTGGCCGAGTTGCAAGAGTATGTACCGTGTACCTGATGGATGGTGTTCTCATGTGAGATGATGGCATCCGTGTCGATGATCCGGCACGTCTTGCAGAGGTTGCTGTGGCAGGGTTGTGTGGTGTCATGGTCACTGTTCTCCTGAAGGCTGGGTAGTTTGCTGCAGATAATCGTCTGTTTGAGGTTGTGCAGTTGTTTGAAGGCAAGAAGTGGGGGTGTGGGGATGGCCTTGGTGAGATGTTTACCTTCATCGATGACATGTTGAAGGCTCCGGAGAAGATGTCATAGCTTCTCCGCTCCGGGGAAGTACTGGAAGACGAAGGGTATTCTGTCCGCCGTGTCCCGTGTTTGTCTTCTGAGGAGGTTGGTGCTGTTTTTCGCTGTGGCGCGTCGGAACTGTCAATCGATGAGTCGAGCGCCATATCCTGTTCTCATGAGGGCATCTTTCAGTGTCTGGAGGTGTCTGTTGCGGTTCTCCTCATCTGAGCAGATCCTGTGTATACGGAGGGCTTGTCCGTAGGGGATGGCTTCTATAACGTGTTTAAGGTGGAAGCTGGAGAAGTGGAGCATCATGAGGTTATCCGTGGGCTTGCGGTACAGAGCATTTAGGCAAGCTCTTCCCAGGGTGCGTCCCAGGTCACCTGACCCATTCTCTTAAAAAGGGACATGCCCCCAACATATGTAACAAACAAGACTTTGTGTGAGTAAGAACTGGGCATCACAGTTTTGGAGGACTTCAAGTGATTTGGAGTCTAAAATGTGGGGCTGGTGGGGGGGCGGCATGGGGAGGGGGGATGTGTGGTCAGCCAGAAACATGTTAGCACACTCAAGTATAATGGCAAGAAGACTTATGTCTGCCTGCATATAAATATTACATTTTAAAAACATACACAGACATACATCAAATCACTGGGGCAGGCAGCACTGTAGACGACTACCTGCTTGACCCACAGTGTTCTTCCATGATATTAATGCAGGAGGCAGTGCAGGGCATATAGGTAATGGTCCACAGTGCACCCTTTTCATGAGGAATCAACACAAGTCTGTCCGTATGTGAACAAATTTCTCCCCCTCAGTTTTTATATTGACAAATGGAAATCATGATTTGATAAATTAATCTCTTGGGCTCTTGAGTAAAGCTACTCTGGATTCTCCATTTGCTTATCTTTAAAACAGACAGCCACCACAAGCATACTGATAATGCAGCAGAGATCCACTAGAATTTTAAGGATTTAAGAATCTCTATACATATATATCACAGCCTGGTGACTATTTGGACTAAAGTCTTTGGCCAGAACTTTCTGGCTGTTCACGATGGCGGGATCTTCTGGTCCTGCCGATGGTGCACCCCCGCGTGGGTGCAAGGGGAGCCTTCAATAGAAAACCCCACTGACAATGGTGACCAGAAGGTCCCGTCGCCGGCCAATGGCGGGCCATCTCCTCTGCCGTGAAACATGCGGCAGGTTGGGTGGGCAATCCTGCCCATCGGTGGTTGGAGGGGAGACGGTGGGCATGTTACTAGACTAATAACCCCGAGACCCCAAGTTAATGCTCTGGGGAAATGGGTTCAAATCCCACCAAGGCAGCTGGTAGAATTTAAATTCAATCAATAAATCTGGAATATAAAGCTCGACTCATCTTGACCATGAAAACTATCAAGTTTAAAGTTTATTAGTGTCACAAGTAGACTTGCGTTAAAACTGCAATGAAGTTACTGTGAAAATCCCCTAGTCGCCCACTCCAGCATCTGTTCGGGTGCACTGAGGGAGAATTTAGTATGGCCAATGCACCTAACCAGCACGTCTATCAGACTGTGGGAGGAAACCGGAGCACCCGGAGAAAACCCACACAGACACGGGGAAAACGTGCAAACTCCATACAGACAGTGACCCAAGCCAGGAATCGAACCCGGGTCCCAGGCACTATGAGGCAGCAGTGCTAACCACTGTGCCACCATGCTGCCCTCATTGATGGTTATAAAAATCTATTTGGTTCACTGATGTCCTTTAGGGAAGGAAATCTGCCATCCTTACCTGGCCTTGCCTACATGCGACTCCAGGCCTACAGCAACGTGGTTGACTCTTGCCTCTGAAATGGCCGAGCAAGACACTCAATTCAAAGGCTTCTTGGGATGGGTGATTGTCCCTTTAAAGACCAATCTGCAGAGAGTAAGGGTCACATGACCTGGGGAACCAATCAATCGGGGAGCAGGGTGGAGGATCATTTTGGTAAGTGCTGGCTTCTGTACTCAGAGACATCTTGGGAGCTGATTGCGGCCATGAAGCTGCAAGCCTCTGTATAGTTTTAACCTGTAGATAAACAAGTTGTGTTTTTCTTAACCAAATTAATGAACACCTTTTACAGACAACAAATGCCAGCCTTGTCAGTGACGCTGATATCCTGGCCAGAATCTTATGGCCTTGCCATGCTATCCTGCTGGGTGGGCAGGGCCATAAAATCCTCGCCCCCATGAAAGAATGAAGAAATTTACCTATTCAGGATCAGTTGTTCATGACAGAGTGCCTCACAAGGGGCGATATGAAAACTACCTCCAAATTAATTGCAAGCACGTCTGTCCCTAATGTAAAACCACCGAGGCTGGGTATCACATGTCTTCAGAAATTGGAACTGATAAAAAAATAAAATTGAACTCAGTTCTGCTTCAAGCACTCGGGATGGGAAACTCTCTCTGAAGTTTGTTCTAATGCAGGTCAGAAACTCCAAAGCATTCCATGAAGTCTGCCTGGATCATAAGTTTTACACTTTGAATTTGGCTAGGGTGAGCATGAACACTTCAGGTACGATTCAACTGACCACTCGGGAGATTTCATCAAACAAAGTTTATTTCAGTATACAGTTAACACGTAGAGAAAGAAAATTAGCAATAACTTTAACCAATTTCAAACAAGAAAGAAAAACAGTCATGATATTGTATAACCCTTAATGAATATAGAAAGTGTCCCAATCAAACCAACCCAACAAACAAAACCCTTGCCACAGGTTTAACACAGCAAAGACTAATGCTCACTTGATACTGGAATTTAGTCCTTTGGTTGAATGCTGCTGTTCTCTTGAGGCACATTTCGACAAACTTGGAGTCGGAACAGCTTCCTAGAACACCAGGGAAACTCTAGTCAAGCCAACCACCAACAGCAGATTTTCTACTCCAGGTAGGCCAGGAACCTTGCTTCCAGTTAACAGCAGAATTTTCAAAACCAGGGAGAGAGAGAGAGAGAAAAGCACTGCTTTCCAGCTTGATGACCCCCCTTCAAAACTAAAACTGAAAAACGAGTCCTTAATTTTTTTCCTGGGGAGGAACCACCTTGACTTGTCAATGAATCTCCCCCCCTCACAATGCAAGGTCATAAAAGATTCCAGAGCAAAAAATAAACAAAACCCCATTTAAGCCATTGAAGTAGCAATAAAAGGACTTCTAGCAGAAAGCCCAGCAACAATGAGAAAAAACAGCTTACAACTGCAGAGAACATGATTTTTTAAAAAAATTTCTTGAAGGTACACTAACGTCACACATTTGAGGGAATAATCACATTTTCATTAAAAGAGACTCACGGAAAGTAGTTTACATGATCTTTGTGCATCAAAGAAAAATGTTTGGGAGGAAATAAAATTGAAACTTGACAACCCGTCAATCCAACAAATGTACAATATGAAGGCAGTAGCACGATTCAAAGTGGGAAGGGCCGCAGAATCGCATTGGAGCAAGTGGATCCGGATACCAATGGAGAAAACTGATGGAGGAATGAAATGGTGGGGGTGCAGGTGGAAAACTGGCATGAAATGGGAAGCTAATTAAGATTAGTAAGCATGCAGTTAAGAGTCATTTGCATGCCGCTGAATGCTGGCAAGCACACCTTTTGGAGTTATGTAGGTGGCGAGCGGGTCATCAGATTCCCAGTCATTGGTAATGTTGAAGTCAGGGGTCTCTCCATGGATGGAAGGCCAGCTGTTTTGTAGCTGCCTTCCTCAGCAGAATACATGATTCACAAAGTTATAGTCTGAGGGGATAAATTGGGAAAAGGGCTGATGGTATATTCTGAGAGGTATAGATTGGAGGGGGAAGGGCTGATGATATGGTCTGGGGATATAGATCGGAGGGCAAAGGGCTGATGATATATTCTGAAGTATATTGATGGGAAGGTAGGAGCTGAGGGTAGAGTCCAATAAGCATACATTGGCACTTTAAATTCAGGGTTAGCAGCCAGTGAAGGGACTAAACTCAGACCACGCCCTATTGTTGGTCTGATGAGCAATGGAGAAGCAGAGCTGAGGGAAGTGCCTGCAGGCTCCAGAGTTATCAGAGAGAAAATGTTCATCCCCGCCAAGTAATTGGACAGGCCCCACACATCACTTCCTCTAATTGGCTGGCTACCACCACCACCATGCGGCTCAGTGGGGTGAGGTAATGTTTCAAATGATCAAGGCACTGACACAAACTACACCAAAAATATTTAATTAAAGGAATCATCAGGATATAGTTAAACACACTGGCCGGAATGCCACCACCCCACCCTGCCATGAGAATCAGTGCGGGCGAGGGGCGGACAATGGGAAGGTCCGTTGACCTAGGGTGGGATTTTATGGTTTCGGGACAAGTCAGGCCGTAAAATCCCGCCCATAGTTACCTGGTTAGGGATTGGTGTTAAAATAGGGAGAGTCATGCAATTTTGATGGGGACAATTGAGGGTTGGGGAGAAATCATATTTAGTAAAAATTATCCACAAGGTGCAAATGCGTCAGGGGAGAACTGAAGGGTCTTTTCAGTCCATAAGATGTATTAACCATATGGGGAACTTTAATTTTAACTCTGATGTATTATGATTTTCTTTGTATCATGATCTGTGGCTTGACACACATGTGCTTGGTTGAGATGCTAACAGCTTAGAATCAACAGCGGCTGGGAGTTTATGGCCTCCCGCCATGGTGGGATATTTTGGCAGCGGGGGCAGGCCACCATTGGCCGACAGGATCCCTGGTGGCGCGACCACTGAGCAACACAAATGACCTTTGACTTTTGTTATGACGCGGAGGTGATTTTCCCTCTGCTCGATTTTGGAACCACCCAAAGGGATATACCTCTCCTCGTAATCTTGTGCAAGTGTGTGTGTGTCTGTGAGGTAGTAGGAAGTTACTGGTTTTGGTAAATTAAAGCAGGATCTGACACTCTCTATCCTGAACAATTAACAGATCTTTAGTCTTTAAAACTGGTGACAACATTATTAAAACAATTAACACACTGAATAAAATCCCAGTAGAATGCGGTTCAAATATTACCAGACTCATTCAGGAATAATGAAAAAAATCATTACAGAATTCAATCGCTCTCAATTAATATGCAAACAAGCATCTTTTAGAAGTATGACTTTCTCCGGTGATGCTCTCATCAGGAACACTTTATGAGTTGGTATCTCTCTCTATTTTGATGGTGGTTTTATGAACTCATGCATGAAAGTGCAGGATTTACATGAGAGCCTCGCCTACCCGCCTTCCGACTCAGGGTGGCAAGCATACTCTGACAGTTATCCCCTCTTGTCCGGGTGTATATACCTGGAATTACCTCACAGTATTCCTGCAACCTGAGTGGCTTGCTGTCAACTACCCTCACATTTGAATTCCATTGGTTCTGTGTCTCTGCGTGCTTGCTTTAAACTCATTGGTCCAATTCAAAAGCCTGCGTTGGTTAGGTTGGAACACTGACTGCTAGTCTTTGATAGAAATGTTGCAAAGACCTGCTTCTGCAGCCTACACTCTGCAATCTTAAAATCCACGCATAAAGAGGCAATGCTATATGATTTCTTCTTTTTTCGCTTAACATTTCTTTTATGCAACTTCACAACACATTGATGGGACCGGAAGACCCCCATCACTGGTAAATGGCGAGCCACTTGCACTACTGGAAAACCCACCTGCGTGAGTGCGGGGGAGAGGGGCTGGAAAATCTCGGCCAGTGTCCTGCAGAAGGAAAAAAAATAACGTTGAGTCAGAAATAACGGACGGCATGTTCCATTCTCTGCACAGGATGCTGGCTGAGGCAAGAAAACTGGCTCGCAGGCTGCGCAGCCAATTTTTCTCTCCAGGTAATCCAGCACTCTGCAGGTCCATGGTATCACGCTGGCAGAGAGGTAAACTTAAAAGAACTGGCAGCCGGGAGTCCCGAGATCCCTACAGAAGAACAACCTCACCCCACACGCACACAGAAACAGGGGTCAATGCCAGGGGGGAAGTGTCATTTGGCAATGCCAAGGTACTGCCTGGGCATATCCTCTCCCCCAAGGGGCTACACTTACCCGGTGGGGTCCCTTCACCTCGTTTTTAAAAAGCAATTGCGAGGGGGAATTTTTTATGTGGAGGAACGATATGGCAGTGAAGCCCCCTAATCATATTAAAATTTATTGAAATGAGGGGTCATCTTACCACCTCCACTTCTAGCTGGGAATCTTGTTACATCAATGGCTGGAGGCAAGGAGAATCGGAAAACAAGACCTCGCGGCGAGATTCAAATTGACGTCTACAGTTTGGGTTTTTAATGGGTATTTGGGAGAATTGGACATTCTAGGAGTTAAATGACCACAAACAGAAGACTAAGATTACTAGTCTGCAAAATGCCACACTTTTCAGACTTCAGATGGAGCTTGTATCACCAATGGTCTTGCGAATTGTAGAATTGTCCGTGTTTTTTTGCTTCAGTGGATATGGCAAAAAGCTGGAGAGGCTTTTAACTGTCTTTCAGTCAGTTCTTGTCCAAAGGAAAGTGAAACTTGTGAATCATTGAAATGTAGCCAATTAAATTTGTTGCACTAATTCTCAGTATTATGCTTTGTTGGACTGGAGGTTAATAGTTTAATTGTGAATTTACGTGTTATATAAACTTAGGTCTTATTGAGTGCAGTGTACATGATTGGATGGGTTTTTCTGTCGATCAGGTTTTTAGGGTATATTCCTGTAGTGTTGGGTCACTGTGAGTGTACTAGCACTAGAAGAGACACTGATCCAGACAGGTGCAGATCATAGAATCATAGAATCCTACAGTGCAGAAGAAGGTCATTCAGCCCATCGAGTCTGCACCACAATCTCACCCAGGCCCTATCCCCATAACCCCATGCATTTACCCTAGCCAGTCCCCCTAACACTAAGGGGTAATTTATCATGGCCAATCCATCTAACCTGCTCATCTTTGGACTGTGGGAGGAAACCAGAGCACCCGGAGGAATCCCACGCAGACATGGGGAGAATGTGCAAACCCCACACAGACAGAGAGCCAAGCTGGGAATCGAACCCGGGTCCCTGGCGCTGTGAGGCAGCAGTACTAGCCACTGTGCCACTGTGCCATCACTGTGATGCGTATCTAAGTAGGAGAAATGGGGATTGGGTCATATTATTCTCAGTTGGTCTTTGTAATTTGCTGCTCAAATGCTGTAACATATTAAATCTCAGTTATGCTGAAATAAAACCATGACTATTACCAATATGGAGTTAGCTTTGAACAATTCATAAGGGATTCCAATTCTTTTCTTATTTATATAGCGTGAGACTGGAATCCCATGTAGGCCAAACTGGGTGGATGGGTTAGCAAATTCACATCCCCTGAAGGCAATAACAGAACAATTGGATTATTGTGACAATCTGAAAGTTCCCATTTCCCTTATTTTTCTGCCAGAATCTAAAAAAAAATAATGATTTCATTTTCAGGGTCAGCAACATCACTAACGGCTGCAGGGCATTCTGAAGGGCAAGGGTGAACAGTCAAAGGTTGCGGTTGATATTGGTACCGAGGGCATGGGTAGACCAAGGCGTGAGGTCCTGCAACAAGAAGTTAGGGAAGTAGGTGGCAGACTGGAAAACAACCTCAAAGGTTGTAATCTCTGAATTTCTTCCAGTGCCATAGGCTGGTAAGTACAGGAAGAGGGGGGGGGAGGGTGGCGAGTGCAGATGAATGCGTGGTTGAAGAGATGGTGCAGGAGGGAGGGCTTTAGTTTCCTGGATCACTGGGTCCATTTCTGAGGAAGGTGGAACCTTAACAAGTCGGACAGGTTGCACCTGAACCGGAACGGGGCCAACATTCTTGCAGGAAGGTTGGCTCGTGCTTTTGAGGGGGTTTAAACCAATTTGGCAGGAGGATGGGTTATGGAATGGAGGGACAGTAAGCGGTGATGCACAGCAAAATATAGAAGAGAAACCAAGCCAGTCTGGAAAACAGAGTGAAGATAGACATGTTAAGGCACAAAGGAATATGGGAAGACTGGATGGCATTTATATAAATGCAGCACGTCTTAAGGGCAAAGCAGATGAATTGAGGATGTTAAAAGCAAAATACTGCAGATGCTGGAATTGGAAACAGAAAGAGAAAATGCTGGAAAATCTCAGCAGGTCTGACAGCATCTGTGGAGGGAGAATAGAGCCAATGTTTCGAGTCTAGATGACCCTTTATCAGAGCTGTACATCAGAGCAAGTTCTTTTGTTCTGTTTCTTTTATCAAGCATTTTTGGTGCAATCTGCAAACTGAGTATTGTGCACAGTTCTGGAATCCACATTAGAGGAGGGATGTGATAGAATTGGAAAGGGTGCAGAGATTTTTAAGGATGTCGTCTGGGCTGGAGAGTTTTAGAGATTGGACAGACTGGGGTTGTTTTCCTTGGAGCAGAGGAGACTGGGTGGGGGTGGGGGGAGGGGGGGAGCGGTGGGGGCGGGGGACATAATTGAGATGTATAAAATTATGAGGGGCATAGATAGAGTAGACAGGAAGAAACTTTTCCCCTTGGTAGAGGAATCAATGACCAGGGAGCATAGATTTAAGGTGAGGGGCAGGGAGTTTAGAGGGGATGTGTGGAAAACCTTTTTCACATGGTGGGTTAGCACTGCTGCCTCACAGCGCCAGGGACCTGAGTTCGATTCCCGGCTTGGGTCACTGTCTGTGTGGAGTTTGCACATTCTCCCTGTGTCTGCGTGGGTTTCCTCCGGGTGCTCCGGTTTCCTCCTACAATCCAAAGATGTGCGGATTAGTGGATTGGCCATGCTAAATTGCCCCTTAGTGTCAGGGGGACTAGCTAGGGTAACTGTATGGGGTTATGGGGATAGGGCCTGGGTGGGATTGTGGTCGGTGCAGACTCGATGGGCCGAATGGCCTTCTTCTGCACTGGAGGATTCTATGATTCTATGATTCACCCAATGGTTGGTGGGAGCCTGGAACTCAGTGCCTGAAAGAGTGGCAGAGGCAGAGACCCTCATAATGTTTAAGACGTATTTAGATGTGCACTTGAGACGCCAAAGCTATGGGCCAAGTGTGGATAATAGGATTACATTAGTTACATGGTTTGTCTTTGACTGGCACAGACATGATGGGCCGAAGGGCCTTTTTCTGTGCTGTACACCTCGATGACTCTATGAACGTACCACAGTCAGTTATCCGGTGAAAAAAAAATACTTCCACTCGTAATGCTGACCATAACTCATTCAACATGATCAAGTTTGCCTCAGAATATATTTATCATTATCTTCTGCCTGCAAAAATATATTCTCTTTTTCTAAAATAAAGCCAAATACAGAAAGCTGAATAAGGGAAAAGAAAAAGAGACAAATGAGTATTCCTTCTGCATAAATGCAACACACAAAAGAAAGGAGAAAATGGAAACCTTAGCATAGATTTTTGAATTTGATATATTAGCATTAATATAAATGTCAGAGTGTTATTATTTGTGATAGCAGTTGTATTTTTGAAGATGAAGCGTGGGTCTTGCGTTAGAATGGTAATTGTTTTCTAAATTATTCACCTAACTCTATAATGGCAATTCAAAATTGACGTTGTAACTTTTGTTCATTGAGTAAACCTATTATGATGAATAATTCAGCAAGTCGGTAATCTACCTCGTGTCTAGTTCCCATACAGTAGCTCAAATGATGGAAAGTCATTGACTCTATCATTGTCATTTTCAAAATTGTAAGCGTAATGCTCCACAGTAACCATGCTGTTTCTGCGCAGAGACCCAGACACTGGCCTTCAACCTGAGTCCAAAATGATGTCTGATTGGTGCAATCAAGTAGCCCTGCGTTTGCTGGTTGTAAAAGTCCCAAATGAAATGAGTTTGAACTTCTTCCTAGTGCTTCAAGTCGACAGAACAAAAATACCCCAAATTTGACATTATTATTATTTAGCCCCTCAGCAGAAAGTTCCCTCAGGTGGATCACAGCTGGTTGGTGCGTGAAATGGAAAAAGTGCCACAGGACTGGCATTTTTTTTTACATTTTCCACTTCAGCAATCATGTCAATCTTTTTTTTTTCCCCCCTGAGGTTGTGGCTAAAGCCAGGTTATTAGAGCAGAGGGGTAAAAGGGTGCAGCTGAAGTGGAAGTTCCTGTGGCTGACGCTGGAGGCCCTATGAAAAGTTTCCCATTGTACAGCACTAACTTTCGTAAGAATAATATTTACCAAACAATATCTGTGGAGAGAGAACAGAACGAGCGTTTCAAGTCCGGATGACTCTTTGTCAGAGCAGTCACATTCTCCAACACCAGAAAAGTATATCAGCAGTGCACCTCCCATGGAAAGAATTACATTGCATCTGCAGCACAGAAAAAAGTATTTCAGCCCAATTCCTCTATGTTTGTAATGATGCACACTCATAGACCGTGTCAGGAATACAAGAGATATTTATTAAAAAAGAAAAACTGCACAGAGGCTGGCAGCCCCCTGGCTGCCTTGAAGCAGTGATGGGAGATGCTGGCATTGGACTGGGGTGGGCACAGTAAGAAGTCTCACAAACATCAGATTAAAGTCCTGGTGGCATCACGAGCTTTCGGAGCGCTGCTCCTTCATCAGGTGAGCCACTCACCTGATGAAGAAGCAGCACCCTGAAAGCTCATGATACCAAATAAACCTGTTGGACTTTAACCTGGTGTTGTGAGACTTCTTACTGTGCCTTGAAGCAGCCCACTGGCTTCCCCAGTCCCCTACGTGTCTTCTACATGTCTTCAGACTGTCTTCTGCCCAAGATATGACCCACCCCCAGGGGTGATTATCCACTTTCAGTACCAATTAGTCCCTCAAGCCAAATGACCCTCTTCTGTTGTGTTTCCCTGAAAGAAACAATCACCACACCCTTTAAATCCTTTGTACAATCTTCAATAACCAACTTACTCAAGCCCAAATTCGAACTAAATAACTTGGACAATTATAAATCAAGACATTGAGGGATTTTTCTGTTTCTTGTAGAACAGAGTAATTCTGTAGACCGAGATGCTTCCACAGGATCAACGTTAACAGGAATTGTAAATAATGGATACCTCTTCTGGCACAGGGAGTTCATTACAATTTATTTCTGCAGAGGCATAACAGGTGATCAAGTATTTTGGTGCCCATAGCTTCAAAAATATTTCTGGACAGCAACACTAACAGCTGACATGTCTCTCTGCTCCTCAAGCGACCCATAACTTTATGAACAAACCGCGCCTCCATGCCTACCGGTCACAGTCACAGAGACAATGGGTCGAATTTTCCTGTCCCGCCCGCCACGGGAATCTTAGCAGGTCGGACCATGCAAAGGACCATTGACCTCGGATGGGATTTTCTGGTCTTGGGGCAAGCGCGGCCGGAAAATCCCGCCCAATAATTCCAGAGATCTAACTTGATCCATTCCCGAAGTTTCATATTGTGGCACCATGTCATATTATTGAGTTAATATGGGTTTTTTAATTGTTGCAGTGGTGCTGGCCCATTGATGAGATCTTGAAGCTTGTGTGTTTTTAAACATAAACACCTTTATTGGTAGGCTTTAATGATGCACAGTTCCAAATACAGTCTTGCATGGAGCTCTTCCATGCAGGCTTGCTGCTTTTCAATTCACATGGCCATTTCAGCAACCTTGTTCTGGCACGTAATCTCAGTTTCTTTCTTTGTCTGAATTGATGATTCCACTGTCAATTTCAATGTTTTTACCTCTTCAGTTAATTTCTCATTGTCAAGGTTCCCTTCTTCAAGCTCTTATTCCCCTGATTCAATTCTTCACTGGACTTGCTCTTATTTTCTGGTTGCTTTTAAATGGAGTTCAGGATATACTACATTGTCCCATTTATTCTTAACTTCATTTTGTAGTTGGAGAAGTTAGGACGGCTTTTCTGGCAGAGGAGAAGGTTGGGATCAGATTTGATGGAGATGTTCAAAATCATGAGGGGAGTGGACAAAATATATAGGGAGAAACTGTTCACACTCATAAAAGGATTGAGAGTGAGCGGGACAGATTTGAAGTGATTTGTAAAAGAAGCAAATACGTTGTGAGATAATTCTTTTACACAAAGCGAGTGGTTCAGGTCTGGAATGCACTGCCTGGAAGTGTGGAGGAGGCAGATTCAATCGAGACATTCAAAAGGGCATTAGATGATTATTTAAATACAAACAGTGTGCCAGGGTGCGGGGGAAAGGTAGGAGAATGGCACTAAGCCATCATACTAATTCGCAGAGCCAGTGCAGACACGATGGGCCAAATGGCCTCCTTCTGTACCGTGACAATTCAGTGATTCTGTGACTTGACCAATGTTGAAAGTTATGCTCATATCCTGGGGATAAATTAAAAGAAATAGATCCATGGCAAGGAAACACAGGGCTGCATGTGATGAACACTGTTTTATTATTTGAAATAAGTAATTGACCTACTGAGTGTCACCTCAGGGATGCCTGATGTGCCTCGAGCATTTAAAATGAGTCCCCGAGTGAGTCAGAAAACATTAAATGAAGGGGCAAAGAAATTCTGATGGACCCACCAATGAAGCATATCCGCAATAGGGAGAAGCGAAAGCTAATGTCGCCATCAGAGCGAACAGCATCAAAAGCTAATGACATCGACTGAGCAAATGAGCAGCCTCAAGTCAATTGTATTGACATTATCGTGTGACAATGACCTGATGCGAAATTAACTTGCTCCATCTTGACATGAGCCCCATCTCCACCTTGCTGAGAGGTCAGGCTAATTGATGTTTGAATGCTATGCTGATGTTCTGCAATCCGGCAGCACTTGCCCCAAACATTGAAATTAGTGTCATGCAAATTAGAAACAAGTGTTGCCGTGTCTTTCAGTGGCATCTTGAAGAGATTTGAAAAATGTAATAATAAAATTTTGGGGAATATTTCATCTTGGAATCTGGTTCGAACTGCACGCAATGGTTTATTGATGACATTTTTCGGATAAGACAGTTTATTTGGTGCCATGCCTAATTGTTTTTTTTGCCTGGGAATCTTAACATAGAAACAGAGAAGATAGGAGCAGGAGGAGGCCATTTGACCCTTCGAGGCTGCTCCGCCATTCATTACAATCATGGCTGATCATCCAACTCAATAGCCTAATCCTGCTTTCCCCCCAAAACCTTTGATCCCGTTCATCCCAAGTGCTATATGTAGCCGCCTCTTGAATACATTCAATGTTTTGGCATCAACTACTTCCTGTGGGAATGAATTCCACAGGCTCATCACTCTTTGGGTGAAGAAATGTCTCCTCACCTCCGTCCTAAATGGTTTACCCTGAACCTTCAGACTGTGACCCCTGGTTCTGGACTCCCCCACCATCGGGAACATCCCCCCTGCATCTACCCTGCCTAGTCCAGTTAGAATTTTATAATGAATCTGATTATGTTTTGGTCCCTCCTTTCACCTGTCAGAAATAGTCAGCAAATGTAAATCATTGTTTGTTAAGAGATGATTAGGTACAAGGAACCCAAAATACTGAAATAATCTAAGAAATATTCGGTGAGGAGAAACTTCTTCACCCAGAGGGTGCTGAATCTGGAATCCACTACAACAGAATGTAGTTGAGGCCAAAACGTTGTCTGATTTCAAGAAGGAATTAGATATCGCTTTTGGGGCTAAAGGGATCAAGGGATATGCGGGGGAAGGGGGGAATCAGGATATTGAATTTGATGATCAGCCATGATCAAAATGAATGGTGGAGCAGGCTCGAAGGGCCGAATGGCCTACTCCTGCTTCGAATATCTAAATAGAAATGGATTTAAACATTCAATGAAAGGGTGGAATTATCCAATGCTTCCCACTGGCGGGATCAATGGCATGTGTGGAGAGGTGGGGGAGGTGGGGCGGGGGGGGGGGGGGGGGGGGGGGTGGGTGTGGTGGGGGGTTGTGTGAAATTACAGCAGGATCTTCCAATGCTGCTTGCAATAGTCGGTCAGAAATCCTGCCGGAAGCCAGTGTGAAACCAATTTGAATCCCACTAATGGGCAGCAGGTGAAAGCCTGACTGGAATCTTCCACCATTTTCCAGCAGGAAAACACGCCAATCCAGAACATGTCTGAACCAAAGCCGTGCAGAAATTGGGACTTACTTGTAAAAGGCCTTGGGATGCCTCTGGAGTTTGGGATGGAGGTTACCGGTGACCCTGGACCCTGGAACACCACAGCAGTGGGTGAGGGAAGTGCCTATCAGTGGATCTTTCAGCTTCAGTGTCTTCGAGGATGTGATGACTTGAGAGCACAAATAAGGTAGCCGAATATGCTGTTTAAAAGACGGAGCTTCTTTAAATAAATAACGAAGTTTGCCA
This sequence comes from Mustelus asterias, assembly GCF_964213995.1. Lineage (NCBI taxonomy): Eukaryota > Metazoa > Chordata > Chondrichthyes > Carcharhiniformes > Triakidae > Mustelus > Mustelus asterias. Next base: position 14,120,381 of record NC_135814.1, read on the forward strand.
ATAACAGTAACTCAGCAGAACAGTAATAACCATGAAAACAGGAACACGAGTAAAACAGGCCTTGCTTTCAGGTCACTCTCTTTGCAGAATGAAAAGCCAGTTAAAGCCCACACATGGTCAGAATCTTCAACAGATGGCAGTAAGACAATTACATAGGAGAAAGGCTTATAAGAATGCCCTGTACTCAAAATGACACTCTGTAACACTCCCCATCCATCAGGACAAAAATAGAACAATACAGAAATCTGTCTGGAGCTCTATGGTTGCGATGTGAGCTATGCAACACCACTGGTGACTCTGGCAACGGTTGATCCAGAATCCCAGGTGAAGAGGTAGATTGAGAATCTGAATATGAAGGTTCCTCTTCCCCTCCCCCAGCAACAGTGATCTCGGTGAAACCCTCCACCGTTCGATCAGGAATCAATTTATCAATCTTTCCTGGAGTTATCTTGGGAAACATGCGAGCATGGAAACGTTCACAGACTTTTTTTTCATGAAAGAAGGGAAAACGACAGATATTTCAGAAAATAATCTATTCTCCCAATATCCTGGTTTATTTTCATTTTCTGGTAGTGTTTCTGGCCAGTCATCTCATTCTGAATGTAGAATCTTACTGTGCACAAATTGTCTGCCATTCCTGCCTACTAAACAACAATGACACTTCAAAAGTAGTTCATTGCCTGTGAAGCACATTGAGATGTGCCTGAGCATGTGAAATGAACTCGAGAAATGCAAGGGCTTTATTTCTGTATTCTGCCTTTGACAGTATCAGGACAATGAACACAGACTCTGAGACTGCAGTGACAAGAGCACAGCGGCTGAGTGCAGTCCTCAGTCGGCAGATAGTAGTTATCTCAGGCTGAAACAACTCATATACACAACAGTAAGGATCAGTTTTCTTAAGAAATGCTAGTATTCCATTTGTTACAAATACAACTGGGAGGCGATGGCCTAATAGTATTATCGCTAGACTGTTAATCCAGAAGCTCAGCGAATGTTCTGGGGACACGGGTTCGAATCCCGCCACGGCAGATGGTGAAATTTGAATTAGATAGAAAATATCTGGAATTAAGAATCTGCTGATGACCATGAGACCATTGTCGGAAAAACCCATCTAGTTCACTAATGCCCTTTAGGGAAGGAAATCTGCCTCCCTTACCCGGTCTGGCCTACATGCGACAGAATGTGGTTGACTCTCAACTACCCTCCAAGGACAACTAGGGATGGGCAATAAATGCTGGCCAGCCCAGTGATGCCCATGTCCCATGAATGAATGAAACAAAAACTGGCTGAAGCACCAGGCATTGACGTAGTCACTGAAGCAACAGGAGCCCATCGATCCTGCAAAGCTCTCATTAACGTGTGGTGACTTGTGCCAAAAAGTTGGGACAGTTGTCCCACAGATTTGTCAAATAGCCTAACGTAGACTACTCATGGAATCATGATTTGTAGCCAATATCTCAGACACTTTCATCATGATTGCGGGGCACATCCTGACCCATCCATCAGACAGACCCAAAAGAGAGGATGGCACAGCAGTATACAATCAGGAGATAGTGGCCCCGGGAGTCCTTCAAATTGACTTTAGATAACATGAAGCCTCCTGACATGGGCAAGGAAATCTGCTGATTCCCATTTCTCCCAGCTAATGAATCATTGCTCCTCCGTGTTGAACACCACTTGAAGCAGCACTGAGGGCTCAAAACGTACTCTGGTTGGGGGGATTTAAATGTCCACCACCAAGGGCTGAATTCTATGAGCCGCCAGATTTACCCTCCGAGCTAAAAGATCACGGACGGAAGGGGGCCCCTGGAGGGGAAGAGTGACAGCCCCACAGCACTTAAAGGCTGATTGGCCATTAGCAGACTGGAGGCAGGACCTCTGCCCTTCTGAATCAGGAAGCCCTGCCTCAGAGAACTGCCGGCCAATCGGTGGTCAATAGCACTCCTGTACCGCTGAACAGAGTTCTCCAGAGAGAGAACCTGAGTCTAATCTAGAGCTGCACCCGACCATGGTGTGTCTCTGCACCAGAGGATGGTCAGCATGATGGTGAGCGCTGTGATAGTTATTTGTGTGCCACTCCCCCCCTCATCCTCAAATGTGCCCGAGGGGAAAAAAGAGCTGTCAACGTCAAAGCGGCCATTGTTTATTTAATGCCATTATTAAAGACTGGTCTGATTGTGCCTTATGTCATTGGTAAACTATATAACTTGACTAACCTTTTTTTATTCATTCATGGAACATGGGTGTCGCCATGGCGAGGCCAGCATTGGTTGCCCGTCCCTAACTGCCCTTGAGAGGGCGATGGTGAGCTGCCTCTCTGAACCGCTGCAGTCCAGGTGATGGAGGTACTCGCTCCTTAAGTGGGACGTTCAATGTGATTTAAATTCATTGGAGTTTTGCCCTTTGTTCACAATGTGTCTTTAATCTGCCAACTTTATACCTTAACCATTATGTTGAACCTAAATTAGAATTACTATAAGTGGTGTCAATGTTGCTAATAAAAGCAAAGTGCTGTGAATGCTGGAAATCTGAAATAAAAATAGAGAATGTTGGATAAGCTCATCAGGTCTGGCAGCATTCTGTGGAGAGAGAAACAGAAATGTTTCAAGTCCATATGACTCTTCTACAGAACTTAAACATTCACTCCCTCCACCATCGATGCACAGTGGCAGCAGTGCGTACCATCTCCAAGATGCGCTGCAAGAACTCACCAAGGCTCCTTTGACAGCTCTACCACCCAGAAGGAAAAGAGCAGTAGGCACATGTGAACACCATCACCTGCAAGTTCTCCTTCAAGTTGCACACCAACTTAGAATCATAGAATCCCTACAGTACAGAAAGAGGCCATTCGGCCCATCGAGCCTGCACTGACAACGAGCCCACACTATCCCAGTAATCCCACATATTTATCCTGCTAATCCCCCCGAAACTAGGGTCAATTTAGCATGGCCAATCAACCTAACCCGCACATCTTTGGACTGTGGGAGGAAACCCATGCAAACATGGGGAAAATGTGCAAACTCCGCACAGTCACCCAAGCCGGGAATCAAACCTGGGTCCCGGACGCTTGAGGCAACAGTGCTAACCACTGTGCCACCGTGCCATCTTGATTTGGAACTGTACCACTGTTCCTTCACTGGACTGGACCCTGCTGAGCTTATCCTGCATTTTCTGTTTTTATTAAAATGTTGCAAATATAGTTTTAAATTTTCATCCGGAGCAAATATTTTTATTTAACAGAAAAAAAATCCCAAGAAGCTTTTCAAAGAGCAGTAAGTTGAGCGGTAACATTTAGCTAGGGGAAAGAGTTTATGAGGAGCAATAGTAGGATTAGGTATGAAGATTTGTTTTGAGGATGATGTTAAAGTGGGAGAGAAAATTAAAGGCGAAGGGATTTCGGCAGAGTACTAGCAACAATTTGGCACTTAAAAAAGACAAATCCGGAGTGAAACGCAGTACCCTCCACTTGCTTAGATTGATGCAACTCTCAAACCATTCACTAAGTCCAAGATTATCCAGGATAAAACCATACATTTGACTGGCAGCCTATCGACCAACTTAATCATTCACACCCTCCACCACCAGAGCCCATCATAGCAGCAGTGTGTACTATCCGAATGAAGCACTTAGGCAACTCACCAAGGCATCTCCGTCAATAAAAGTTTTAAAAGTTTATTTATCAGTGTCACAAGTAGGCTTACATTAACACTGCAATGAAGTTACTATGAAAATCCCCTAGTTGCCACACTCCGGCACCTGTTCGAGTACATAAGAACATAAGAACATAAGAAATAGGAGCAGGAGTAGGCCATCTAGCCCCTCGAGCCTGCCCCGCCATTCAATAAGATCATGGCTGATCTGAAGTGGATCAGTTCCACTTACCCACCTGATCCCTATAACCCCTAATTCCCTTACCGATCAGGAATCCATCTATCCGTGATTTAAACATATTCAACGAGGTAGCCTCCACCACTTCAGTGGGCAGAAAATTCCAGAGATTCACCACCCTCTGAGAGAAGATGTTCCTCCTCAACACTGTCCTAAACTGACCCCCCCTTTATTTTGAGGCTGTGCCCTCTAGTTCTAGCTTCCTTTCTAAGTGGAAAGAATCTCTCCACCTCTACCCTATCCAGCCCCTTCATTATCTTATAGGTCTCTATAAGACCGGATGGGATGTACCCCAGGTTACTGTGGGAGGCGAGGGAGGAGATTGCGGAGCCTTTGGCGATGATCTTTGCATCGTCGATGGAGACGGGAGAGGTTCCGGAGGATTGGAGGATTGCAGATGTGGTCCCTATATTCAAGAAAGGGAACAGGGACAGCCCGGGAAATTACCGACCGGTGAGTCTAACCTCAGTGGTTGGTAAGTTGATGGAGAGGATCCTGAGAGACAGGATTTATGATCATCTAGAGAAGTTTAGTATGATCAAAAGTAGTCAGCACGGCTTTGTCAAGGGCAGGTCGTGCCTTACGAGCCTGGTTGAGTTCTTTGAAAATGTGACCAAACACATTGACGAAGGAAGAGCGGTGGATGTGGTCTATATGGACTTCAGCAAGGCGTTCGATAAGGTCCCCCATGCAAGACTTCTTGAGAAAGTGAGAGGGCATGGGATCCAAGGGGCTGTTGCCTTGTGGATCCAGAACTGGCTTGCCTGCAGAAGGCAGAGAGTGGCTGTGGAGGGGTCTTTCTCTGCATGGAGGTCAGTGACCAGTGGAGTGCCCCAGGGATCTGTTCTGGGACCCTTGCTGTTTGTCATTTTCATAAATGACCTGGATGAGGAAGTGGAGGGATGGGTTGGTAAGTTTGCTGACGACACCAAGGTAGGTGGTGTTGTGGATAGTTTGGAGGGATGTCAGAAGTTGCAGCGAGACATAGATAGAATGCAAGACTGGGCGGAGAAGTGGCAGATGGACTTCAACCCGGATAAGTGTGTGGTGATCCATTTTGGCAGATCCAATGGGATGAAGCATCAGTATAATATGAAGGGTACCATTCTTAGCAGTGTAGAGGATCAGAAGGACCTTGGGGTCCGGGTCCATAGGACTCTTAAATCGGCCTCGCAGGTGGAGGATGCGGTCAAGAAGGCGTACTGGCCTTCATTAATCGAGGGATTGAGTTTAGGAGTCGGGAGATAATGCTGCAGCTTTATAGGACCCTGGTTAGACCCCACTTGGAGTACTGCGCGCAGTTCTGGTCATCTCATTACAGGAAAGATGTTGAAGCCATTGAAAGGGTGCAGAGGAGACTTACAAGGATGTTGCCTGGATTGGGGGGCATGCCTTATGAGGATAGGTTGAGGGAGCTTGGTCTCTTCTCCCTGGAGAGACGAAGGATGAGAGGTGACCTGATAGAGGTTTACAAGATGTTGAGAGGTCTGGATAGGGTAGACTCTCAGAGGCTATTTCCAAGGGCTGAAATGGTTGCTACGAGAGGACACAGGTTTAAGGTGCTGGGGGGTAGGTACAGAAGAGATGTCAGGGGTAAGTTTTTCACTCAGAGGGTGGTGGGTGAGTGGAATCGGCTGACGTCGGTGGTGGTGGAGGCAAACTCGTTGGGGTCTTTTAAGAGACTTCTGGATGAGTACATGGGATTTAATGGGATTGAGGGCTATAGATAGGCCTAGAGGTGGGGATGTGATCGGCACAACTTGTGGGCCGAAGGGCCTGTTTGTGCTGTGGCTTTCTATGTTCTATGTTCTATAAGATCCCCCCTCAGCCTTCTAAATTCTAACGAGTACAAACCCAATCTGCTCAGTCTCTCCTCATAATCAACACCCCTCATCTCTGGTATCAACCTGGTGAACCTTCTCTGCACTCCCTCCAAGACCAACATATCCTTCCACAAATAACGGGACCAATACTGCACACAGTATTCCAGCTGCGGCCTCACCAATGCCCTGTACAGATGCAGCAAGACATCTCTGCTTTTATATTTTATCCCCCTTGCGATATAGGCCAACATCCCATTTGCCTTCTACACTGAGGGAGAATTTAGCATGGCCAATGCGCCTAACTAGCACGTCTTTCAGATTGTGGGAGGAAACCGGGGCACCCGGCGAAAACCCACGCAGACACGGGGAGAACGTGCAGGCTCCGCACAGATAGTGCCCAAGCCAAGAATCAAACCCAGGTCCCTGGCGCTGTGAGGCAGCAGTGCTAAACACTGTGCCACCAAAAACCTTCCAAACCAGTGACCTCAATCAGCCAGAAGATCAAGGGCAGCAAGTGTATGGGACCCCCATCAACTACATCATCTCCTCCAAGTCACGCGCCATCTTAACTTGCATATATCGCCGTTCCTTCCATTGTTTGGCGACCCCTAGCTGAGAGCACTGGATGTGCACCAACACCATGTCAGTAGCAGTGGTTTAAGGAGGTTCACCACGACCTTCTAAATGGCAACCAAGAATGGGAAATAAAAGTCAGCCTTGTCGACAAAACCCAATCCCAGGAATTAATATTTAAAAGAAAGAAAGTGGGACAAAAATGGGGGAATGGGAGGTGGCAAGGTGTGGTGGAGGTGGTGGGGGGGAGGAGGATGCACAGAAATCAGGTGACCAAATGGGAAAAGTCAGTCTTGATGAGCTTGCAAAAATAGAATGGATGGAGCATGGAACAGTTTGAAGATGAGGATGAGGACTTAGTGCATTGGGAGACAATGAATAAGTGCAGCTCTACAAGGACAGAAGTACTAATGTACTGCACGATGATAAGTTAGTATAAAAATTAATATCCCATGGAAAAAAAAACAGCCCTTCCATTTCTTTGAATTTCCACACAACACATATTTCATTGACCTCTGCATACATTACGGAATCCCAAGCCAATTTGACGAGATCTGGAATTTGTCCTCTGTCTTCACTTGCAAATGTGAATAATTCATTTAACAGATTTGCTAGTTCTTGGTCATCAATGATGTTTCTGTTCAGCTTTACCCCTTTATGTTCTTAACATTCTGCCCACTTCACACACTGCAGAAAAAAGAATCCTTAGATTTCTACTAACTGCTGGCAATCCACCTTTCTGTCATAATCATCATCCTTCGATGACTTATCTTATCAGCAAATTCTTTTTTTTTTGTACCTCATTTCTCACTGTTTTAAGATTTCTAGCTTTCTGAATTCTTGATTGCTTTATTCACTCACTGCATCTTGGTCTTGTTATCGTTCTCTTTTTAGTTCAGAGGTAAGCATTCCCTTTTTAATGCGTCCTACACATGTTCATTGTTTAATTTCCCTGTGTTTTTAAAGTGCTGTTGATTTAATTCTCCCTGGGTTTCTTCTTATTTCTCTGGTGATTCATCTTCCGAAATTGGAAGCATCTTAAAATTGTTATTTTTAGCTTCAATTATGAAAGCAAATTTCACTATACAACCATGACTCGCATTTAAATGTTCATTCATTCCAGATTTCCAACAGGTTCTCATGAAGTGTGAACCTGATAGAGTAGGCACTCCAGCACCCTGCCCCTTGTTCTGTCTGGATGCTGCATATGCACTCACTATTTTATTTTGATGGTGTCCCATCTCCTCATTTTCCCCTATTACTGCATTAAAATTCCCTGAAAACTCCCCTTGCTCAAGCAACTCATTGCTGATCAGTTTACCGTGAGCTGCTGTCTGCAGCTACGAGTAAATGCAACTTCTGTCTCTATTACCTTTATTTTCTATTGCATTCAACCAAATTACCTCTTTCTTGTATTATTTCATGGCGGTTACTTCATCTTTGAAAAATAAGACCAGCCTTCATTGCTCTATTTTCACAACTTCTCCACAGTTTAGTTTCTATTTTCCTTCAACACCATGTTATTGTGCTGCCCGTAATTTGCAAGCTGTGTGTACCTCTAATTCCATTCGATTGTTTCTAATGTGCCTTGTATTGCCATAAAGGCATCTGACGTTGTTAATGGCTTTTGGCTGTTTTTGAACTATTTTAGATTTCTGCTCCTCTTTGCTGAATAACAATCAGTACATATCTATGCATGCCAATGTCACAACCTTGCCTGCACGCTAAATCCAGTTTAAATTACTAACAGTTACTGTTTCATATTCTCGACCAATAGCTTCGTTTTTTCAGCTATTAAATGCAGACTATTCTTCTGAAAGCATTAGCGGAGAGAATGGAATGTCTAGCCCACTGAGAGGCGGAAACCGAAGCATCTCTTCAAGACATCTTGGACGACCTTGAATGCTGTGTGCGCTCTCTGCCCCATCAACTTGCACATTCAGGTCATGAGGTCAATTCGGAGTAGGCAGGTCTGAAATGACTGGACCCACTGGGCTGTGTCATGTGATCTCCTGTTGCCAAAACAACCCGGCTTGATGGATTCTGGGAGTTGCCTGGTGCTGTTTCAGTTCTAATGATGCGTGAACAATAAGGCCGATCACACAGCTGTGTCACTGTTGGTACTTTGCTGGGGGCTAACAGGTCATGCAAGACATCATAATGGGTAATGAAGCTTCAAGTAATCCATCGAGAGGAAGGTGAGGAAGCCATCCTTGGGACAATAATTTGATATTTCTCAGCCTTGATTAAGGTATTACTTGGCAGTGGATGATTAAAATATGATTTTAAATAATTTAAAATATGATATAAAATAAAATCTGTGTGGAGTTTGCACGTTCTCCCCGTGTCTGCGTGGGTTTCCTCCGGATGCTCCGGTTTCCTCCCACAGTCCAAAGATGTGCGGGTTGGGTGGATTGGCCATGCTAAATTGCCACTTAGTGTCAGGGGGACTAGCTAGAGTAAATGCATGGGGTTATGGGAATAGGACCTGGGTGGGATTGTGGTCGGTGCTGAACCAATAGGCCAAATGGCCTTTTTCTGCATTGTAGGATTCTATGATTCTACGAGCACCAAAGAATATGATAGTTGCCTGACTGCCTATTTGAACACATCTCTACAATGAGAGGGGGGCACGATATAATTTCATTTAATGACAGGAACCTACTTTAATTGGTATTGAGGTTAGGCATTCTATTAAACTCAAATTGTGTTGCCGTTATGTTTTGAAAAACTGCAATTTACTGGTAAGAAGTCTCGCAACACCAGATTAAAGTCCAGCAGGTTTATTTGGTCGCACGAGCTTTCGGAGCACTGCCCCTTCATTACTGTGTTTACCTCAGTCCAACACCGGCATCTCCACATCATGCAATTTACTAGAATTGTAGAACTATAGAATGGTACATTTAACGTTCTATAGCTGTCCCAGCTATTTATTTAAGCTATCCAATTATTCCAACATTCTGGTTAGCAGGATCCATATTGTTTTTTTATTCATTCATGGGACATGGGTGTCACTGGCAGGCAGCATTTATTGCCCATCCCTAATTGCCCTTGTCATTTCAGACAGCAGTTGAGAGTCATAGAAATCATAGAAACCCTACAGTGCAGAAGGAGGCCATTCGGCCCATCGAGTCTGCACCGACCACAATCCCACCCAGGCCCTACCCCCACATATTTACCCGCTAATCCCACTAACCTACGCATCTCAGGACTCTAAGGGGCAATTTTTAACCTGGCCAATCAACCTAACCCGCACATCTTTGGACTGTGGGAGGAAAACGGAGCACCCGGAGGAAACCCACGCAGACACGAGGAGAATGTGCAAACTCCACACAGACAGTGACCCGAGCCGGGAATCGAACCCAGGACCCTGGAGCTGTGAAGCAGCAGTGCTAACCACTGTGCTACCATGCCGCCCCTGCTACCGTGCCGCCCCACATTGTCAACCACATTGCTTTGGTTCTGGAGTCACATTTAGGCCAGACCAGGTAAGGACGGCAGATTTCCTTCCCTAAAGGACATTAATGAACCAGATGGGGTTTTCCTGACAATTGATGATGCTTTCATGGTCATCAGTCGATTCTTAATTCCAGATTTTTTTTTATTGAATTCAAATTCCACAATTTGCCGTGGTGGGATTCGAACCCGGGTCCCCAGAACATTAGCTGAGTTTCTGGATTAATAGTCTAGCGATAATACCACTTGGCCATCGCCTCCCTGTGAAGTCAAAACTAAGACACACAACCTTTTCTTGCTGGTGGAGTTCATTGCCATTGTTCAGTGACAACATTCTTCAACCACACCCAATTCCCCAGCTATCCCCTATTTATATGTGTTCAAACACCCATGTGATTGAAATTAACAAGCTCTAACAATGTAATTGATAAGGTTTTGACAATCCGTGCCCTTACCTCAAAGTGCTGTGAATATTCATCCTTCAAACACATGGCCAATCCCATATTGAAAGTCAATGTTTTTTTATATTAGTATCACAGGTAGGCTTACATTAACACTGCAATAAGTTACTACGAAAATCCCTAAGTCGCCACACCCTGGCACCTGTTCGGGCACACTGAGGGAGAATTTAGCAGGGCCAATGCACCCAACCAGCACGTCTTTCGGACTGTGGGAGGAAACCGGAGAGCTCGGGGGAAACCCACATGGATGCGGGGAGAACATGTAGACTCCGCATAGACAGTGACCCAAGCCGGGAATCGAACCCAGGTCCCTGGCTCTGCGAGGCAGTTGAATCGGCCGAAACCCTTTCTTGCAGTGGATCACACAAATTCGGTGTGTAAATTTTATTTTCCTCATGTTTCCTTTATTTCTTTTGCCATTCACCTTAAATCTGTGGCCTCTGGCAGCAATTCCAATTTCAGTCTTCATATTCAAATGCAGTTAGGTTTCTCTGTGCATTATGTTTACACAGGCAATAACCCCCGGGAAATAATACATCCGCAAATATAAAAGTGTATAAAAAACACTGGAACTTTTGCACTTTATATATTCGATATCTGCAAAGTGCAAGTTGCAATGGAAACGTAACATACGATCATTTTCCTAAGTGAGAATTATTGAGCATAAAGGATTAAAATGTTTAAAATGATTGAGAGATAATGAAAATACGTGGAAAAGTTTCAGCTGAACTTATCTAAAAAAAATACACTTTTAATGTTCTCTGAAGAACGTCATTGAAATATCACCGATCTGTAATGTTTTATTCATTTTTTGAAGCTTTAATTTCCCTTAACGTATTACCAGTGTCTTTATTTTTATCGCTGTTAACCAATGCATTGCTACTTCCACTTCTCCAAAGTTGTATTTATCAGGAAATGGTATTGGCAGAAACACGACTTTTCCAGAAAAAAATAGCATATTTGGGTAAAATTATTTCTGAGAAAGAAAAGTGGCGGATTGCCTGACTAAATTTCAAATGATTTTTAAAAATCTTATTTCTAGCCACTGTATTACATTCAGGAAGAACAAATTTGACATCTTCTTGTTGAATTTTCAGATCAGTGCAACCTACACACTTCCTTAGCTATATTCCAGGTTTATACAGGGTCTGTGCCTGTATAGTAAAATGCTTAAACTGCAGATTATATAAATAGGCCGAGTGGTATTATCACTAGTTTATTAATCCAGAAACTCAGCTAATCCTCTGGGGACCTGGGTTCAAATCCCACCACGGCAGATGGTGGAATTTGGACTCAATAAAAAAATCCCACCATGGCAGAATATCTGAAATGCAGAATATCATAAAAAATATCTGGAATTAAGAATCTACTTATGACCATAAAACAATTGTTGATTGTCCGAAAAAAAACAATCTGGTTCACTTATGCCCTTTAGGGAAGGTAATCTGCTGTCCTACATGTGACTCCAAAGCCACAGCAATGTGGCTGACTCTCAACTGTCCCCCAAGGGCAACTAGGGATGGGCAATAAATACTGGCTAACCAGTGACGTCCAGTTCCCACAAATGAATAAAAAGTCTTCTGCATATGTCTTGTGCTGAGGTTGACAGCTATGCAGCTTTGCACATGCATGATTGGACATAAGAGGGCAGGCCAGAATTTTTTTTATTCATGAAGGACAGTGGTGATCGCAGTCGGACTGCGATTATCGTACACTTAACCCAAACTAGGGTGTTTGGTTGGTTCAGTTAGCTAAATGTCTAGAGTGTAACAAATTAACGTCAACTGTGTCAGTTCATAGAAACATAGAAAATAGAAGCAGGAGTAGGCCATTCAGCCCTTCGAGCCTGCTCCGCCGTTCATTATGATCATGGCTGATCATCAAATTCAATATCCTGATCCTGCCTCCCCCGGCCCATATCCCTTGATTCCTTTAGCCCCAAGAGATATATCTAATTTCTTCTTGAAATCACACAACAATCAATTCCTGTACTGACTGATGGTGGCCGGGAGTCTCCCAAAAAAATTCCAAGTGCCAAATTTGTTTAAAAACAGGAGTAAATCCCGCTGTTTTTGTTAACAGGATTTTCAAATTGAATCTTCACATTCTGTGCGCTGCAGAGTGCACTAGCGTGAATCTTGATAGGAATCAGTAGGCAGGGCCTATTCCCACTGGAGAGGCCAACAGCAAAGCACTGAGTGGTACACTGCGCATGCCTGATCTGTCATAGTGGAGGTCGGCACGTGTGCAGTAGCCCCGCACTGCTGGCCTCCTGGTCGCTGGCAAGCTCGATTACTGGTCAGCCCCACAACCCCGTACCACTGCCCCTCCGAACCCCACCCCACTGGCATCCCGGATGTCTCCAGGCCAGCCTCAACACCACTCCCAGGCCTGCCTTTTTCCCCATCTACTCCTCCCCAGTGGTCCTGATCTCCAAATTTCAATCCCAAACCGCCCTCCCCCCCTCCCCCACTCTGACCTAACACCCCGCAGTCCCGATCCCCCCCCCCCCCCCCCGCAGGTCGACCCCAACACCCCCACCCCAGTAGCCAGCTCCGATCGGCCCTTCACTCCTTCTGTGACGAATTCCAAATGTAGAGCGGCAGCGGGATCCCCCACTCCCACCGATCTCCCCCTCCCCCCATTGGCCCAGCTTGCCTCTTGGACAGTGCCGGGGGACCGGCTGGTACTGCCAAGCTGGCAATGCCCAGGGGGGCATCCCCCTTACCCCTAACCTCTTCACTTCAGCGGGGTTGGGCCGCCAGCTCCCGTGAGTTGGGGAGCTGTTGTAAACCCCGCTGGAGTGGAACATTCCTGGTGGGATGGGGGGAGAGGCTAATGGTCCCAGAGACGTCAGTCCCGTGCCCGCTGATGACATGTAAATTTGAATTGAAACATTTTTAAAATCGGCATGGAGCTAATGTCGCCGGAATTCCAGTGGCCGGAGACGTGCAGAGGCCATGGCGCCTGTTAAACGGCCTCCGCTTATGTCTCCCAGCTAGCTGCGCTGCTAGAGCAGTGCAGCCAGCTGGGAGAATCACCCCCATTGTTGTTGGAGCTCACTTCCTTGCCTTGTGTCATGGCGTTACCATAATGTAAGTTATGTTTAGCAACTTTGGATCATAAGGGCACTCTATGAAGAGTCATCATTCATTGGCAGGAGACTATGGTTAGCATGCAGGTTCAATCGTCAGTTAAGAAGGCAAATGCAATGTTAGCATTCATGTCGAGAGGGCTAGAACACAAGAGGAGGAATGTACTTCTGAGGCTGTATAAGGCTCTGGTCAGACCCCATTTGGAGTATTGTGAGCAATTTTGGGCCCCGTATCTAAGGAAGGATGTGCTGGCTTTGGAAAGGGTCCAGAGGAGGTTCACAAGAATGATCCCTGGAATGAAGGGTTGGTCATATGAGGAACTCCTCGTTGGAGTTTAGAAGGATGAGGGGGGATCTTATTGAAACTTATAGGAAACTGCGAGGCCTGGATAGAGTGGACGTGGAGAGGATGTTTCCACTCGTAGGAAAAACTAGAACCAAAGGGCACAACCTCAGGCTAAAGGAACGATCCTTTAAAACAGAGATGAGGAGGGATTTCTTCAGCCAGAGAGTGATGAATCTGTGGAACTCTTTGCTGCAGAGGGCTGTGGAGGCCAGGTCATTGAGCATCTTTAAGACAGAGATAGATACGTTTTTGATTAATAAGGGGATCAGGGGTTATGGGGAAAAGGCAGGAGAATGGGGATGAGAAAATTATCAGCCATGATTGAATGGCGGAGCAGACTCGATGGGCTGAGTGGCCTAATTCTGTTCCTATGTCTTATGGTCTTCTGTTCTACCTATTTGTGCTGGTCTTGCATTTTGCCTTTGAGCACTTTGTAGTCAGGCTGCCATTCTTGGGTTAAGATAGAGCCAAAACTGAATTCCATTGATGTGGATATGGCTATTTAACCGTATCCTCTTCTTTTTTTTCCCCTATGGACTCAGGGCGCCTTGGAAGGTGGGGGGCATGGCAAGGAAGCCTGGGGAAGAAATATGCTGGAATCTGGTTCAGTGAAACATTTGTACTGCAGTCAATTTTCTAATGAAACTCTGCTATATGAAGTGGCAACTTCACCAGTTTAACCATTTATTTAATCTACAGCAGTGATTTTCTTTATTAGCAACACAATTATGCTTCATTTGATTTTGTCAAGACCCTTTGCAAAAGGAAACATTTAGACATTACACAGGAAAAATCCTGAGGTTTCAAAAAAAGGATATTCAAAGTAAATGAAAAAGAGATCATTTTCAGCTGATACTGATTAAGTCTTACTCAATGTGATATCACACAACAAAGCTAATTTCAAAACATGAATAGTCGAATTGAATAGACGGCTGTCATGCGTTAGTTTATTTTAAAGGAGGTTTATTAGCACCCCCAGGTGGACATCTGCTGAACGTTATGTTCTCCACATCCTTCCAGCCAGCTATGAATTTTGTTTGTGACTGTCAGAAACACACCTTATTTTTTGATTAATTCTTAGGATGTAGGTGTTGCTGGCAACTAGCCAGAATTTATTGCCTCTTTCTCTTCGTTCTGCAAAGATGGTGATTGGTCACCTCAAAGTGGTGATGGGGAGGCGATGGCCTAGTGCTATTATCACTTGACTATTAATCCAGAAACTCAGCTAATGTTCTGGGGACTCGGTTCAAATCCTGCCTCGGCAGATGGTGGAATTTGAACTCAATACAAAACATCTGGAATTAAGTATCTACTGATGACCATGAAACCATTGTCGATTGTCAGGAAAAACCCATCTGGTTCACTGATGTCCTCTGCGGAAGGAAATTTGCGTCCTTACCCGGTCTGGCCTACATTTGACTCCAGAGCTGCAGCAATGTGGTTGACTCTCAATTGCCCTCGGGCAACTAGGGATGGGCAATAAATGCTGGCCAGCCAGCAATGCCCATGTCCCACGAATGAATTTTTAAAAAATGCTGTGTATCTTGCTGGGTCACTCGAGAGGGCAGCTAAACAGTTAGTGCGGGACTGGAGTCCCATATATGTCAGAATGAGACCAGCTTCCTTAAAGGACATTAACAGACAATCAGAAAACTTCATGGGCACGTTTTTATTTCCAGATCACTGAAAACCAAATTCAAGTTCTCCAACTGCTATGGTGGGATTTGAACTTATTCCAGGTCTATTGGTCATTTATCCAGTAGCAATATCATTGGGGCGGCACAGTGGCACATTGGTTAGCCTCACAGCGTCAGGGACCTGAGTTCAATTCTGGCCTCAGTGACTGTCTGTACGGAGTTTGCACTTTGTCCTCATGTTTGCGTGGGATTCCTCCAGATGACCTGGTTTCCTCCCACAGTCCAAAAGATGTGCAGGTTAGGTGGATTGATGATAAATTGCCTCCTAGTGTCGTAAAATGTGTAGATTAGATGGATTAGCCATGATAAATGTGTGGGGTTATGGGGATAGGGTGGGATAGATCGCCTGGGTAAGGTACTCAGTTAGAGTCACTGCAGACGCGATGGGCTGAATGGCTTCCTTTTGCACTGTAGGAATGTTATGATTCTATGAGTAAAGTAGTGTCTATGATTATATTAATTGTAATTTATATAATTTAAGGAGGGGAAGGTGGGGTTGATGGCCCAGTAGTTTTATCGCTAGACTATTAATCCAGAAACTCAGCGAATGATCTGGTGACCTGAGTTCAAATCCAGCCATGGCAGATGGTGGAATTTGAATTCAGTAAAAAAAAACTGGAATTAAGAATCTACTGAATCTACTAGTTGGACCAAGGAGCGGCACAGGCTTGGAGGGCCGAAGGGCCTGTTTCCTGTGCTGTACTGTTCTTTGTTCTTTGATGACCATGAAACCATTGTCGATTGTTGGAAAAACCCATCTGGTTCACTAATGTCATTTAGGGAAGGAAATCTGCCGTCTTTATCTGGCCTGGCCTACGTGTGACTCCAGAGCCATAGCAATGTGCTTGACTCTCCACTGCCCTCTAAGGGCCACTAGGGATGGGCAATAAATGTTGGCCAGCCAGCGACGCCCATGAATTAATTTTTTAAAAATCCATGAAAAAAACAATTCTTAGGCCGGAATTTTACCGCTCTGCCCGCCACGGGAATGGGAGCGAGCGAGGGGCGGGACATGCAAAACTCCATTGACCTCGGGTGGGATTTTATGGTTTTGTGACAAGCATGACCCTAAAAAAAATCCCACCCTTAATGTTTTGCAAAAATAAGTACCCAACCTGCCATTTTAGGATTGAACAAATCTGAACTCAGTGACGATTCTCCTGGATTAAGTTTGATTATTTATTAAATGTTCCTTGATTCACAATCGCTTTGGGCAGGAGTGAGTTTACATTTGAAACTGCTTTTACTTGACAAATAATAATGAGATGAATCTGTAATTTGCTGTGATTGATGTTTTTTTTTCACAAAAGCTTAAAGCTCTCCTATCAAATTCTCTCCCATCTATTTTAACTGGGCTAACCTGTCCATTTTAAGTAGGCTATTACTCCTATTGACCACTGATGAGGCAGGCAGATTATAAATTAGGGCGGCACGATGGCGCAGTGGTTAGCACTGCTGCCTCACAGCGTCAGGGACCCGGGTTCAATTCCGGCCTCGGGTCACTGTCTGTGTGGAGTTTGCACATTCTCCCCGTGTCTGCGTGGGTTTCCTCTGGGTGCCCCGGTTTTCCTCCCACACATCCAAGGATGTGCAGGTTAGGTTGATTGGCCACCCTAAGTTGACCCTAGCGTCAGGGGGATTAGCAGGGTAAATATGTGGGTTTATGGGAATAGGGCCTGTGTGTGGATTGTGGTCAGTACAGACTCGCTGGGCCAAATGGTGACCTTTTGCACTGTAGGGATTCTATGATTCTATGAAATGGATCTCTCGAAGTGGCTAAGTTGCCTTTGTCAGCACAACAGTCCAAATGATCAAGGTAAGATCTGAGGATCAAGTTTGGGTGTTCTTTGGACTAGTCCCCTCTGACTCCATTTGCCCCATCGGGTTCACTTCTAAAAGCAAAAACTCATCAATGTATTCAAGAGTGAAAATCTCTCCAATCCAATATCGTCAGAGAATAATGAATAATACACAGTAGTTTTGTCAGGATCTAATGAGAGAACAGAAAAGTTAATTTAACAGATGTTGGGCTATCGGAGATAAAATAAAAAGATGGCTGGTCTTTTCATGAGGTGGAAGTCAGAGGATCTGAGGCCTGGAATTGTTCCCTGCTCTTCACCAAATCTTTGGTGGATTGGGTGGGGCAGGGATGCTGGGGGCTGAAGTTGAAGATAGGAACATTAGAATATTTCGATTAGAAGCAGAAGTAGACAAATTCACCCCTTCAAACCTATTCCGCCATTCAAACAGATCATGGCTGATCTCTCCCTGGTCTGAAATCCACCTCCCCACCTGTTCCCCATCTCTCTCTCTCTCCCTTTTTTAAAAATTGCAAATATGTCTATCTCCCTCTTGAAACCATTCAACGATTCAGACTCCACTGCACCATGGAGCAGAGAGTTCCACAAATTCACCACACACTGCGAGAGATCGTTCCTCCTCATCTCAGTTTGAAATCTACTGCCTCACAACCTACGCCTGTGACCTCTTGTTCGAGATTGCCCCATAAGAGGAAATATTTGGTCAACACTTACTTTATCAATCCCTTTTAAAATTTTATATACCTCGCTCAGATCCCCTCTCTTCCTTCTTCACTCCAGCGAGTACAAGCTCAAACTCTCCTCACATATCAACCCCTTCATCCCCGAAATCAATTTATTGGAGAGCATTCCTACCTCTTTCAATAATCCATTCCCCGTTCTTTGGCTCCGGAAGCAGCTAGGATTGGCAGTCGTATTACAGTGAAAGACAAATCCTGACAACACGGCTCACTACATATCCCCAATGATTTGTATCATTTACATGCTGCACTCGAGGGAGGCTTGTTCGGGCCATGCATTCAGCATGAAGGACAGTAAAGGAGACAAAAATGGATATTTCTTTCAAAGATAAGGCCTGATGCGAACATTCCTGTAGAAAAGTTTCAATCCCAACATGTTGCTGATTAGTATAAGGGCATGATTAATTATCATTAAGAGCTTGTGAACAGATTCTTCTTTAAAGGGTTGAAAGAGATGAAAAGTGCTCTGTGATATATAAATATCACATCAGTCAAGCATAGTTTTCTTTCTTTAATTGGACAATTAGTCTTCGAAAACAATCGACCTGGTTGGTAAACAGTGGAAAGAGCAGACACGTAATTACATTTTCATGGGCAGTGCTAAAAAAAACCCTATTTTTTAATCAAAACACGACATTTTAAAAAGAAAAACTATAAATATCTTGTGTGTTGTTTGTGGCAATGTGAACTTACAGCTTAATTAACTTACATTAATCAGAGCTAGTAAGGAATAAGAAGGAGTGCTAACATCCCAAGTTTGCTTTTGAGTTTCCAAAGTTGCTCACAAGACAAGTTAGCCGTGGCATCCTTTTTTTTTGTTTAAAAGCTCATATGCCATATGGAAAATTCAAAACCGACAGCGTACGTATTTGATAGAGTAATTTTGGAAAGACTATTATCTCTCATTGGAGCCTCAGAGACGAAGGATCATCAATTTAACATCATCATTAAGAGGCTGAGAGAGACTCAGAGACATTTCTCGACACAGAGGGTGGTTGGAGTGTGGAATATTTTGCCAAGGAGAATATTCAAGGCAGATGCTGTTGCCTGTTTTAAAGGAAAGTTTGTTAAATATTTGCAGTAGAGGAAAGCTTCATGGAAATCAGGCGTGTACGAGGAAGTGGGATTAGTTATGGATTGCCCCTGCAATATGGGCTGGCCTGGGAACGAATGGGCTGAATGGCCTGCTTCTGCACTGTCGTGCTTAAAATTCCCCATGTAAAGTGTGACCATTAAAGAAGATCACAACAAAATTGAAATTCACAAGTTATCGGTTGTTCCTGGGACTGAGCCTAAAGTGGAGAGTACAATTTTTTAAGGCACTTTATATATACTGCGTGGGAGTTTCTGCACTTCCTTCCCAGCCCCTGCAGCATGTTTTACATGAGTGGAGGCTACTCGCCGCTGGCTGCTGGTAGGATCTTCCAGTCCTGCCGATGTTTGCGGTTTTTTTCATGGCTTGCCCGTACCCACCCACTGCCAATCTCATTAGATTGCTTCCAGGTTTGAAGGGGCTGTCGTATGAGGAGCGGTTGAGTAGCTTGCGCTTGTACTCTCTGGAGTACAGAAGAATGAGGGGGGATTTGATTGAGGTATATAAAAAAACTCAACGGGATTGACAAAGTAAATGTTAATCAAAAGTTCTTCCTTCTAGAACAGCCTAGGACAAGAGGTCATAGTTGTAGAGTAAGAGGGGGGAGGTTCAAGACACAGATAAGGAGAAGCTACTTCTCACAGAGTGTTGTGAGTCTGTGGAACTCACTGCCCAGAGTGCAGTGGATGCAGAATCAATCGATGGATTCAAGAAAGAAATAGATCGATATTTGATCAAGAGCGGGTTAAAGGACAATGGGAAAAGATTGGGAAGTGGAGTTAGGATAAAATGGAGATCAGCCATGATCATATAGAATGGTGGAGTGGGCTTGAAGGGCTGAATTGCCTACTCTCGCTCCTAATTCCAATGTTCCTATTCTTATGTTCCAATGGGACCCTGCCGTGGGAAGTCACCTATGGCGGGACTGGAAGATCCACCGATGGGAAGGGCTGGGTAATCCTGCCCACTGTATGTTATTAGCCCTTCGAAGGGCTAGTAAAACCTGAACTTCAATTTATTTCCAAAAGAGAAAATGCTGGAAAATCTCAGCAGGTCTGGCAGCATCTGGAAGGAGAGAAAGGAGCTGACGTTTCGAGTCCAGATGACCCTTTTTCAAAGCTGAACTCATCTGGACTCTGTGATGGACTACAGTTGCACCTTTGTCCTGTCTGGACACACAAGTAGTCTTTTGCCTAATTGATAGCGCTTCAGACTCGAAACGTCAGCTCTTTTCTCTCCTTACAGATGCTGCCAGACCTGCTGAAATTTTCCAGCATTTTCTCTTTTGGTTTCAGATTCCAGCATCCGCAGTAATTTGCTTTTGCTTCAGTTTATTTGATGTATTAAGGCGAAAAAAGCAAAGTTGCTGCAAACAAACTTTGCGATCTCCACCAGTGTGTCGAAGAACAGACCTTGAAGTTTGTTTCAAGGACGTAACACAACTTGGGGTTCAGGTGACATTGATAAACTGCTTCAGCGTCACGTTCGTGCTTTTTGATGTCAGGAGATTGCCTCCCAGTCTTGTTGCCAAGTTTCCGTTAGCCTGCATGTACACACCGGTACACAGAACAAAAAAAAAGTAAAGATTTCCTGATGGATTCACATAATGTTAACAATCTATTTAATGCAGCAGGCAATAAAGGTTGCTTCAATAGCAGTCCTTCATCCACACATGCACAGAAAAGGGAAAGAAATTCCAAGCCAGAAGAAGATGGATGAATATCATTAATGGACTTGAGGGAGTTCAATACTGTTCATTTGAGGATAGCAGTGTGGTACTAATCATTAGTCTGATCAAGCTCAATCTACATAATTACTGTCGAGTTGCTAGAAATATATCCCCACATATATGCCATCCCTTAGCGCCATTGTTGTCTGATAGGTTTAAAGAAA
Source organism: Mustelus asterias (assembly GCF_964213995.1). Taxonomy (NCBI): domain Eukaryota; kingdom Metazoa; phylum Chordata; class Chondrichthyes; order Carcharhiniformes; family Triakidae; genus Mustelus; species Mustelus asterias. The sequence goes on from NC_135814.1 coordinate 14,141,268, forward strand.
TGCAGGCAAATACATTTATTTTTTGAAGATTACCTATTGGCAGATTTTGAAGAAGGGTTATTTTTCAGTTGACCCACTGCAGTCCAGGTAGTGAAAGCGCTCCCACCGTGCTTTCAGGTTCAGTTCCAGAATTTTGTCCAGCATTGATGCATGTACACCCATATAATTGCAATTCACATGATGTGAAGGTGGCAGTGTTCTCATGCACTTGCTGCCGTTATTATTCTCGGTGGTAGAGGTGATAGATTTCGAAAATGATGTCACAGGAGTCTTGGTGCGCTGCATCTTGTAGATGGCGCACACTGTTGCTGCTGTGCGCTGGTGGCGGAGGGAGTGAATATTTAAGGGCAGTGGATGGCACACCAATCTTGGCCTGGTTGTGTCTTAACCATCTTGAGTTGCTTCATCAATGATCTTCCATCCATTGCACAATCAGATGTATTTACTGTTGATTGTACTCCGATAAGCTCGTATAAAGCACCTCCCGACTCCTAAACCCCCTCCACAACCCCCTGGTTACTTGGCCTGGTTGTGTCAAGAAGGTTGTTGCAGTTTCACCCAAAGGGCCAAGTGGGGGGCATCACTTCATGGCACAGTGACGCAAGTGGTTATCACTGCTACCTCACAGCACCAGGGACCCGGGTTTGATTCCCGGCTTGGGTCACTGTATGTGTGGAGTTTGCACGTTCTCCCTGTGTCTGCGTGGGTTTCCTCCGGGTGCTCCAGTTTCCTCCCTCAATTCGAAACACCTGCTGGTTAGGTGCAGTGGCCATGCTAAATTCTCCCTCAGTGTGCCTGAACAGGCACCAGGGTGTGGTAACTAGGGGATTTGCAATGTTAATGTAAGCCTACTTGTGACACTAATAAATACACGTTTAACTTTAAACTTCACACTTCTGACTTGTGCCTCGTAGGTTGTGGAGGGGGTTTAGGAGTCGGGAGGTGCTTTATACGAGCTTATCGGAGTACAATCAATAGTAAATACATCTGATTGTGCAATGGATGGAAGATCATTGATGAAGCAACTCAAGATGGTTAAGACAAGGACGCTGCACTGAAGAACCCTTGGCACTGAGGTAACCTGCAACAATTTTCTAACGTTGAGTTAGCTGTGGCCAGAGAATTTTCCACTTGATCCCCATTGATTCCTGTTTTGCTCTGGTACCTGGTGCTGCAGTACATCAAGTACTGTCTTCCTGTCAAGTTCCTGTCACGTCACCTTGGGAATTCAGGTCTTGTGTCCATGCGTGGTTCAAGACTGCAGCGAGGTCCAGGACTAAATGTTTCTGGTATAATCAGTGAGGTAGACTAACATTGAGTGGCACTGATAGCAGTGCTGATGACCCCTTCTATTAGTTTGCTGATGATTTGATGTAAGCTGACGGGCCCAATTTAGATTTGTTCTTTTCATGGTCAGGAAGTACCCGGGTAATTTTCCACACTGTGGAGCGAATAGCAAAGTTTTAGCGATATCAGAACAGCTTGTTTAAGGGCAAAGTTAGTTCTTAGGCTTGGAAATGAATTATTGAATGATCACACTTCATACCAGCAACTTGGACTTATATAGCACCTTTTGCATGATAATGCATCCCAGGGTGCTTCACAGAGTCGATTATAAAACAAAATATGAAACTGAAACACATAAAGGGATATGAGGGCAGATTACCAAAGATTTGATCCAATTGGTAGGTTTTCAGGAGTTTCTTAAAGGAGGAAAGAGAGGTAGAACACTAGAAAGATGGAAGGTGCAGGGATGGAAGTCCAGAGTTTCAAGCCTAGGCAACTGAAGGCACCTGAAGGTTGTAGGGATGAAGATGATTGCAGAGATCGGGAGGGGCAAGGCTATGGAGGGAGCTCTAAACAATGATTAAAATTTTAAAATTGAGGCATTGCTTAACCAGGAGCTAGCTGTATCAGCAAATATTTAACTGGCTGCTGGGCATCTGAGTGGTTGCTGGATATCTGTCTGGTTGTTGGATATCTGACTGGTTGCTGGATTTCGGTCTGGCTGCTGGATATCTGATTGGTTGATGGATATCTGACTGGTTGCTGGGTATCTGACTGGTTGATGAGTATCTGGCTGGCTGCTGCATATCTGACTAGTAGTTGGGTATTTGATTGATTGCTCGATATCTGACTAGCTGATGGGGTATCTGACTGGCTGCTGGATAGCTGACTGGCTGGTGGGTATCTGACTGGCTGGTGGGTATCTGACTAGCTGCTGGATATCTGTCTGGCTGCTGCATATCTGATTGGTTGATGTGTATCTGACTGGCTGCAGGATATCTGACTCGTAGCTGGGTATTTGACTGGTTGCTGGAGATCTGACTAGTTGATGGATATCTAACTTGCTGCTAGATATCTGACTAATTGCTGGATATCTGATGGGCTGATGGGTATCCGACTATTAGCTGGGTATCTGACTGGTTGATGGATATCTGACTGGTTGCAGGGTAGCTTACTGGTTGTTGGATATCTGACTAGTTGCTGAATATCTGACTGGCTGATGGATATCTGACTATTAGCTGGGTATCTGACTGGTTGTTGGATATCTGACTAGTTGATGGGTATCTGACAGGCTGGTGAGTATCTGACTGGTTGCTGGATATCTGACTAGTTGCTGAATATCTGACTGGCTGATGGATATCTGACTAGTTGCTGAATATCTGACTGGTTGTTGGATATCTGACGGACTGATGGGCATCTGTCAGACTGGTGTGTATCTGACTGGTGTGTATCTGACTGGTTGATGGGCAAGCGGTATTCAGTGCATGTTAAGACACCAGCAGCAAAGGTTTAGATGATCTCAAGTTGAAGGAGGGCAGATTGTGGAGGGCTGGTCAGTAGTGCATTTGAATGGTCAGTTCTGAGGTACAAAGCCATGGATAAGGGTTTCAGTAGCAGACAAGCTGAGGCAGAGGCGGAGATGGGCAATGTTAAAGTGGTGGAAGTAAACAATTGTCATGACGGCACACAGAGAAGAGAAAATCACTTTATTTTCTTTGAAAATTTTGATTTCAAACGAAGATTATAAATGAAAAATATTATTGGGAGAATCACAATAATTTGGTGGATTAATTTGTCGTCCTGTCACCATTTTGACATGGCTTTCAATCAACTCAGGCTGTGGGAGGCAAGTTTTGGCTTTCTTTGTTAGTTGAAAGTGCCCCAGATACAATAGGTTTAGACAGCATTAGTGTTGTGAACATGAGAGTGCTGATTTAATTTACTTTATTTATTTATTGTGCTGGCCTGTTTTTTTTTTAGTTCTGAGCGGGTTCTTTGTGCTGGCTCTGATACGAAGCATTCTGAAAGACAAGTTATTTTTGTTACTTTTTGAAATATGCAGCAGAGTGGTAATGACAGCAATATTAATTCAAAGCCGCTCACTGTAAACACGCTGCTGCTTTCTTTAATGGATTCATAAAATGCTACAGCACCAGAGGAGGCCATTCTGCCCAGAATGCTGTGCTGCCTCTCTGAAAGAGCTGCACCGTAGGCTTTTGTCTTTTGCTATTTAATATTCATCCTATTTCCTTTGAGGAGGGATTATAGATTCTGCTTCCATCACTGTTTCTGAGCAGTTTAACAATTCCTGGCATAAGATGAATTTTAAGTGTTCTCATTGCTTCTGGTGATGATTCTAATTTTATGCCTTTTTAGTTACTGACTCACTTGGTAAGCGCAATTTTCTTTTTCTGATTTCTATCAGCTAAAGTTCTCATAATTTTAAACACCTCGCGTAGATCTCCTCTTCACCCCCTCCTACTGACAGAAAACACTCCTGTTTCTTTAATCTCTCCTCACCCATGCACTCTTTGAATGTTTGCCATTGTCTATCCACTGTCATCCCTTTAAGTAACATTCCCCAATCCATTATAGCTAATTCACACCCCATACCATCATAGTTTCCTCTATTCAGATTCAGGGTTTCAGCCATAGAATCAACTACGTGAGTCTCCAAAATGAAGAATTCTACCTATTATGGTTGCTCACCCACAACGGGCCTCACACAACTAGATTGCCAATTATTCCTCTCTCGTTAGTTTACGAGGCTGATTCTGGGGATGGTGGGACTGATGCATGCGGAGAGATTGACTAGGTTAGGATTGTTTTCGCTGGAGTTCAGACAAATGAGGGGGGATCTCATAGAGAATTATAAAATTCTAATAGGACTAGACAGGGTAGATGTAGAGAGGATGTTCCCGATGGTGGGGGAGTCCAGAACTAGGGCTCACAGTCTGAAGATTCTGGGTGGACCAATTAGGATGGAGGTGAGGAGACATTTCTTCACCCAAAGAGTGGTGAGCCTGTGGAATTCATTACCACAGGAAGTAGTTGATTGCAAAACATTGAATGTATTCAAGAGACGGCTGGATATAGGACGTGGGGCGAACGGGATCAAAGGTTATGGGGAGAAAGCAGGATGAGGCTATTGAGTTGGACAATCAGCCATGATTGTAATGAATGGTGGAGCAGGCTCGAAGGGCCAAATAGCCTCCTCCTGCTCCTATCTTCTGTGTTTCTATGTTCTATTGTGCATTACCCAGTTTAAGATGACCTCTTCTCTAGTTTCTTCCTCAAGATATTGGTCCAGAAAACCATTCTGTACATAAAAGGAATGATTTGAAATTGAGAGAATGGTAAAAAAAAATGGAAAATTGGGAAAAGTAGATTAGAGTTTGGGAAGTATTTGGAGGGGTGGATTGGGTGGTGACTTCCAAGAGAAGGGTTGCTATTGCCTAAACAGAAGCCAGTAAAAGCATCAATGAGTCTTTGGGCCCTATTTTACTATTGCATCACGGGTGCAAAAATGTGGTAAAGTCGGGTGTGAGGCCATTAATACAATCCGCGCCCGCATTCGTGCAGATGGCCACTTTACCGAAACCCGGGAATGGCCGTGATCTGCTTCACACCCGAAACGGGCACAACGGCGATTTAAATGTATTTGCATGTATTTCAATTGAATTAATGAACTGCCCGCTGAACTTTATCAGCATTTCCCCCTTTACCGCCGTGTTCGCCGATCCGGAATCGCACCAAAATGAACCTGCTGAATAAAAGTCTGAATCGGGCGCTCCAGCTGCTGAAGAGCGAGTTCAGAGCTTCCAACGGCTCTCTGACTCAGATCAGTGGTGGGGAAGGGGGAGGAGGCAGGTCAGATCATTCTCTGGTTGGAGGGGAATGAGGCCAGATCATTGTCTGGTGGTGGGGGGGGGGGGGGGGAGAGGCCCAATTGCTCACTGGTGGGGGTGGCGGGGGGGGGGGGCAGATGGATCTCTGGTGGGGGAGGAATGGGGTCAGGGTCCGCTGCCACTCTGCGGGCGATCAGTGGGGGGGAAGGGGGCAGGGGTTTGCGATCAGTCTTGGTAGCAGGGGGGTGGATAACAGGGACAGTGATGTCTGTGGGTAGCGGGGGTGGGGGGGAGGTGGGTGGATAAGGGGGACAGTGATGTGAGTGGGGACCATCGCTCCCGCTTTTTGCTCCCGAGCCACTTTCTCCGCTTTCTGCGGCCTGGGAGCGATCTGACATGGGCGCACTTTTTCAAATTTTTTTCTAACTGCGCATGCGCAGTTCAGAGCTCCGATCGTTTCGGGCGCGCTAAGCTCCGCCCACAGCGCGATTCAGACTCGTGGTTTTATTTTCAGGCTGAGTGCGTATGGAGGCGCCAGAAAGCAGATTTCCAAGTCAGATCTGAATTGCGCCCAGATTCAGCTCTTCGACTCAAAATGGTAAAATCGGGCCCTTTGTGTCAGAAAAGGCAAGTGAGCAGTTGGGACTTTTGCCAGGGGGCAATGCCAAGTGGGTAGTGCCAAGTAAGTACATGAAGAGGCAATGCCAAGGGAGCTCTGATAGGGGGGCTTAACCCTTCTCCAATGGGGTGGGGTTCTCCTTATGTGTGGTATCGGAGGAGATGGAAGAGCCCTGATGACAGAATGGGGTTGGGGAGAGGGGAGAGCTCTGATGACAGCACAGGGGTGAGGGATGTTCTGATATTGGCATTGTGGTGTGTGGTTGCCCCAATACTTGAAGAAGGGATACCTATATTCTTGGAGGGAGGGGATCTTAGATATAAACTTTAGGCCCTTTTCAAAACTCAGATTCCTGGCTTTGCTGAGTTTAGGCCCGGCCCCTCGAGCTGGCTGTATAATCATCACCAGAACTTCAACCAGGAAAGAAAAGATGTCTGTGAAGGCAAAAAGTTTCACACAGCTTTCCTCAACCAATCCAGCACTCTGTGTAATTTTGGCAAAACTCCACCCAATGTTTCAGGTCAAGGCCCTTTCTGCAGGAAGATTCCGAAGAAATGTCATTGCCCTAGAAGGCTTCTGCTTCTCTCGCCACAGGTGTTGCCTGATCTCCTGCGTATTTCTATTTTTATTTAAAATAGACAAGATGATTGGGCGGCATGGTGGCACAGTGGTTAGCACTGCTGTCTCACAGGGCCAGGGACCCGGGTTCAATTTCAGCCTTGTGTGATTGTCTGTGTGGAGCTTGCATGTTCTCCCCGGGTCTGCGTGGGTTTCCTCCAGGTGCACTGGTTTCCTCCCACAGTCCACAGGTTAGCTGGATTGGCCATGATAAATTGTCCGAAAATGTGTAGGTTAGATGGATTAGTCATGGTAAATGTGTTACGGGGATAGATAGGGGAGAGTGCCTGGGTAAGATAATCTGTCAGAAAGAAGTCTGACAACACCAGGTTAAAGTTTATTTGGAAACACGAGCTTTTGGAGTGGTGCTCCTTCATCAGGTGAGCGGAGAGGTAGGTTCACAGTCACGGCAAACCTGTTGGACTTGAACCTGGTGCTGTGGGACTTCTTACTGTGCCCACCCTAGTCCAATGCCGGCATCTCCACATCATAATCTGTCAGGGAATTGATGCAGACTTGATGGGCCAACTGGCCTCCTTCTGCACTTTAGAGATTCTATGGTCCTATGATCTCTGAGCTACTCTCAAGCTAGAAATTGCATGTAAAGGTGACTGGTAAGGGATGTTATTTATTTATTATTTATAAGTAGGCTTACAGTAACACTGTAATTAAGTTACTGTGAAAATCCCCTAGTCGCCACAATCCGGCACCTGTTCGGGTACACTGAGGGAGAATTTAGCATGGCCAATTCACCTAACCAGCATGTCTTTGGAGTGTGGGAGGATACCAGAGCACCCGGAGGAAACCCACGCAGACACTGGGAGAACATGCAAACTCCACACAGACAGTGACCCAAGCCGGGAATCGAACCCGGGTTCCTGGCGCTGTGAGGCAGCACTGCTAACCACCGTACCGCGATCTCTTAGTTAGTCGGGAAGTTTGCTTCATTTGCCTTTTTGAGGAAAGGACTTGGAACTTTACCAGATGTTTCATCAGGCTAATTGAGTTGGATTGAGACTGCAACGGAATGGAAAGAATAGCAGCTTTACTTGATCTGAGCTTCCAGAAAACATAAACGCACGGAGACAGACTGCAGCTGACGGCTGTCAAAAATTACAAGCAAACTGTGTTATGTGGTATCAGTCTGACACAACTCCAGCTGACGGATTTCACCTTCTACAAGGCTAAAATTGAATTTAGTTCTGCCGGAGGTGAAAGGAATTCACATTAGTTCTGGCTGAAAGGACATCACGATCAATCCATCAATCCAGGTTCAGACATTTCGGTTATTTAGTTGAGAAGTTGTGCGAATAAATATTTGCATCAAAGTGAAAATAAAATGTCGCGGGATAATAAAGGATCAGCTTAGTAGACGTCGTTAGCACAATTCCATTTCATTGTGTCATCTCCCACCGCAACAGCCATTTGCACTTATTTAACACATCGTATGTGGTAAAACAACCACAGGAACTACACAGGAGCCCTAACACAATATGCAAGCCATAGAAGTATGTATTGGGCCAGATGACATTCAGTGGTATTGCTTCTGGACTGCTCATTACCTCGAGAGTTGGGGGGAGGTTTTGACATCCTGAAAATGAATTTCTGGTCCTGGAGTGTCAGTGTCTCACCTCATCTATCCACTCCTCCAACCACTTTCTATCCCACCCGCGACTGAGGTTGCAGGTCACACATTCAGTCGCCTGAGAACTCATTTTTAGCGTGGAGTCAAGTCATTCTCAACTCTGAGTGGTGTGCCTCAGAAGAGTCCAGTCAAGTTATATAGTTTACCAATGACATAAGACACAATTAGACCAGGCTTTAATAATGACGTTAAATAAACAATGGCTGCTTTGACATTTACAGGTTTTTTTTTGTTCTTTCATGGGACTTGGACATTTCTGGCTGGTCCAGTATTTGTTGCCCATTCTTAATTGCCCTTGAACTGAATGGCTTGCTAGGCTATTTCAGGGAGCAGTTCAGAATCAAGCACATTTCTGTGGATCTGGTGTAGGCCAGACCAAGTGAGAACGGCAGATTTCCTTCCCTAAAGGTTATTAATGAACCAGATAAGTTTTTATGACAATTAACAATGCTCTGGGGCCCTGGGTTCGAATCCCACTATGGACACTTGGTGAAGTGTGAATCCAAGAAATGCTGGAATTCAAAGTCTAATGATGACCTCCATGAAACCATTGTTAATTGTCACAAAACCCATCTAGTTCATATTAATAACCTTTATTAATGGCCTACCCCCGACCCACAGAAATGTGCTTGGTTCTTAACTGCTCCCTGAAATGGCCGAGAAAGCCACTCAGTTCAAGGGCAATTAAGGATGGCAACAAATACTGGGCCAGTCAGCAATGCCCAAATCCCATGAAAGAATTTTAAAAAGCCTGTCAATGCCAAGGCAGCCATTGTTTATTTAATGCCATTATTAAAGCCTGGTCTAATTGTGTCTTATGCCATTGGTAAACTATATAACTTGACTAACCATTTTAACCCCATAACCCTTGATTCCCCTACTGATTAGAAATCTATCCATCTCAGATTTGAACATAATTAACAAACCAACCTCAGCAGTAAAGAATTCCATAGATTCACTGTCCTCTGAGAGAAGAAATTCCTCCTCATCTCTGTTTTAAATGGCCGACCCCTTACTCTGAGATTATGCCCTCTGGTTCTAGACTCTCCCATAAGGGGAAACAAAGGCTCAGTATCGACCCTGTCAAACCCCCTGAGAATTCTGTATTCCTCATTAGGTCACCTCTCATTCTTCGGAACTCTGAATGCAGGCCCAAACTGTTCATCCTCTCTTCATCAGAAAATCCCTCTGCACCTGGGATCAATCTAGTGAACCTCCTCTGGACTGCCGCCAGCGCCAATATGTTTTTCCTTAGATAATGGGACCAACACTGTTCACAATATTCCAGATGTGATCTAACAAGTGCCCTGGATGGTTTCTTCTAATTATCCTTCATCTGACATTGCCCCACCCAACCTGCTAACCTATTCCCTCCTGAATTCCTCGTCACAGTTAACCAATCTTTTGTAACCTGTACGTTCTGATACAGTGCAAACATATGCAAGTTCTGGTGGTGAACTGAGACTGAAATAGTTTCTGAATATAATATTCAAATATCTCAAGAGTATTGGAAGGAATACTACCAGTACAAAACCTTGCATTGGTTTCCACACAGCAGTGGGTGTGAATGACAATTTGAGTATATAGATTAACATGGATCATTTTGCAATTCTGGTCAAATACTGTGAATCTTCCTCAACAAAATCCTCCAGGTCACAGTCATACATAGAAACATAGAAAATAGAAGCAGGGGGCGGCACGGTAGCACAGTGGTTAGCACTGCTGCTTCACAGCTCCAGGGTCCCGGGTTCGATTCCCGGCTCGGGTCACTGTCTGTGTGGAGTTTGCACATTCTCCTCGTGTCTGCGTGGGTTTCCTCCGGGTGCTCTGGTTTCCTCCCACAGTCCAAAGATGTGCGGGTTAGGTTGATTGGCCAGGTTAAAAATTGCCCCTTAGAGTCCTGAGATGCGTAGGTTGGAGGGATTAGCGGGTAAAATATGTGGGGGTAGGGCCTGGGTGAGATTGTGGTCGGTGCAGACTTGATGGGCCGAATGGCCTCCTTCTGCACTGTAGGGATTCTATGATTCTATGAGTAGGTCCTTCAAGCCTGCTCCACCATTAATTATGATCATGGCTGATCATCAAATTCCTTTCCTCCCATATCCCTTGATCCCTTCAGCCCCAAGAGCCATATGTAATTCCTTCTTGAAATCACACAACGTTTGGCCTCAGCTACCTTCTGTGGTAGTGAATTCCACACATTCGCCACTCTCTGGGTGAAGAAATTTCTCCTCACTTCAGTCCTAAAAGGTTTACCCCTTAACCTCAACTGTGACCCTTAGTTCTGGACTCCCCCGCCATCAGGAGCATTTTGTTTTAATCTATCCTGTCTAGTCCTGTTAGAATTTTGTAAGTTTGTATGAGATCCCCTCTCACTCTTCTAAACTCCAATGAATATAATCCTAACTGACTTAGTCTCTCCCAATATGACTGTCCTACCATCCCAGGAATCAGCCTGGTAAACCTTCACAGCGCTCCCTCTATAGCAAGAAAGTCCTCCCTCAGATAAGGACACAAAACTACACACAATACTCAAGGTGTGGCCTGACCAATGCTCTATAGAGTTGCAATAAAACTTCCCTATTCCTATACTCAAATCCTCTCGCTGTGAAGGCCAACATAACATTTGCCTTCTTTTCAAGAGAAAGGTGAGAACAAAGGCTCGCTTTCTCTTTTGAACAGCTAAATGTCGCGTCAGCTGAATGGAAGAGGGATGGAAAAAGGGATTTACAGAAGCTGTGACACATCAGATTAGGTTTTGAAAGAACCGCAACTGGAGGGACAGGAAGCCAGCGGTTAGTTTCTTTGCAATAAAATAGCAGTTAAAAGCACTAAAACCAGATTTATAAAATTACAAGCCTCAAGCTGAGCAGGAGCGTGGTGGGCAGAAGTTCTACAGGGAAACAGAATAACAGGCAGGATATGTAATAGCTGTTTCTATTCAGGTATTTTTTTTAAACAATCCAATGGGGTGGATTGCTTACCTGCAGAAATCTGAGATTCTTTACTCATGCAGAGTTAATATTTGATTTGATTTATTATTATCACATGTATTAGTATACAGCGAAAAGTGTTGTTTCTTATGCATTGTACAGACAAAGCATACCATTCATAGGGAAGGAAAGAGAGGGTGCAGAGAGGCTATATTGCCGGAATTTTACCGCCTCGCCCACCCGAGGCTCCTAAGATCCCACCTGAGGCCAACAGAGAATGCCGTTCTGCGAGCTTTGCCTGCTCCGATTCTGGGGCGGTAAAATTCCAGCTCATAACTCAAGTCTAACAATCAACTGTGATTATATTAACCAGCATTATATAACTTTATGTGAGGATCCCAATATTCTTCAATCTATCTGATAAGAAAGTAATATTAAACAGTAAACCTGATTTGGACAGGCAACAGCACATCCAAATCATTTCTTTTTGCAGTCAAGTACTATTTACAATAAAATATATTAGATATATATTCTAAAGTGGAAAATGGTGAACAAATACAGAGAGTTTCTTTGGAGTTCTCATCGGTTATGCAATTGTATCCCTTGAAATTTCACTATATTCTGGAATAAACAGCATTATATTGTTTCAGGTAAACCGAGGAGGCGATGGCCTAGTGGTATTATCGCTAGACTATGAATCCAGAAACTCAGCTAATGTTCTGGGGACCCAGGTTCGAATCCCGCCACGGCAGAGGGTGGAATTTGAATTCAACAAAAAAGATCTGGAATTAAGAATCTGCTGATGACCATGAAACCATTGTCGATTGTTGTAAAAATCTATCTGGTTCACTAACGCCCCTTTAGGGAAGGAAATCTGCCGTCCTGACCCAGTCTGGCCTACATGTGACTCCAGAGCCACAGCAATGTGGTTGACTCTCAACTGCCCTCTGAAATGGCCTAGCCAAGGGCAACTGGGGATGGGCAATAATTGCCGGCCAACCAGCGACACCCATGTCCCACAAATGATTAAAAGAAGTGATAGTGGAGCTGAACAGTCATAGAATTCTTCCATGTGAAAGATCTAACAAGAACTCAAAAACTTCTTAATTTCTTTGAAGAAGGAAGCAATTGCTGTCAACACCAGACGTCGCATAATGTTATTACTCGCCAATGGGAGGGCAATTTCTCGTGGAATCAGAGCTCACCGCATGTAACTGCAACAAGCTGATGTCAACCATTTCAGCAATTAGGAATCATGTTCCTGCTTGCCAACAAACTATAACAATTTACTTCTGTGCAGTGCTCCAGAAGCACACACATTTGCTAGCTTTTATTGGACTCAAGATTTCACACTGCTGAGGAAATTGTTTTCAAATGAGGACCATTATGTCAATTAAAAAGAAGCAGCTGGGCTCCTTTGAAATATGGACAATGGGTTCATCCTGACTGCTATAGTCAACTGAAACCCAACACAAATCATTGTCATATGCCAAAATGCAGAGACCAATCATCAACATGGAAAGCTGAGCACTCTCACTGTCCTGAATAGTTGCCTCATTTCCCTTAGGAGATCAAAGCAGACTGCCTTTGAGGTATTCAAATAAAATCCATTTGCAAATCCCAAAATGATATTTTTATACTCATATTTGAAAAGAAAACATGGGCCTCAGCCGTACGTATTTGCAGTGCCATTATGGCTTCAAGACGGTGTCTGGGCCACACACACACACATGCACGCACGCACGCTGGCATGCACACACACATGTGCGCACACATGCATGCACACACACGCACACACACACACACACATGCACATATGCACGCATGCTGGGATTTTCCAGCCCCTCCCTCCAGTGGGATCTTCCAGTCTTCCAGTCCTACCGAACTGAACGGAAGTTTGAATGGCCCGCCGCATCCACCACAACACGGGTGGAAAATCCCAGCGGCACATCTGGTGTTGGTTTCATTTAACATTTCGGTAAAGGTGCTAGTGTGAGTGAAGGAAGCATGCGGTGAAGCTGTGCAGAGTAGACAGATTGTGACATCTGTCAACGTGCATTGCTAACTTGACACCACTGCCGCTAGCCTACCACTCTGGCCAGCTGGATAGATGCATTCTGGAGCTGGCAGGAACCCTAGCCATTTAACACCATCAGATACTTCCAGGTTGCTGCTGCTTATTGATTGCTATTGGCTGCTGCTGAGTGAGTGGAAATGTTTGGGTTTTTGTACTCCGATTCGAAGTTGCTGGAGTCCGCAGGGAATGGTGTGGCACATGTTGAAAGCATTATTTTTAACTTTGAGTTCAGCTCAGATCCCTTGCTTCCAGGCATGGATGCAGTATTCCCCTTCGCCTACAACCTGATTAAGAGAATGAGCAGAGTTGACAATCAGGAGGACAAGCTGCTGGAAGAGGGAAAGAGGGTAGAAAGGCTATCAGCTTGAGGCCTGTAATAAGTCTCCATGAGGCAGAAGTCCCTTCACCAAAATGCCTTTATTTACAATTCCAACAGCAGTACACAGAGTGCTATCAGTCAGCAGTCTACCTTCAGGAGTGCCAGAGGAACTGACACTCCCAGTTAAATACAAGAAAAAGACTCCCTGATTGGCCCATCAATTGACTCCTTAATCAGGGAGTTCATATTCCAATAGGCCAACCTCAATGGCCTGATTGAAGTAATTACAAGGCCCCCACGTACAGCCAGGGTCTTCAGGGACCAATTAATCACTTAGACAAAGAGATGGAGAGAAATGTATCTAAATTTTCTGACAATAAAACTAGGTGGGAATGCTGTGAGGAGGACACAAAGAGGCTGAAAAGAGATGTAGATAGGTTTGGTGAGTTGAAACACTGGACACATATTAATTGCACATCGTGATCCCCGTGTCTTGTTTTTGGTCCTAACCAAATTTCACAATCTTGATTTTTATAGGCCATAAAACTAAAAGGACACTCTCCTGATTTGTGGCAGTGGCTTCTGAGAAAGAGAAATGCCTTGCAGCATTACAACAGGAGCCATCAAATGTTAATATTCAAACGAGGATCACAATATCTCTAAGTGCAGTTAAAAAGCCCTTCACAGCAAATCTCTTGTTAATCACAGAGCAATTCTTATTGTAAGCATTACAATGAATATATTACTGTATTTGATTAAAGATACAATGGGAAAATGCTAATCCATTGAGTGCATTTGAGATGCATTCATGCTTCTATGCCAGAGTCTCTTTGTCTCAAATGTTCGGTTCTGATTTTTATCCTGAGTACCGTTGTTTGCAATGGATGTGTGTATTATGTAACTGATGAGCTTTTCACTGAGAGATAGGTAGAAAAAGAAACAAAGAACTGAAAGATACACGGCCTAGTAAAAGAAAAATAATATTGACTATTCAATCAGCCAGCATGTGCTGCCGTGCCAGAGAAAGGACTGAATATTTGACAAATGTTTTCCGGGCTCATTAAGGTGAGGGATGTTACTGCTTCAGAGTGAATGGAGTCCTTTCCTGCACTGTCCAACTTATTGATAATGTTGTGCTAAAATGCTGTGCGATCATGGTTCCTGCCTAAATCCAAACCTGTAACCTTGCTTCACTTGAGTAAAAAAGTAATTAAAAATTTATACAAGGAAATGATTAGGGTAAGATTAGAAGGCCGTGTGCAATCCTGAGCACAACATAGATATTAATGACTTGGACTCGGGAAGTGTACGTACTATTGCCAAGTTTGCAGAAGACAAAACAATAGCTGGGAAGGCAAGTGGTGACGATGACACGAAGGGTGGAATTTTCCCGTCCCGCCTGCCATGGGAATCGTAGTGGGCGGGATGGGATCATGCAAAGGTCCCTTGACCACAAACGGGATTTTCCGGTCTTGGGGCCAGGGCGACCAGAAAATCCCACCCATAGGCCAGAATTTTACCGGCACGCCCGCCCCAATTCCGGGGGCAGGCAAGACTCGGAGAACAACATTCTCCGTTGGGCTCGGGCGGGATCGTACAAACCTCGGGCAGATGTGCCGGCAAAATTCCGTCCATAGAGTCCACAGAGGGAGATAGGCAATTTAAGGGAGTGGGCAAAAACTTAGCAGGTGGGAATATAGTGGAGGAAATGTGAAGTTATGCATTTCAGTAGGAAGAATAAAGAAGCCGAATATCATTTAAATGGAGAAAGACTGCAGAAAGCTGCAGCTCAAAGGGATTTAGAGGTTCTCATGCATAAATCACAAAACCCAGGCATGCAAGTTAGCAGTTAATAGGGTAGACAAATGAATGTTGACCTGTATTTCAAAGGGAATAGAGCATAAAAATAGGGAAGTCTTGCTAAAACTATACAAGGCACTAGTTAGACCACACCTGGCATACTATGAACAGCTTTTGCCGTCTTATCTAAGGAAAGATATACTGGCATTAGCGGCAGTCCAGAGAAGATTCACTGGATTGATCCTGGGTTTGGAGGTATGTTTTTATGAGGAGAAGTTAAGTAGGTCAGGCCTGTACTCACTGGAGTTTAGAAAAATGAGAGGCGACATTGTTGAGACACATAGGATTCTCAGGGGGCTTGACAGGGTAGATGCTGAGAGGTTGTTTCCCCTTGTGGGAGAGTGTTGGACCAGAGGGCATCATCTCAGAATAAGGGGCCCACTTAAGACCGAGATGAGGAGGAGTTTCTTCTCTCAGAAAGAGTGGTGTAATTCTGTGTGTAGGGTGGAGGGGTAGGGGGTGTAGGGTGGGAGTCGGGGATGGAATCTGTCATTCCTGATTTCTATGAGAAGACACACTTGCATTGGAGGTGACACAATGAATGTTCACTAAATTGGTCCCTGGGTTGAGGGGTTCTCCCACAAACATATGAATTAGGAGCAGGAGTAGATCACTCAGCCACCCAAGCCTGCCCTGCCATTCAATAAGATCACGGCAGATCATTTTTAAACTTAAATTCACATTCCTGCCCCCTTGTTTATCAAGAATCGATCTACTTCTGCCTTAAAGATATTCCAAGACTCCGCCTCGAACATTGCTTGTGGAAGAGAGTTCCAAATACACCAGCCGGGATGCTCCCAAAAAAATTCTAAGTGCCCAATGAACCTCCAACACTGTGCAGGATTCTTTCTGAAAATCATGGCGCGGGGTCTATTCCAGCCCAAGAGGCCGGCAGCATAATGCTGAGTTGGCTACTGCCAGCTGTCAGCGTGGAGTTCGACACATGCGCACTCGCCCCGCATTGCCGGCCTCCAGATCGCTGGCCAGCCCGGAACAGTGCAGCGGGCTGGGAAAATCGTCCCACAATTCTCAGAGAGAAAATAAATCCTTACCTCTGCCTTAAATGGGTGACCTCATACTTTTAAACAGTTTGATTTTGATTTGATTTATTATTGTCGCATGTATAAGCAAACAGTGAAAAGTATTGTTCTTGCGAGCTCTACAGACAAAGCACACCGTTCATGGAGAAGGAAACAAGAGAGTGCAGAATGTAGTGTTACAGTCATAGCTAGGGTGTAAGGAAAGATCAACTTAATGCAAGGTAGGTCCATTCAAAAGTCTGACAGCAGCAGGGAAGAAACTGTTCTTGTGTCAGTTGGTATGTGACTTCAGACTTTTGTATCTTTTTCCCGACAGAAGAAGGCGGAAGAGAGAATGTCCAGGGAGCGTGGGGTCCTTAATTATGCTGGCTGCTTTGCTGAGGCAGCAGGAATTGTAGACAGACTGAATGGATGAGAGACTGGTTTGCGTGATGGATTGGCTATGTTCATAACATTTTGTAGTTTCTTGCGGTCTTGGGCAGATCAGGAGCCATACCAAGCTGTGATACAACCAGAAAGAATACAAAGGTCTGAGGTCATGCACCAACCGACTCAAGAATAGCTTCTTCCCTGCTGCTGTCAGACTTTTGAATGGACTTACCTTGCATTAAGTTGATCTTTCTCTACACCCTAGCTATGACTGTAACACTACATTCTGCACTCGCTCGTTTCCTTCTCTATGAACGGTATGTTTTGGCTCTATAGCGTGCAAGAAACAACATTTTTCACTGTATGTTAATGCATGTGACAATAATAAATCAAATCAAATCAAATCAAAGAATGCTTTCTATGGTGCATCTGTAAAAATTGGTGAGAGTCGTAGCTGACATGCCAAATTTCCTTCGTCTCCTGAGAAAGTAGAGGCTTTGGTGGGCTTTCTTAACTATAGTGTTGGCATGTGGAGACCAGGGCAGGTTGTTGGTGATCTGGACACCTGAAACCCTGAAGCTTTCAACCATTTCTACTTCGTCCCCTCGTTACCCCTAGCTCCAAATTCTCGCACAAGAGGAAACACACTCACCCTCTCAAGACCTCTCAGGATCTTGTGTTTTCAGCTAAGTCACCTCTTACTCTTCTAAACTCCAACATATACAAACCTAGCCTGTCCAACCTTTCCTCACAGGACAACCCATACATTCCAGGTCTAGATCGAATAAAGCTTCTCTGAACTGCTTCAGTGAATTTACATCTTTCTTAAATATGGAGACCAATACTCGACACAGATTTTGTCTTAGAATCATAGAATCATAGAAACCCTACATTGCAGAAGGAGGCCATTCTGCCCATCGAGTCTGTCCCGACCACAATCCCATCCAGACCCTACCCCCATATCCCTACATATTTACCCGCTAATCCCTCTAACCTACACATCTCAGGACACTACGGGGCAATTTTAGCATGGCCAATCAACCTAACCCGCACAGCTTTGGACTGTGGGAGGAAACCGGAGCACCCGGGGGAAACCCACGCAGACATGAGGAGAATGTGCAAACTCCACACAGACAGTGACCCAAGCCGGGAATCGAACCCAGGTCCCTGGAGCTGTGAAGCAGCAGTGCTAACCACTGTGCTACCTGTATAACTGAAGCATAAATTCCCTACTCTTGTATTCAATTCCCCTGGCAATATATATTATACATTCTATTAGCTTTGCTAATTGCTTGCTGTAGCTGCACATATACACTCGGGCACCCAGATCTCTGCATCTCACCTCTGCAATCTCTCACCATTTAGATAATGCACTTCTTTTTTATTTGTCTTGCCAAAATGGACAACCTTTACATTTTCCCACATTATACTCCATTTGCCAGATCTTTGCCTCTTTACCTAACCTATGTCATTTTGTAGCCTGCCTGTGTAGTCTTCACAACTTAATCATCTACCTTTCTTTGTGTCATCAGCAAATTTTGCAATCATACCAGTGGTTCCTTCACCAAATTACTGATATAAATTGTAAAGAGTTAGGTCCCCAGAACTGATCCCTATGGCACACCGCTTGTCACATCCTGCCAACCAGAAAAAGCATTCTTTCTGGTTGCATCACAGCTTGGTATGGCTCTTGCTCTGCCCGAGATCGCAAGAAACTACAAAAGGTCGTGGATGTAGCCCAATCCATCACACAAACCAGCCTCCCATCCATTGACTCTGTCTACACTTCCCGCTGCCTCGGCAAAGCAGCCAGCATAATTAAGGGCCCCACGCACCCCGGAAATTCTCTCTTCCACCTTTTTCCATTGGGAAAAAGATACAAAAGTCTGAGGTCATATACCAACTGACTCAAGAACAACTTCTTCCCTACTGCTGTCAGAGTTTTGAATTGACTCACCTTGCATTAAGTTGATCTTTCTCTACACCCTAGCTATTACTGTAACACTACATTCTGCACTCTCTTATTCCCTTCTCTATGAATGGTATGCTTTGTCTGCATAGAGTCATGGAGGTTTACAGCATGGAAACAGGCCCTTTGGCCCAACTTGTCCATGCTGCCCTTTTTTTTAAAACACCTAAACTAATCCCAATTGCCCGCATTTGGCCCATATTCCTCTATACCCATCATACCCATGTAACTATCTAAATACTTTTTAAAAGATAAAATTGTACCCGCCTCTGCTACTATCTTTGGCAACTTGTTCCAGACACTCACCACTCTCTGTGTGAAAATAATGCCCCTCTGGACACTTTTGTATCTCTCCCCTCTCACCTTAAACCTATGCCCTCTAGTTTTAGACTCCCCTACCTTTGGGAAAAGATATTGACGATCTACCTTGTCTATGCCCCTCATTATTTTATAGACCTCCTATAAGGTCACCCCTCAGCCTCCTATGCTCCAGAGAAAAAAGTCCCAGTCTATTCAGCCTCTCCTTATAACTCAATCCATCAAGTCCCAGTAACATCCTAGTAAATCTTTTCTGCACTCTTTCTAGGTTAATAATATCCTTTCTATAATAGGGTGACCAAAATTGCACACAGTATTCCAAGTGTGGCCTTACCAATGTCTTGTACAACTTCAACAAGACATCCCAACTCCTATATCCAATGTTCTGACCAATGAAACCAAGCATGCCGAATGCCTTCTTCACCACTCTGTCCACCTGTGACTCCACTTTCAAGGAGCTATGAACATGTACCCCTAGATCTCTTTGTTCTGTAACTCTCCCCAATGCCCTACCATTAACTGAGTAAGTCCTGCCCTGGTTCAATCTACCAAAATGCATCATCTCGCATTTGTCTAAATTAAACTCCATCTGCCATTCGTCAGCCCAATGGCCCAATTGATCAAGATCCCGCTGCAATTGGAGATAAACTTCTTCACTGTCCACCATGCCACCAATCTTGGTGTCATCTGCAAACTTACTAACCATGCCCCCCATATTCTCATCCAAATCATTAATATAAATGACAAATAACAGTGGGCCCAGCACTGATCCCTGAGGCACACCGCTGGTCACAGGCCTCCAGTTTGAAAAACAACTCTCTACAATCACCCTCTGGCTTCTGTCAAGAAGTTTGTGTTTCTTGAGTTTGTGTCTTTGTATGCCTTGTTTATGAGCAGATATCCATTCCATTTGACGAAGGAGCAGCGCTCCGAAAGCTAATGGCATTTGCTATCAAATAAACCTGTTGGACTTTAACCTGGTGTTGTTAAAACTCTTTCTGTCAAGAAGCCAATTTTGTATCCATTTAGATACCTCACCCTGGATCCCGTGAGATTTAACTTTATGCAACAACCTACCATGCGGTACCTTGTCAAAGGCCTTGCTAAAGTCCGTGTAGACAACATCAACTGCACTGCCCTCATCTACCTTCTTGGTTACTCCTTCAAGGAACTCAATTAAATTTGTGAGACATGATTTTCCACTCACAAAGCCATGCTGACTGTCCCTAATCAGTCCTTGCATCTCTAAATGCCTGTAGATCCTGTATAGCGCACAAGGAACAATACTTTTCACTGTATGTTAATACATGTGACAATAATAAATCAAACCAAATCAAATCATATCAAAATCAAAATGATCCATTTATACCTGCTCTGTTTCCTGTGATGTCCTATGATGAGAGGCTGAGCAAATTGGATCTATTTTCTTCGGGTAGAGTGGACGTGGAGAGGATGATTCCACTCGTAGGAAAAACTAGAACCAGAGGGCATAACCTCAGACTAAAGGGACGATCCTTTAAAACTGAAATAAGGAGGAATTTCTTCAGCCAGAGAGTGGTGAATCTGTGGAACTCTTTGCCGCAGAAGGCTGTGGAGGCCAGGTCATTGAGTGTCTTTAAGACAGAGATAGATAGGTTCTTGAATAATAAGGGGATCAGGGGTTATGGGGAAAAGGCAGGAGAATGGTGATGAGAAAAATATCAGCCATGATTGAATGGCGGAGCAGACTCGATAGACCGAGTGGCCTAATTCTGCTCCTATGTCTTATGGTCTTATGGTCTTAGGAGCTGAGAATGGGGGAAGATCTTATTGAAACAAAGAGGTAAGCTAACTGCTGAGAGATTGTTTGCGCTTGCTGGGGAACCTAAAATACAGGGGCACAGTCTTAGGATAAGGGGCCAACCATTTAAGATTGAGATGAGGGAAATAATTTCATTCAATAGGGTTGTGAATATTTTGAATTCTGTACCCCAGAGGGCTGAGGTTCTCCATCATTGAATAGATTTAAGGCTGTGATAGATTTTTGGTCTCTCTGGGAATCAAATGATATGGGGAACGGGCAGGAAGGTTGAGTTGAAATCCAAGATCAGCCATGATCATATTGAATGGTGGAACAGACTCCATTTTGATTTGATTTGATTTGATTTAAGACCATAAGACCATAAGACTTAGGAGCGGAAGTAAGGCCATTCGGCCCATCGAGTCCACTCCACCATTCAATCATGGTTGATTTCAACTCCATTTACCCGTTCTCTCCCCATAGCCCTTAATTCCTCAAGAAATCAAGAATTTATCAATTTCTGTCTTGAAGACGCTCAACATCTCGGCCTCCACAGCCCTCTGTGGCAATGAATTCCACAGACCCACCACTCTCTGGCTGAAGAAATTTCTCCTCATCTCTGTTCTAAAGTGACTCCCTTTTATTCTAAGGCTGTGCCCCCGCGTCCTAGTCTCCCCTGTTAATGGAAACAACTTCCCTACGTCCATCCTATCTAAGCCGTTCATTATCTTGTAAGTTTCTATCAGATCTCCCCTCAACCTCCTAAACTCCAATGAATATAATCCCACGATCCTCAGACGTTCATCGTATGTCAGGCTTACCATTCCTGGGATCATCCGTGTGAATCTCCGCTGGACCCGCTCCAGTGCCAGTATGTCCTTCCTGAGGTGTGGGGCCCAAAATTGCTCACAGTTGTGGGGCCCAAAATTGCTCACATTTCATTTATTATTGTTACATCTATTGGGATAAAGTGAAAAGTATTGTTTCTTGCACACTATCCAGACAAAACATACTGTTCATAGAGCACATAGGTGAGAAGGAAAGTAGAGGGTGCAGCATATAATCCAATTCTGCTCTTGATTTTGGAGTTCTTGTGCTCTCGTGTTCACTGCCTCTTCCAGTAAAGCATGAGTGTGTATAGAAGTCAGATGAAGACAGAACTAGACTCAACTCTTATGCCTCAACACCCCTTTTCTGCCCCACTCTCCCCCCTCCCCCCACACGTCCTCCTGACCCCCCCCCCTACCCCCCATCTGCTCATTCACTGTCAAGGCCCAACGTTGAGGAAAGGTCTCGCCTGCAAGCTTAGTGGCGCGCATGGAACCATCTTCCAGCATTAGACAGAACCTTCCGGAACTCTGCTCTTTGATCAATACTAAAGCACGGCTGGAAAATATGTCTCAACAGTAGATACTTAATATGAGTCAACCCTACTTAGATAGTAAAAAAACAGAAAATGCTGGGAAACACTTAGTATCCCAGTGAAGGAAGAAACAGAGTTATTGCTTCAGGTTTGCGACCTTTCATCCGAATTAACCTTTCATCGGAGTTTGCTATTTAGGTAATATCTGGCTAATCCTACTCAGAGAGGCAATAAGGACAGTAATTTTATTTGTGCTATTTATATCGACATTGGAGCTTAGTGCTAAAATTCGATTCTATTCTGTGGCACTTAAGCACACTTGTGCTGTTGAATTATTTATTACTTAATTAATTTAATTTCCAGCTTGCTTCTCTCTAGATTTACAGCAATTACAACTGAGTAGCCAGTGAAACACAATTGAAAATGGCGACAAAGATTTAAAGGAGCTACAGGAAGAAAACAGAGGGGCAGGCTGGGGGAAAGCCAAAAATTGCCTAAAAGTGGTCCAATGCTTGGGAAGAGAGAAGTTTGTTTTTATGTGTAGTCACTCCTTCACTTGGAAAAGTGAAGGGGACGGCACGGTGGCACAGTGGTTAGCACTGCTGCCTCACAGCACCAGGGAACCAGGATCGATTTCCAGCTTGGCTCCCTGTCTGTGTGGAATCTGCACGTTCTCCCCGTGTCTGCGTGCGTTTCCTCTGGGTGCTCTGGTTTCCTCCCACAGTCCGAAAGGCGTGCTTAACTGGACCTGCCATATGAATACTATGGCTGAAAGAACAGGTTATAGACACGTAGAAACTAAGACCAGGAGTAGGCCCTTCAAGCTTGCTCTGCCATTCACTACGATCATGGCTGATCCTCTGTCTAAAATTCTAGCCATGGTCACATGTGAGGTATTCAACTCCAGACTCCCCAAAGCCACCATCTGCAAGGCACAAGTCAGGAGTGTGATGGCATACTCCCCACTGGCCTGGACCAGCGTGGCTCCAACGCTCAAGAAGATCAACAAAATCCAGGACAAAACAGCCATCGGCCATGCTAAATTCTCCCTCAGTGTACCCGAACAGGCACCGGAGGGGATTTTCACAGTAACTTCATTGCAGTGTTAATGTAAGCCTACTTGTGACTCTAATAAATAAACTAAAAACTTTTAAACTTTAAACCTCTCTGTCGTCCTTTCAGACATTCCTTAAAACTTGCCTCTTCGAATAAATTATTGACCATTGATCATCTTTAAGGTTGGATAACACTCTCATGGAGCGACCTGATCATGTTATTACTTTAAAGGTGCAGTGCAAATGAAAGGAGCTGGAGTTGGGGTGACAGTCAACATTTCCTGCAAAATATTGTTGTTGTATACAGCCAGTTTCTTCAATGCTCTGTACCTTTAAGTTCTCCTCTGTGGCTCTGAGGACATGTAATAACAAGGGGGAAGGCCTGTGCAATGCCTTACGGACATCACAGATGTGCACACTTTGTGGGAACATTACTGATAATTCTTTACCGCAAAACATCATTCTGAGTGGGTGTATTTAAAGCTTAATTAAAAGTAACTTTACAATAATCAGAGCTTTGATCTATTTGGGTAACTTCTGCATGAATGTTTCAGTTGCTGAAGATATTCAATTCTGAAGTTAATGGATTATTTTGGGATACCAAGGCATCGAGGAATATGCAGATATCCAGAGCAGCATAGTGGAGCAGTGGTTAGCACTGCTGCCTCACAGCGCCAGGGACTCGGGTTCAATTATGACCTCGGGTGACTATCTGTGTGGAGTTTGCACGTTCTCCCCATGTCTGTGTGGGTTTCCTCCGGGTGCTCCGGTTTCCTCCCAAAGTCCAAAGATGTGCAGGTTAGGTGGATTGGCCGTGCTAACTTGTGCCCTAGTGCCCCAAGATGTGTGGGTTAAGGGGATTAATGGGGTTAATGTGTGGAGTTAAGGGGATAGTGTGGGGGGATGGGCCTGTGTAAGATGCTCTGTGAGAGAGTCAGTGCAAACTCAATAAGCCGAATGGCCTCCTTCTGCACTGTAAGGATTCTATGAAATTTTGCCTAGGAAGTGAATGGCCTACTCCTGCTACATCCTCCATTTCTTAAGCACTTATATTCTTATTAATCCCTCACATCAGCATCCTGGGGTCAACATTGATCAAAAACTTAACTGGACCTGCCATGTAAACACTACAGCTGAAAGAGCAGGTTATAGAAACGTAGAAACTAGGAGCAGGAGTAGGCTATTTGGCCTTTCAAGCTTGCTATGCCATTCACTATGGTCATGGCTGATCGTCTATCTAAAATCCTAGCCATGGTCAGATGTGAGGTATTCAACTCCAGACTCCCCAAGCAAGGCACAAGTCAGGAATGTGATGGAATGCTCTCCACTGGCCTGGACCAGTGCGGCTCCAACAACACTCAAGAAGATCAACAAACTCCAGGACAAAACAGCCAGCTTGATCGGCTCTCCATCCACCATAGAAACCCTACAGTACAGAAAGAGGCCATTCGGCCCATCGAGTCTGCACCGACCGCAATCCCACCCAGGCCCTACCCCCATATCGCCACATATTTAACCGCTAATCCCTCTAACCTACGCATCTCAGGACACTAAGGGCAATTTTTAGCATGGCCAATCAACCTAACCCGCACATCTTTGGACTGTGGGAGGAAACCGGAGCACCTGGAGGAAACCCACGCAGACACGAAGAGAATGTGCAAACTCCACACAGACAGTGACCCAAGCCGGGAATCGAACCCAGGTCCCTGGAGCTGTGAAGCAGCAGTGCTAACCACTGTGCTACCGTGCCGCCCCATCTTAAACATTGACTCCATCCACCACCAATACAGTGTGCATTTTGTTTGGGCGTCCTTCAAGCCTGCAATCTCTACCAACTAGTAAGACCAGCGCAACAATTGCATGGACATATCCCCACCTTCAGGTTCCTATCAAGGCGCACACAGCCCGGATTTGGAACTGTATCACTGATTTTAAAGGTTCATCTGGTCAAATTCTTGAAAATCCATATTTATTTATTCGTCACAAGTAGGCTTACATTAACATTGCAATGAAGTTACTGTGAAAATCCCCTAGTCGCCACACTCCGGTGCCTGTTCGGGTACACTGAGGGAGAATTTAGCATGGCCAATCCACCTAACCCGCACATCTTTGGACTGTAGGAGGAAACCGGAGCACCCGGAGGAAACCCACCCAGACATGGGGAGAGCGTGCAGACTCCACACAGGCAGTGACCCAAGCTGGGAATCGAACCCGGGTCCCTAGCACTGTGAGGCGGCAGTGCTAACCACTGTGCCACCGTGCCGCCCCGTACCTAACAGCTCTCTGGGGGTATCATCACCCCTTAGACTGCAGCAGTTCAAGAAGGCTGATCGCCACGAGACACGGCAATAAATGCTGGCCTTGCCAACAACACTCATGTCCCATGAATTAATATAATTTTGTTTCTTTAAAACCTTGCAATCAATCCTTGAAGATGTGGTAATATTGAGTGATACCGTATAATCATGCAGTATTTTCGACACGTGCAGTTTGACAGATTTCTCGTAATTATACAATTCAGGGTTACATTTTAAATTCTGCCATTGACGGAGCTGTATTCAAGTCTACAATGCCACTTCAAAGGTTTTCAGTTTAAATTGCTGTAATCAAACCAGATTTTAACAAAACCTTGCTAAATATTATGAGATTGTAGCACTGCATTTCAAAAATTGTGTCTTATAAAAATGATTCTAGCTATTTCTACCTGTGTAACAATCAAAGAGAAAATGCATTGTCTCACATTAAAAGCTATTATTTACAGTGGTACTATTCTGCATAAACCAGTCTCAAATGCTCTTCCAATACTGTTGACCCCCAGGCTTATGTGGAGTAAGATTCAGTGTTTGCTCCATTCAGTTTGATGGCTGTGAATTTGAACATGTTCTTCCTGATCTGGTGAGTTTACAATGTAAATTAAAACTCAACAATGCTAATGCAGAACCATACAGATGAGTAAAAATGCTTGAAGTTGTGGTCATTATTCACAGAACATTACGGCACAGAAACAGGCCATAATTAATAATAGTTATGCTCTACATAAGCATTTGCTTCCTTACTTCATCCCACCCTATTAACATCTTCTATTTCTTTCTCCCCCTCATGGGGGTGTCACGGTGGCACAGTGGTTAGCACTGCTGCCTCACAGCGCCAGGGACCCGGGTTCAATTCTGGCCTTGGGTCACTGCCTGTGCGGAGTTTGCACGTTCTCCCCGTGTCTGCATGGGTTTCCTCCGGGTGCTCTGGTTCCCTCCTTTTGTCCAAAGATGGGCAGGTTAAATGGAATAGCCAGAGTAAATGCGTGGGGTTACGGGACTGGGACGGGGGAGAGGACCTGGGCAAGATACTCTGTCAGAGTCAGTGCAGACTCGATGGGCCAAATGGCCTCCTTAAGCACAGTAGGGATTCCAAGCGCCTATCTGGGTTTCCCCGAAATGCACTTGTACTGTTCACCCCAACCACTCCATGTAGCAAAGTTTCACATTCTAATCATTCTCTGGATATTCTCCTGAATTCCTTATTGGTTTTATAAGTGACTATCTTATATTGATAGCCCAAGCTTAGGACTCCCCAACAAGAGGAAACATTTTCTTTCGGTCTAGATGATTGAAAACCTTTATAATTTTAAAGACCTCTATCTGGTCACCACCCAGTCTTCTCTTTCCCAGAGGGAAGAGTCCCAGTCTGTTCAATTGTTACCTAACAAGAGGAAACATTAATAACCGCCTTCAGTTCTCTAGATGATATCGCTGCAATGGACACAGTTCCACCCAAGGGAAGTTAAAGATCGATGGGCGAGAAAGGTTATTATAATATCTCACAATGACATTCAGATACAAGCCGTACCTGCTCTGTGCAATCACCTGGGTTACAGTTGACTCTTGTCAAGGGACTAGGAAGGGGGATTTGAATTAACCCAGTATCCTGTCCTCAGTCATTAACATACAAGGATTCTTATTAGAAATGCCTTGGTCACGATACATCTCCGCAGTTGTCCGCATGTGGCTGTATGCATGAGATCATAGTATCCATTACACTTTCTGATCTTGCGATGGTTTAATTAGATCTCAGGTGGTCAGGGTCCAGACCAGATTATAGCGAGTGTCAGGTCTGTTTAGGGGAATGAGCATTGACGTCGAGTTTATGAGAATATCCAGTGTAGACCTGTGAAATTTGTAATTGCGATTCTCCTCATAATACATCTCAGCTTCTCCTGCTTGTTCAAAGCAGACTGGAGTGGCAGGTTTTAAGTTTATTTATTAGTGTCACAAGTAGGTTTACATTAACACTGAAATTAAGTTATTGCGAAAATCCCATAGTCGTCACACTCCGGAGCCTGTTCGGGTACACTGAGGGAGAATTTAGCATGGCCAATGCACCTAAACAGCACGTCTTTTGGACTGTGGGTGGAAACTGGAGCACCCAGAGGAAACCCATGTAAATACGGGGAGAACGTGCAGACTCCGCACAGACAGTGACCCAAGCCGGGAATTGAACCTGGATTCCTGAGAGAGTCTTGTATTCTATGCCATAGCGTCAGTGACATAAAGATGTTGGGGACGATTCTTCCAGCCCACTGTGCTACAAAAGCAGCACGCAGCGGGCCGGGAGGCTTGAGCGGTGGCCGTTTAGCGGGCTCCCCACTGGGCACCACGGTCTCTGTGACTCTCCGGCATGGAGTTGCATAATTAATGCAAATGTCTGTTTAAATATATTTTGTATCTCATTAGCGGGCCCGGGACTGAAATCTCCAGTGGGGGTGGGGGGTCTGTTGCCACTCTGCATTTGGGCTGAGTGACAGAGGGAGGGAGGGCAGCGATCAGGGCTGAACATCAGTGTGGGGGAGGTGGCGGGGTTGGTCAGCCTGCTGCAGGGGGGTTGGGACTGCCGGGGTGGGGCGGGGGGGGGTGTTGTTGAGGCTACCGGTGGTGGGGGGGGGGGGGTGATCAGGAGATTGGGGCTATGGGTAGGAGGTGGGGGGGCAATGGAGATCGAGGCAGACCAGGCCACGGGTGGGGGCGAGGCTGGCCCGTACACTTCCAGGTGGTCAATGATTGGGCCATGGGGGGGAGGGGGGGATCGCATGGCCGGCGATATGGGGGTCGCAGGGGTGACCAGCGATCGGGAGACCAGTGGTGCGGGGCTACAGTGCATGTGTCGATCTCTGCTCTCTGCGCTGACAGATCGGCGCATGCGCAGTGGCGCACTCAGTGCTATGCTGCCGGCCTCTCCAGCGGGAATAGGACCCGCCCACTGAATTTCAGCGTGATTCACGCTGAGGCACTCTGCAGTGCACAGAGTGTGAGAGATTCATTTTGAAACTCACGCTGAAAAAACCAACAGGATTTACTCCAGTTTTTACACAAATCCGACAGTTCGAATGTTTTGGGGGGAATCGCCCCCGATGATTTCACCGAGCGTTATTCATTCAAAGCTATGGTTTTCTTCCCCTTCAGTTCTGGTTCAGTGTCAGGGAGGTGCCGTTACACACCCATAGGGAGGAGAAACATCATCCGGAAACCCCCGTGTGAAGACCGGCCGGCAAGGAGGGAAGTTGAAATGAGCCAGAGCAATGCTGTGCGGAACTCGTTAATAATATGGTAATCATGGCATTAATATTTAAATTGGCTTTGCGCCCTTCCTGGGCACAAAGTCGATCTTGCCGGCAAAATAGACAAAATAGGGTCGGTATGATTGTGTGTGAGGCGAGAAACCAGGTATGTTCCCAGTTTTTTGCCTCTCATGCAACTTTACTGACTCGCTGTGTCAATCGACTGGCACAGTGAACCGATAAGATCGCGCCCTTAGTGTCATAACGGCGAGAAAACTTGAGTGATCCACGGCAGTCTGTCCGATCTCACGTTGCACTGGAAAACCCCCCCTCCCTCACTCCATGGACATCAGGACCTCCCCTCATGGGTGGCATGTTTCCCCACCCCCCCCCCCCTGACACAGATGGCCAGCATTGGGGTAGTGAGACCCTCCCAATGAGATCCTCTTCATGATCCCCTAACATGACCCCATCCATGCCACCCATTCATGACCCCCCCCTTCATTGGCTCTCCTTGATAGCCCCCACTTCATGCCCCACCCCTTCACTCAGGCCCCACCTCCACTCAGGCCCCACTCCCACTCAATCTCTTGGCAGTGCCCAAGGCACACTGGCAGTGCTCACCTTGACAGTTCCAAATGGGGACATCCCAGCCATGTCCCCGACCACCTGGGTGCTTCACTGGCTTCCAAGCCCCCTGGGTGTGGCCTTCACATTTGGTCTCTGCTAGTGGAGACCAGTAGTGATTCTCATCTGTTTCTTATCAAGCCCGAGGGTGGGAGGATCCCCGGAGCTGAGAGAATCCGGCTTTGAACAGGCTAAGGATACTTTAAGCATGCTGGTTGGCTTTGCGCCCTTTCTGGGCAAGATCTAGTCTGTGCCAGTGGCAAGGGATCAGGCGATTGCAAACCATTTGGCGCTGGGCACAAAACCTGTTTTTTGGCCTGCATGCAATTGTCCCAGATTATTATGATCTGCGCCCAGTGTGGCAAGGTCAAATCACGGCAATAGCATACAGCAAGCAGCAAGGAGGTAGTGCTAAAGACTCATAAAACACTGGCTTGACTTTAGCTTGGGTATTGTGTCCTATCCTGAGCATAACACTTCAGTCAAGACTTTAGAGAGGGTGAAGAAGAGATTTACTAGAATGTTACCAAGGATGAGGCACTCAGGTTTTATAGTGACACTCGAGAAACTGTGGTTGTTTTCCTTAGATCAGAGGAAATTAGACAGAGGGGTGGCGCAGTGGCTAGCACTGCTGCTTCACAGCGCTGGGGACCTGGGTTCAATTTTGGTCTGTGTGGGATTTGCACGTTATCCTCGTATCTGTGTGAGTTTCCTTCGGGTGCTCCGGTTTCCTCCCACACTCCAAAGATGTGCTGGTTAAGTGCTTTTGTTTCAGGGGGACTAGCAGGGTAAATACATGGTGTTGCGGGGATAGGGAATAGGTGGGATTGCTGTCGCTGCAGGCTCGATGGGCCTAATGGCTTCCTTCCATACTGTATTCTATGATTTAGTTATTACAGTGGAAGAACAGCCTAATCAAAGGCGAGATTGAAGGTCATTGCCAAAAGCACCAGAGGTGAAGTCATTAGGCAAGATTTTATTATTTAGCACATTGTCATGATCTGGAGATGTACTGCCTGAAAAGGTGGTGGAGGCAGATTCGCCAGTTACTTTCAAAAGAGAATTGAATAACAGTACGTGAAGGGAAAACATTTCAATGTAGCAGTATTTTTAGCATTCCTGTTATAAAATACACAAAAATCATGTTGAAATGCAAATCATGCAATTACAATTTACCACTGTTTAAAATCCAAGGCAAAAAAATACCTATTTAGGAATAAAATGTCCTTTTCGTGAATTAATGTCTGCAATTTGCAACTGAATTACTGCATTGCAAACACTCTTTCCTCCGCACCTTTAATCAAAGATCAATGTTCATGGACTGGAGGACAAAGAAACAAAACAAATCCAAAAAATAAATCAAGCCAGACTTATTGTGGTCGACGTCTGCTTGTAAATCTTGTCTTCAATAGGAGAAACAAAGGCTGCCCTCAGGCTGGATATTACGTTTTGGTGAGGGGACAAGGTGGTGACGGGGCATGAAAAAATATGTCAGGTGGCTAGCTCACTCCCGACTCGTTCCTCACAACACAGTTGGTGGCTACATTGCTCAACAGTCTGCTGGTTCTGCGGCCTGTGGAGACCCTTAGCTGTACAATTAAGAGAGTTAAAGGTCTAATCCTATTTCCTCCATAATATAGTTACATATCCATATAGTTTGTGACTAACTTTTCTACCAGGGATGGGAGATGTTGGTGATGTGACATTAGTGTCCCTTTAAGAGATTTTATTTTAAATCATGAAATCTGCAGCTCACAGTCTTGGGTGACATCATTGTTCGGAGGTGAAAAAAATTGTGTGTAGCTCAGGTGACAAGGGTTGTTTTTAGTTTTGTTTTGGCTGCAGTGCTATAAGCAAGCTGGAAAAGAAGTCTCTTTCTCTCATTTTTTTTATTTTGAAAGTTTTACCAGTTCGCTGAAAGCACATCTTGTTTGCCGTTCTGCAGTAACGAGTCTGTATTTTGGTGAGCTGAAGATCATGAGCTGCTCTGAGTTTTCAAGATCATTTGAAATCAGCACTCAACCCAGGGAACTGGATTCCAGTATGATGTGAGCTTTAGCCTGTGCAGTGATACATCTGGACTTTCGTTGTAACTTGAACACTTTAGAGATATTCATTAAGAGTTAGACATTATAATGGTTGTTTTTTTTTCTTGTTTGTATTTGATAAAGGTTGCTGCTAATTTACTTGCTATACATGTCAACTATATTCTTAAATAAACTTTGTTTGATAAAAGCTCCCTGGTGGGTCACTTGAATTATACTTGAAGTGAAACATCTCATTCTTATCCTAGCCAAATTCAATGTAAAAAAACTTATGCTTCAGTCAGGCTTCATAAAACACTTTGAAGTTTCTAACCTGAACCATAACAGGGACAATTATAAAAGCACCCTCTTATAGCCATTTGTATATGTATGTATATAAACGAACTCAGTTGGATACGGTACATATTGGATGAGAGTAAATAGGCTGGTTTTTGCTGAACAAAGGGGAATAAATGGGGACTTCCTTTGGGGCATGCCTTTGTGCATCAGGGGTGGAAACCCTCCCTCATGCCTCCCCCTCCCACCCCTTCTCCTGGCTTTCAAATTATTACCGCCCCCACGTGCCTTCCACCCTTCCCTCAGGTGCCTGATTCATACCTGCATAAAAATCCCAAACTCACCTTAGTCTGGTGTCCATGCTGTCTTCTTCATGGCAATGCTTACATTCCCAGCAGCACTCACCACTTGCTTTTGACACTGCTGGGACTGCAAGATTGGCCAGCGGCACTTGGGGGTGGGTAGGACTTCCTCCCACTGAAGAAGCAGAGGTCCCACACTGAGCTCCCACAGCATAGTATCACTGAAGGACAGCTTTTTTTAAAGTTGGCCTGTTTGTGACTAAATTTTCTACCAGAGTTGGGGGATGTTGGGGCAATTGTAAAAGCATCCTCTTGTGGCCATTTGTATACATATGTATATAAACTAGTTCAGTTGGATACTTGAACCTTATGTGCTTGCATCATAGAAACTAGGAGCAGGAATAGGCCATTCGGCCCTTTGAGCCTGCTACACCATTCATCTTGATCATGGCTGATCATCGAATTCAATATCCTGATCCTCCTTCCTCCCATATCGCTTGATCCCTTTAGCCCCAAGAGCTATATCTAACGTCTTCTTGAAGTCAGGCAACGTTTTGGCCTTCACTACTTTCTGTGGGTAATGAATTCTACACATTCACCACCCTCTGGGTGAAGAAGTTTCTCCTCACCTCAGTTCTAAAAGGTTTATCCCTGATCCTCAAACTATGACCCCTAGTTCTGGACTCCTCCACCATTGGAAACATTCTTTCTGAATCTACCCTGTCTAACCCTGTTAGAATTTTATAAGTTTCTACATGATCCCCTCTCACTCTTCTAAACTCCAGTGAATATAATCCTAACTGACTCAGTCTCTCCTCATATGTCATACCTGCCATCCCAGGAATCAGCCTGGTAAACCTTTGCTGTACTCCCTCTATAGCAAGGACATCCTTCCTCAGATAAGGATACCAAAACTGCGCACAATACTCCAGATATGGCCACACCTACGACCTATATAATTGCAGCAAAACATTCTTATCCCTATGCTCAAATCTCTCACTATGAAGGCCAACATAACATTCAAGTAATAATCTGTCTTCCTATTATTGCTACCAAAGTGGATAACCTCACGTTTAGCCACATTATACTGCATCTGCCATGCAGATGCCCACACACTCAGTCTGTCCAAATCATACTGAAGCATCTCTGCATCCTCCTCACAGCTAACCCTCCCATTCAACTTTGTATCATCTGCAAATTTGGAGATAATACATTCAGTTCCCTCTTCCAAATCATTAATATATAATGTGAACAGTTGGGGTCCTACCACAGATCCCTGCAGAACCCCATTAGTCACTGACTGCCAATCAGGAGAAGACCCATCTATGCCAACTCTTTGCTTCCTATCTGCTAACCAACTTTCTGTCCATCTCAAGACATTACCTGCAATTCCATGTGCTTTAACTTTACATCGATCTCCTTCTGTCCCAAAATGATATCACAGCAAGTAATGCACCCCCCACCCCCTGTAAACTTCACCCTCTCATGTACAGAACAGATTGCATCACCACACTTCTCGCCTGTGGCAAGGCCTGGACTGTGTACAATACATAAGAGAGTCAGAGAAATTGCACCGAAAGTGCCTCTGTTGCATCCCCCAGATTCATTGGGAGGACCATTGACCATTGCCAGGCGCAAGCATTCAGGTAAGTTCAATTTTGATGTACTGAACACTGTATCTGGATGCCCAAGAATTGTCTCCCCCGCTTGCATCCTCTTCTCTCAACTCAGTTCCTGTTTTCCCACTTCGTTGTATGTCTGGTGTCTACAAACTTAGGACACCAGTCCCACCAGTGTTGTAGGGTAGAATAATTAAGGAAAGAAGACTTGCAGTTGTCGGACCTTCCATGACACCCCAAAGTGCTTCACAGTCAGGGTAATACTTCTGAATGTTGCAGTGTAGGAAATAAACAGGTAATTTATACACAGCCGCATCCTCCAAAAAGTAATGTATAGTTCAAAAAGACCCGATATAAATGTGAGTCCTTCCTTTCTTCCTCTCTTTCTTTCTTTAAGTCCACCATACCACCCCTCCAGCCAACCCCACCTGCCCCTTTTTTTTCTTTTTTTCTCTTTCCAGTTGTTTTGTTCCAGAGAAGATTCTGTTATTATAATCCCCTGTGCTCATAGCCAGAAGAAAACAGAGTAATAATTTTCCCCCGAGAGTCTGGGGCTAGAGATTTTCCAGTGCAATGGGCAGGAGGTCTGTATCGATTACTGAGACAGGCTGACAAGTTGCTTATTGTTTTCAGTCTTTACGGAAAGCAACTTCAATCTCCAGTCTATTAACAGATCCCAACGTGTCTGCTCCCGAAGGTGGCTGTGAAAAATCGCACGGCATTATATTGAGCGGAGGGGTTCAGGGAGCATCGCTGTGCTTATTTTAAACTTCTGTGTACAGTCTACTTTTTTAAAACAGTTAACAGTAACTCCTTCAAATACTTTCTGCAGAAAACTGGTCAAAAATATTGAAATGCGATGGTTACGCAAGAGAATGCTTAATGCTTTGAGACTCCAGTCTTCTTGCAATTCATTCTCATCTATGGTTGGCTTTACACTAACTGATCTGTGAGTGAAAATATATTTGCCTTTGACATGTTCAAAGAAGACATGTGGGAAGAATTGGGCTTTTTGACTGATGCTTATGATGACCTTAGGTGACTGCCTGTGCAGACTTCGCACGTTGTCCCCATGTCTGCATTGGTTTCACGGAATAGAATCATAGAATCTTAGAGGCGGCATGGTGGCACAATGGTGGGGCGGCACAGTGGTTAGCACTGCTGTCTCACAGAGCAAGGGACCCGGGTTCGATTCCCGGTGTGGGTCACTGTCTGTGTGGAGTTTGCACATTCTCCCCATGTCTGCGTGGGTTTCGTCCAGGTGCTCCAGTCTCCTCCCACAGTCCAAAGATGTGCGGGTTACGTGGATTGGCCATGCTAAATTGCCCCTTAGTGTCCGGGGAACTAGTTGGGGTAAATGTATGGGGTTATGGGGTGAGGGCATGGATGGGATTGTAGTTGGTGCAGACCCAATAGGCCGAATGGCCTTCTTCTGCACTGTAGGAATCTATGAATTCTATGAATCCTTGCAGTGCAGATGAGTCAGCACCGACCACAATCCCTCCCAGGCCCTATTCCCGTAACCCCACATATTTACCCTGCTAATCCCACTGACCCTAGGATCAATTTAGCATGGCCAATCAACCTAACCCACACATCTTTGGACTGTGGGAGGAATGATGTGGAGATGCCGGCGTTGGACTGGGGTAAACACAGTAAGAAGTTTAACAACACCAGGTTAAAGTCCAACAGGTTTATTTGGTAGCAAAAGCCACACAAGCTTTCGAGGCTCTGAGCCCCTTCTTGAAGAAGGGGCTCAGAGCCTCGAAAGCTTGTGTGGCTTTTGCTACCAAATAAACCTGTTGGACTTTAACCTGGTGTTGTTAAACTTCTTACTGTGGGAGGAAACCAGAGCACCCAGAGGAAACACATGCAGATACAGGGAGAATGTGCAAACTCCACACAGACAGTGACCCGAGGTCAGAATCGAACCCTGGTCCCTGGCGCTGTGAGGCAGCAGTGCTAACCACTGTGCCATCATGCCGCCGCATTTCCTCCTGGTGCTCCAGTTTCCTCCCACATTCCAAAGATGTGCAGGTTCAGTGGATTGGCCATGCTTAAAAATTGCCCCTTAGTGTCCAAAAATGTGTAGATTAGTTGGGTTAACCATGGTAAATGTGTGATTTTGCAAGGATGGGGTGGGGGAGAGGGCCTGGGGAAGAAACTCTGTCAGAAAGTCAGAGCAGACTTGATGGGCCGAATGGCTTCTCCTGCACTGTAGCGATTCTAAGTTTAGACAGGGCAAATTAATTTTGTCACAAGATCCTAATACCTTTAAGAGATTGAAACTTTCATTTATTTTAGGCTTGGTAAAAATCCAAGTTTCATTGTTCCACTCAATTCCCCTTTCTATCAATCTCTACCAACATGTTACAAAAGAGAATAGTTAACTATTCAACAGCAGGTTTGAGCGACGAGGATCGATATTATAACTGGTGATGTTATTGTCTAAATGCTTAATATTTTACATTTCATCAAAAAAATCAGAGGAAATTGGTACATCAAACATTTGCAAAATTACATTGTCCAGAGTAATTTCTATCCATTGATGTTTCTGCCTGGGAAGATATGGGGAGAAGCCAGATCACAGAGGTGATAGAAATGAAAGGTTAACGGATTACTTTTTAAAAAGCCATTGATGTATAATCACTTACACACCTTTGAGAATCATTAACATCAAGCAGAAATTGTGCTTACTTCCACATTTGTGTAACTTGGAAGTATTGAAAAAGACAGGTTGTGCTTTTGATATTCTTCCTGGCAATATTTCAAGGTAAAATACATTGAACTGTGATCTCAAAACACATCTTACAAATGCATCAGGAGCAATGAGTGCTAGAATTTCAACAACTTCATTCAGAGCAATTTAACTTCTCATTGCTATTCATGAAGGAAAGACTTGCATTTATATTATTATGGGCAGGATTTTCCGGCCGCGCTCGCCAAGGCTGGGAAATCCTGCCTGAGGTCAACAGAGCTTTGCATGGTCCATATCCTGCCCGCTATGGTTCCTGTGGCAGGCAGGAAGGGAACATTCCGCCCTATGTCTTTCATGACCAAAGGACAAACTTGGTCGGACAAATTTGAGTGCGGATTACAGGGTCAAAGGCAGGGTTCTGAGGAATGTGAAGGAGCAGAGAGATCTTGGGGTTCATATCCACAGGTCTCTGAAGGTTGCCACTCAAGTGGATAGAGCCGTGAAGAAGGCCTATAGTGTGTTAGTGTTTATTACCAGAGGTTTGAGTTTAAGAGCCGTGGGGTTATGCTGCAACTGTATAGGACCTTGGTGAGACCACATTTGGAATATTGTGTGCAGTTCTGGTCACCTCACTATAAGAAGGATGTGGAAGCATTGGAGAGAGTGCAGAGGAGATTTACCAGGATGCTGCCTGGTTTGGAGGGTAGATCTTACGAGGAAAGGTTGAGGGAGCTAGGGCTTTTCTCTTTAGAGCGGAGGATGATGAGAGGCGACTTAATAGAGGTTTATAAGATGATGAGGGTGATAGATAGAGTGGATGTTCAGAGACTATTTCCTCGGATGGATGTAGCTGTTACTAGGGGGCATAACTATAAGGATCATTGTTGGAGATATAGGAGGGGTGTCCGAGGTAGGTTATTTACTCAGAGAGTGGTTGGGGTGTGGAATGGACTGCCTGCTGTGATAGTGGAGTCGGACACTTTAGGAACTTTCAAGCGGTTATTGGATAGGCACATGGAGCACACCAGAATGATAGGGAGTG
Source organism: Mustelus asterias (assembly GCF_964213995.1). Taxonomy (NCBI): domain Eukaryota; kingdom Metazoa; phylum Chordata; class Chondrichthyes; order Carcharhiniformes; family Triakidae; genus Mustelus; species Mustelus asterias. The sequence goes on from NC_135814.1 coordinate 14,178,525, forward strand.
GGATAGCTTGATCTTAGTTTCGGACAAAGCTCGGCACAACATCGAGGGCCGAAGGGCCTGTACTGTGCTGTACTGTTCTATGTTCTATGACATCCCAAATCACTTTAAAGGCAATGGCTCCCTAAAGCCTGCCCACCATCTATGAGGTCCAAATCAGGAGTGTGATGGAATACTCTCCACTTGCCTGGATGAGTGCAACTCCAACAACACTCAAGAAGGTTAACATCATCCAGAATAAAGCCACTTGCTTGATTGGTGCCCCATCCACCACCTTCAACATCCACTCCCTCCACCACTGACATTCAGTGGCAGCAGTGTTTACCATCTACAAGATACACTTCAGCAACTCATCCGAGATCCTGCAACAATGCTTTCCAAACCTTCAACCTCTACTGACTAGATAGACAAGGGCAACATACAGAACGTGCATTCTAACATCACCACTTGCAAGGGAGGTGGTGGCATAGTGGCATTGTCATTTGACTAGTAAATCCAGAGACTCAGGATAATGCTTTGGGGACCCGGGTTCGAATCCCACGACAGCAGACGGTGAAATTTGAATTCAGTACAAAATCTGGAATTAAGAGTCTGATAATGATCATGAAACCATTGTTGTAAAAACCTATCTGGTTCACTGATGTCCTTTAGGGAAGGAAATCTGTCATCCTTACCCGGTCTGGCCTACATGCAACTCCAGACTCTTAAACTCTCTCTGAAATGACCTAGCAAACCACTCAGTTCAGGGGCAATTAGGGTTGGGCAATAAATGCTGGTCCGGCCAGCGATGCCCACATCCCATGGATGAATAAAAAAATTTCCCTGCAAATCGCACACCATCCTGACTTGGAATTATATTGCCTTCACTGTTGCTGGATAAAAATTCTGGAACTCCCTTTCAAACAGCACTGTGGGTATACAAACACCGCATGGCCTGTAGCAGTTCAAGAAGTTGGCTTACCATGACATTTTCAAAGGCAATTAGGCATGGGCAATAAAATGCTGGCCTGCGAAGCCCATTTCCTGTGAAAGAGTTGAAAAAAAAGACTTGTATAGAACTTTGGTTGAACCATAATTGAAGTACAGTGTTCTTGGCTTCCATATTGTAAAAATAATATAGCGGTACTCGAGAATGTGAAAAACAGATTCATTAGAATGATACCAGGTCTGTCTCTCAGCTGATGTAAAAGATCCCATGGCAAAATATCAGAGATGAACATAGGATTTACTCCCGGTATCCTGGCCAATATTTATCCCTCAATCAACATCCCTAAAAATAGACTATTTGGTCATCGTGACATTGCAATCAATAAGAACACTTCCACAGGGTGATGCATCTATTGGAAAATAAATATTTGCTGGCAGCTAAAATAATTAATTTGTTCACAAGGTAATAGAAGACTGAGGGTGAGCTGAGTGAGATTTTTAATATTCAGAAAAGTTTTGATATAGTCGACATGGGGAGTTGTTTTCACTGGTGGGCAACATCAGAACTTGATGCATAAATATGATAGTTGTTAAGAAATTCAATGTGTAGTTCAGGGAAAACATCTTTATGCAGAGAGTAGTTATAACATGGAAGTTTGTACCACGGGAGTAATTAAAGTAAGCAATATAAAGGGGGTGTTATATAAGTATGTGAGGAGAAAGGAATACACAACGATGATGTTATGGTTAGATAAAGGAGGATGGGCAGAGCCTCATGTCTATCATAAACAGCAGCATGCACCATTGGGTCAAATCGGTGCTGTAATTTATGTGACTGAAGGATGGGCAAATAGTATGTTTGACTGCACTGTGTCCCAATGTCTCCTAATCCAATGGTCTTGTCCTGTCTGCTTTTATTCATTGTTTGTGGGCATTGTACTGCTTTGAAAAGGAAAAGAAATTCTCAGATTTAGCACAGTTCAAACCTTTACATTCTCAACCCCATCAGTGAATCATAGAATCATAGAATCCCTGCAGTACAGAAGGAGGCCATTCGGCTCATCGAGTCTATACTGACCACAGTCCCACTCAAGCCTTATTCCCATAACCCCCTGCTAATCCCCCCGACACTAGGGTCAATTTAGCATGGCCAATCCACCTAACCCGCACATCTTTGGACTGTGGGAGGAAACCGGAGCACCCGGAGTAAACCCACGCAGACACAGGGAGAATGTGCAAACTCCACACAGACAGCGACCTGAGGCCAGAATTGAATCTCGGACCCTGGTGCTGTGAGGCAGCAGTGCTAACCACTGTGCCACCGTGGATTTTGAATTTTAAAGAAACCAGAATTCCCCTGGTTTTCAGTGAAGGCAACATTCAAAAAACTCACCCTTGCACCTTCATCACCACATCCCAAACCCTACTCCATCCCCAAAAATGTAGGAGGCAATCTCCCCAGAATTCAGCAGAGAGTTGGGTGTGATGATACTGTGCCTTCATGAAATGTATTTTTTATCATGTTTCTTGTAAGGGTTATGTTTGGACATCAGCTCGGTTTTATATTGTGCCGATTTGTCTGGTCAGCAGGCAACTTAAATGTTGAGAATGCAGGACAATGACTGATTTTAGCTAATGGTGTGTTTGTCTAAACAGAGTTAATGCATGTTTGTTTACTTAGGTTTCCCTTGGCATTTCAGAGTAGGGTTTTGATTAGGTTGATTAACAGATTAATGTGATTAATGTGAGGAGCTAAGCTTGCAAGAAAAAAAATGTTTTAGTTTTATTTTTAAAATCAAGAGCAGTTGCTGAATGGAGCTGCTTAAAAGAGAAGTGCCTCTCTCTCTCTCTGAAAAGATCCTCTCTAGAGGTGTCCAACAGACTCTAGGATTTTTAACACATACAATCATGTAAGCCTGTGTTTGCTAACTGATTTTGAAGAGTGGTTTTATGTCTGTAAGAGGAATATTACTTGAATTGGAACTAATGGATATAGATCAGCAATTAAGAATTGTACCTTGTCATGTTCAAGTAATATTCAAGTGTTAAACGTTAAGCTAATTCATTTGTTATAGTTAAACTGTATTGTTGAATAAAGTTTGTTTTGATAAAAGCTCCCTAGTTTGTCAATATAATTACACCTGGAGTGAAAGATCATATCCTCACACTAATACCAAAAGAGAACTGAAATGCGTATGAGGAGTAACATTGGAGAAATATACTGGAATTGAAACTTGATAAATCCACTGAACCTGATGATTTACAATCTAGAGAGTAGAAAGAGGTGGTTGTAGGGCAGGCTTGTCTAACATTTTTACTTGGAGCAGTGGGCGGTGGGGGGGGGGGGGGGAGTGGGGGGGGCCTAAATTTGCATATTTTTCGCACTCAAGGGGACAAGCAAATTTTGGAGGGATAAGGTTTGGCAAAACAATAAAATGAATTTCAAAAAAAAAGTTGTGGTTGTAAGAAAAGAAGCAATTGCTGAACAAGTGTGACACAATGTTGCAGCAATAAACTATTGAGTTAAAAAGGAGCAAACAATTAAAATGACCAGAATGTTGGAGGGTCAGTGTATGTGGGTGGTTGTGCACGGGCACATTTGTCTGTGCATGTGTTGGTGTGTGGTGGTGAGAGTGAGTGAGAAAACTAAGACTAGGCATAAGACAGACTCATACATCCACTCACTCCCACACACCCATTCAATCCAACACACTCACTCCCTCACCCACTTAAACACTCACAGATTCCATCCATCACTCACTAACTCACTCCAATTCAATCACTTAATCAATCTTTCACACACACAAACACACACACACTCAGTCAGTCACCATCTCCACCCTGGTCCTGCCATAATGACAGCCTCTTTGAGCCCGATTCGACTTTCCTCTTCCTGGTCTCCAAGGCTTCACCCTTCCTGGCCCAACCCTGCCTGTTTTTCTCCCGGGCTCAGACTCTTCAGTGTCTCCCAATGCTCTATCCTGCCATCCGTGTCTCCCCAGATTCCAATCCCACCCTGCCTGTCTCACCCTGGTGCCAGCCCTGCCCCACCTGTCTCCCTAGGCTGCAGTCTCACTGTGCTTGTCTCCCTGGGCTCCATCCCACCCACTTGTCTCCTCATCTCGAGTTCTGCCGCGCGTGTCCCCCTGAGCTCCATCTCACCACGCCTTGACCCCTGTGCCGGTATTTTATGATCTCGCCCACCCCAGAATTGGGGCAGGCAAGGCTCGCAGAATGGCATTCTCCGTTGAGCTAGGGCAGGATCTTACGAGCATCGGGTGGGTGAGGTCGTAAAATATCGGGAATCTCCAGCCACATCCCAGCCCATATTCCAGCCCTGCCGCGCCTGTCTCCCTTGGTTCCAGCCCTTCATAGTTTGGCTCCCAGGACTCCAGCTTTGACATACTTTAGCTTTCCTTAGCACACTGCTCGCTGCTGCAAAATCAGAGACTGTTTCTCTCAGTCATTTGCTGCTGATATATTCACTAGTTGGTCTATCAGGAGCGAATACAAGCCAGTAATTGATGGATGTACAGAGCTTGGAATGGGTAAGGATAGGACAGCAGAATACTGCATAAGCTAAAATTTACATGATGTGGAGATGCTGGTGTTAGACTGGGGGTGGGCACAATAAGAAGTCTCACAGCACCAGATAAAAGTCCAACAGGTTTATTTGGAATCATGAGGTTTTTGAGCGCTGCTCCTTCATCAGGTGAGTCAATTTACACAGCATGGAAAATGTGGAGTTGGGGGGAGGGAAGAGAGGACAGTCAGAAGAGCTCTGGAAGACTTGGGTCTGGAGACATCAATATCAATGTGAATCACGATAGTTTAATTGTTAGTTACAGCACAGATTAGCTGAACTCAATTGTGACAAGTGCAATGAATGGGATTCATCTGCATTCTCCAGATAGCGCTGAGAATCAATACCCTGCTCTGTACATTTCTATTCCAGCGACAATCTGGCCAGGTACAAGGCAATAAAAAAACTCACAGATGATTTATTGCAGTATTTGCATATCTTGCCACTTGCAGTTTAAATCCAAATCCACTGATCTAGCCGAACTACCTGTGTTTTTTGTAGATTAAGGAGTGGATGTTAAATATGAAAATGCATTTTCTATATATAGATTTAAGGTCAGAGGGACAGGAGCTTTAGAGGGGATTTGAGGAAAAACTTTTTAACCCAAAGGGTGGTGGGAATCTAGAACTCACTGCTTGAGAAGGTGGCGAACTGCCAGGGAGATTTGGCAAGCCAGTTAAAAGTCCATTAGTGTTCAGTAGGACTGGATGATCCTGGCAACAGGCAGGACCTGAAAATCCCATCCAGAGTTCCAATGAGACTGGTTGGCTCACGTTGTGCGAAGCATCTTGGGGTTGATGAGAAACCCATCAAGTCTACTTTGATGGCTTCGAACTCTTGGTTTTGGAATGTGCTTTGTCCGGCCAGAGTTTGATTTGATTTGATTTGATTTTTTATTGTCACATTGAGGAGTGATCTTATAGAGATCTATAAAATAATGAGGGGTATAGATCAGCTCGATAGTCAATATCTTTTCCCAAAGGTAGAGGAGTCAAAAACCAGAGGGCATAGGTTTAAGGTGAGAGGGGAGAGATACAAAAGGATTCAGAGGGGCAATTTTTTCACACAGAGGGTGGTGAGTGTCTGGAACAAGTTGCCAGAGGCAGTAGAAGAAGCGGGTACAATTTTGTCTTTTAAAAAGCATTTGGAAATTTACATCGGTAAGATCGGTATAGAGGGATATGGGCCAAATGCAGGCAATTGGGACTAGCTTAGGGGTTTTAAAAAAAAGGGCAGCATGGACAAGTTGGGCCGAAGGGCCTGTTTCCATACTGTAAATCTCTATGACTCTATGACATGTAGTAGCATACAGTGAAAAGTATTGTTTCTTGCGCGCCATACAGAAAAAGCATACCATTCATAGATAAGGAAATGAGAGAGTGCAGAATATAGTGTTACAGTCATAGCTAGGGTGTAGAGAAAGATTAACTTAATGCAAGGTAAGTCTATTCAAAAGTCTGACGGCAGCCAGGAAGAAGTTGTTCTTGAGTCAGTTAGTACGTGATCTCAGACTTATGTTTCTTTTCCTCGACGGAAGAAGGTGGAAGAGAGAATGTCCGGGGTGTGTGGGGTCCTTAATTACGCTGGCTGCTTTGCTGAGGCAGTGGGAAGTGTAGACAGAGTCAATGGATGGGAGGCTGATTTGCGTGATGGATTGGGCGGCATTCACAATCTTTTGTAGTTCCTTGCGGTCTTGGGAAGAGCAGGAGCCAAACCAAGCTGTGATACAACCAGAAAGAATGCTTTCTATGGTGCATCTGTAAAAGATGGTAAGAGTTGTAGCTGACATGCCAAATTTCCTTTGTGTTCTGAGAAAGTAGAAGCATTGGTGGGCTTTCATAACTATTGTTCGGCATGGGGGGGACCAGGATAGGTTGTTGGTGATCTGAACCACCTAAAAACTTGAAGCTCTCGACCCTTTCTACTTTGTCCCCGTTGATGTAGATAGGGGCATGTTCTCCTTTACGCTTCCTGAAGACGATGACAATCTCCTTTGTTTTGTTGACATTGAGGGAGAGATTATTGTTGCCGCACCAGTTCACCAGATTCTCTGTCTCATTCCTGTACTCTGTCTTGTCTTTGTTTGTGATCCCACCCACTACGGTGGTGTCATCAGCAAACTTGAAAATCGAATTGGAGGGGAATTTGGCCACACAGTCATCAGTGTATAAGGAGTATAGTAGGGGGCCAAGAACAGAGCCTTGTGAGGCACCGGTGTTGAGGATGATCGTGGAGGAGGTGTTGTTGCCCATCCTCACTGTTTGTGCTCTGTGAGTTAAGAAATTCAGGATCCAGTTGCAGAGAGATGAGCTGAGGCTCAGGCCATGGAGTTTGGAGATGAGTTTTGTGGGAATAGTGGCGTTGAAGGCTGAGCTGTAGTCAATAAATAGGTGTCTTTGTCATCTAGGTGTTCCAGGGTTGAGTGCAGGGCCAGGGAGATGGCGTCTGCTGTGGACCTGCTGCGGCCTTTCGAAGCACTTCATAATGATGGATTTCCGAGCCACCGGATAATAGTCATTGAGGCACGCTGCTTGGTTTTTCTTAGGTACCGGGATGATGGTCATCTTCTTAAAGCAGATAGGGACCTCAGATTGTTGCAAAGAGAGGTTGAAGATGTCTGCGAATACCCCCACCAGCTGATCCGCGCAGGATCTGAGTGCTTGTCCGGGCATCCCATTTGGGCCAGTCGCTTTCCGTGGGTTGACCTTCAAGAAAGCTGCTCTGACATCTGCAATGGCGACCCCAGATATAGGTTCACACAGGGATTCCAGGGTGGAGGGCATGCTCTCGCTGACCTCTTGCTCAAAACGGACATAGAATGCATCGAGCTCATCAGGAAGGGGTGCGATGGAGCTGGTGATTTTACATGCCTTCATCTTGTAGCCTGTTATGCCTCGCAGACCTTGCCATAGTTGGCGGGGGTCGGTGTGGCTAGCCTGGGACTATAGCTTGGTCCTGTACTGTCATTTGGCATCTTTGATGGATCTCCTTAGATCGATCTGACTTTCTTCTATAGGTCAGGGTCGCCTGACTTGAAAGCCTCAGACCTAGACTTCAACATGCAGTGTAGATCCCTGTTCATCCATGGTTTCCGGTTGGGGAACACGCGGATTTGCTTCTTTGGCACACAGTCTTCTACACACTTACTGATGAAGTCAGTTATGGTAGTGGCGTACTCGTTCAGGCTGGTCACAGAGTTTTTAAATACTGACCAGTCCACTGACTCCAAGCAGCCCCATAGGAGATCATCCAATTCCTCAGACCAACATTGCACGACTCTCTTTGATGGATTCTCCTGCTTCAGTTTTTGCTTGGAAGCCGAGAGCAGGAGCACAGCCTTGTGGTCTGATTTGCCAATGTGTGGGCGGGCGACAGAGCGGTAGGCATGTTTGATATTTGATATTTGATACCGAAAGCTTATGGTATTTGCTACCAAATAAACCTGTTGGACTTTAACCTGGTGTTGTGAGACTTCTTACTGTGCTTACCCCAGTCCAACGCCGGCATCTCCACATCATGATATTTGTGTAGCAGTTGTCCAGGATGTTTGGGCCGCTGGTGGAACACGGGATGTGTTGGTGGTAACTTGGTAGTACGCTCTTGAGCTTGGCCTGATTGAAGTCCCCGGCCACGATGAACAAGGCCTCAGGATGTTTCGTCTCGTAGTTTGTCTAGGAGTTCACTTGTACTGTATCCTTATCCTGAGTATTTGAGTATAAGATAGATATTGTAAATTGTGTTATCTTTACACATTTTTGCATGTATCAACAAAACATCATAGAATCCCTGCAGTGCAGAAGGAGACCATTCGGCCCATTGACAACAATACCTCCCAGGCCCTATCCCCGTAACCCCGTCTATTTACTCTGATAGTCCCTCTGACACTAAGGGGCAATTTAGCATGTCCAATCCACTAATCTACACATCTTTGGACTGTGGGAGGAAATCGGAGCACCTGGAGGAAACTCACACAGACCAGGGGAGAATGTACAAACTCCACACAGACAGTGACCCAAGGCCAGAAATGAATCCAGGACCCTGGCACTGTGAGGCAGCAGTGCTAACCACTGTCCCACCGTGCCACCAATAGAGTGAAGGAATAGTGTGATTTGATTCATTTTCTGGTGGTTGTGGTGAAATCTTTTCAACATTTTTGTCTGGTGTGATATAATTTTCTTTGTTTACTCAATGTTTTATTCTCTTGTTAAAATGTCACTAGCAGACTCCTGTGAATGTGTTCAATAACTGCCCTCCACAGTTTCTAAAAAAAAAGTTAGGATCTAACTAGCCAGGTTCACGCTGCAATCTGACTTCTCTCGTAGCAGGGATGATTCAGTCATTCATTTTGTTGCTCTTTGTAATATTTTGTGGCATTTCTGTGCTTTGCTTATGAAACAGCAGAGATTGAACTTCAAATATAACTTGTTGGCTGTAAAACACTTTTTAAAATGCTGAGGATGTGGAAGATGCTTGTGGTGAACCATAGATGGTTACCACTATGGGTACTGAACCATAGATGGTTATCACTATGGGTACTTGTACATATGTTACTCTTGTTACTGTTGGGGTTACGGTTGGGGTGTTCCACCTGTTAGCATTGTTCTGTGGTACACTCCGGTTGGCTCCGCCTTCCTATAGGAGAATAAAGGTCACTGCACTTCCTAGTGACCCTTTAGTCTGGGATTGTATTGTTAAGCAGTATGCTCTATTCTTGTTGCGAATAAAAGCCTTTATCCCCGGGTACGATCTAGCCTCCCGAGTGAATTAATCGCACATCAATTTTATTCGCAACAAATTTTGTTCTGAAAAAAATAAATGGAGCAGATGCTGTAACCCGATCGGCTAACCTCAGATCCGCGTGCCGCTGGAGCGTTGAAAACTTTCGACCATTGGTTGAAGTGTTTCCAGGATTATATCGACGCCTCAACAGCAGTCCAAAATGATGCCGACAGATTGCAGGTCCTCCACGCAAGGGTAAGCGACACTGTGTATGCAACAATCCGTGATTCCCAAGACTACAAAGAGGCCATCGAATTACTCAAAAAGCTGTACTATAAACTGCCAAACGAGATTCATGCTCGTCACCTACTAGCCACTCGATGGCGGCAGCCCGGCGAAACAACGGGACAGTACCTGCGCGAACTTCAGCAGCTAGCCAAAGCCTGCAATTGTAAGCCAGTGTCGGCAACTCAATACACTAACGATCTGATCCGAGATGCGTTCGTGGCGGGAATCGGCTCATCCTATATTCGCCTGCGGCTGCTAGAGCAAGGTAACTTGGACCTAGCTAAGACAGTTGAATTGGCTGATGCAATGGAAACGGCCTCCAGAAGTCTTGAAACTTACCCCACCGACCACGTGAGAACATCGTGGCAAGTACAGCCACCGACTCAACTCTACCCAGCGGCCCCTAGGAACTGCACGATCGTGTTTTCAACCTCGGACCTGACGGCTGCGGCAGCTCCAGGAGGCCCACGGTGCTATTTCTGTGGATTGGCGAAGCACCCTCGCCAGAGATGTCCGGCCAGGACGGTATTTTGCTCCGCTTGTGGGAAGAAAGGGCACTATGCTAAAGTGTGCCGAGCGAAGCCCCCTTCGAAGCCAAGCAGTGCTGCGTGTGACTCCCCAGGATCCGTCTCCTCGTCTCCAGCTTCGTCGATGTCTTCAACCACGTGCGATTCATGGGCGCCACCATTCCTGAGGACGACGACGCAAGACACGTGCGACCTGCGGGTGCCACCACTTTCAACGCCATTGACCACGTGCGATCCATGGGCGCAGCCATTTTGGTCGACACCGGCCGCAGACGACCAGCAGGGGTCCTCATCGTCGACCATCTCAGCTGCCTGCAGTTGCACTCGGGATCCAACAGTGGCGTCAATCATCCTGGACCAGGCCAAGCCTCACAGACTCGACAGGTCCATGATGGACATAGAGGTAAACGGACGCCTGATACATTGTCTGTTTGACAGCGGGAGCACGGAGAGTTTCATTCATCCAGATACCGTGAAACGGTGCGCTCTCCGCGTACAAACTGTCAGGCAGACAATCTCTAAGGCGCGAGGTCCTGATCTGTTACCGTTCTTGGGAGCTGCGTGGTAACTCTAACGGTGCGGGGCACAGTTTATGAGAACTTCAGGCTCCTCGTGTTACCGCAGCTTTGCGCTCCGGTACTCCTGGGGCTAGACTTTATGGTCCACCTGAGGAGTGTGACCCTGCAGTACGATGGACCACTCCCTCCACTTTCAGTGGGAGAACAGCAGCCTCCAAATTGCCCAGCGCGCTCCACATGCAGTCTCTCGATGCTCAAAATTACCCCACCTTCTTCATTTGAAAATCTCGTGTCAGGCTGCAAGCCCATCGCAACTAAGAGCAGGCGTTACAGCGCTGAGGATCAGATCTTTATTCGATCTGAGGTTCAGCGGCTCCTCAGGGAAGGGATCATTCAACCTAGCACTAGCCCATGGAGAGCACAAGTCATGGTGGTCAAGTCTGGAGACAAGCCCCGGATGGTCATAGACTATAGTCAGACCATTAATAGGTACACGCAGCTGGACGCGTACCCTCTCCCGCGCATATCTGACATGGTCAACCAGATTGCGCAGTACCGGGTGTTCTCCACCATCAACTTGAAGTCAGCCTACCACCAGCTCCCGATTCGCCCAGAGGACCGAAAATACATGGTCTTTGAGGCGGATGGCCGTCTCTACCACTTCTTAAGGGTCCCTTTTGGCGTCACTAACGGGGTCTCGGTCTTCCAGCGTGAGATGGACCGAATGGTGGACCAAAACGGGCTACGGGCTACCTTTCCGTACCTGGACAACGTCACTATCTGCGGCCATGACCAGCAGGACAACGACGCCAACCTCCTGAAGTTTTTATGCATTGCATCTCTCCTGAATCTGACCTATAACAGGGAGAAGTGCGTATTCAGCAAACGCCACCTAGCAATCCTCAGATACGTGGTGGAAAACGGGGTCATCGGCCCCGATCCAGACCGTATGCGTCCCCTCCTTGAACTTCCCCTACCCACTAGCATCAAAGCACTGAGAAGATGCTTAGGCTTCTTCTCGTATTACGCACAGTGGGTTCCCAATTACGCGGACAAAGCCCCTCCGCTCATAAAATCTACCTCTTTTCCCCTGGCAGCAGAGGCTCGCTTAGCCTTTGAAGGGATAAAAGCTGACATCGCGAAAGCCACGATGCACGCTGTCGATGAGTCCATCCCCTTCCAGGTGGAGAGTGATGCATCTGATTTCGCCCTGACTGCCACACTTAACCAGGCGGGCAGGCCCGTCGCCTTTTTCTCTCGCACCCTCCAAGGCCCTGAAATTCGGCACTCCTCTGTGGAAAAAGAGGCTCAGGCCATTGTGGAGGCCGTACGGCATTGGCGCCATTATTTGGCGGGAAAACGGTTTACCCTGCTCACGGACCAGCGGTCTGTGGCATTCATGTTCAACAACACGTTAAAGGGGAAAAATTAAGAATGATAAAATCTTGAGGTGGAGAATCGAACTCTCCACCTACAACTATGATATCATGTACCGTCCGGGGAAGCTCAATGAGCCCTCAGATGCCCTGTCGCGTGGAACATGTGCCAGTGTGCAGGAGGACCGGCTACAGGCCCTCCACAATGATCTCTGCCATCCGGGGATCACTCGGCTCTTCCATTTTGTAAAGGCTCGGAATCTGCCCTACTCCATAGAGGATGTCAGGTCGATAACTCGAAGCTGCCAGGTTTGTGCAGAGTGCAAGCCGCACTTCTACCGACCTGACAGGGCACACCTCATTAAGGCCACTCGCCCTTTTGAACGACTGAGTGTTGATTTCAAGGGCCCCCTTCCTTCGACAGATCGGAATGTATATTTCCTCAACGTGGTTGACCAGTACTCCCGATTCCCTTTTGCCATTCCCTGTTCTGACATGTCCGCTGCCACGGTCATCAAAGCCCTGCGGAGTCTTTTTACCCTGTTCGGCTACCCCAGTTTGATCCACAGTGATAGGGGTTCGTCGTTTATGAGCGACGACTTGAGGCAATACCTGCTCTCTAAAGGAATTGCCTCAAGTAGGACTACGAGTTACAACCCCAGGGGTAACGGGCAGGTCGAAAGAGAAAACGCTACAGTCTGGAAGGCTGTCTTACTGGCGTTAAGGTCTCGGGGTCTTCCAGTCTCCCGTTGGCAAGAGGTACTTTCTGATGTGCTCCATTCAATCCGGTCCCTCCTGCGTACGGCAACCAATGCTACCCCACATGAGCGGATGTTTACCTTCCCCAGGAAGTCTTCCTCTGGGACCTCACTGCCGTCTTGGTTGACGTACTCAGGACCTGTCCTCCTGCGGCGGCATGTTAGGACCCGCAAGTCCGACCCTTTGGTTGAACAGGTCCATCTCCTCCACGCCAACCCTCAATATGCCTATGTAGCATATCCTGATGGGCGAGAGGACACGGTCTCTATCCGAGATCTGGCGCCTGCAGGGGACTGGGAAACCCCCGTCGCTCCCGCACCCCTAGTTAGGGTTCCTTTGCCCATTCTCTCCCCTCCTGACACGGCGCGGGCAGTATCGGGACCTCCACTTAATCTTCTTACTCCCGTGTACAGCTTGCCTGAGTCCAGGAGATTGTCGCCACCTCGAGGTCCACCCGTGCGTGAGGAACTGGAGAAATCACTGGACACCACCTTGGAGAGAGGGACACCACGGTCACCAGAACCGACACTACCGCCAGTGCTGCGGAAGTCGCAGAGACAGTGCGGACCTCCGATACGACTGAACTTGTGAATATATGGACAGTTTGTACTGTTTCTTTGCCCCACCAGCCTTTGTTTTTAAAGGAGGGGTGAATGTGGTGAACCATAGATGGTTACCACTATGGGTACTGAACCATAGATGGTTATCACTATGGGTACTTGTACATATGTTACTCTTGTTACTGTTGGGGTTAGGGTTGGGGTGTTCCACCTGTTGGTATTGTTCTGTGGTACACTCCGGTTGGCTCCGCCTTCCTATAGGAGTATAAAGGTCACTGCACTTCCTAGTGACCCTTTAGTCTGGGATTGTATTGTTAAGCAGTATGCTCTATACTTGTTGCGAATAAAAGCCTTTATTCCCGGGTACGATCTAGCCTCCCGAGTGGATTAATCGCGCATCAATGCTATAGAAATGCAAAACCATTTCTGATATCCTTTGTAAACCATATGCTAATTTTCAATTTGTTTCACATATCTCTAAATTATTTACTTGTCTGAATTTTTGAAATATATAACCATGTGCAAGAGAATGTTCTGCAAGCAAGATCTGTTTTACTAATGCTCTTGTTTTTATAGTCATTACTGTTATTACTGTTCTGTTGAGTTACTGTTATTGTTAAACTTCATTATTCCTTTTTCTAAAGAAGATCTTTCTTTTAAACAATGCATCTGTCCACCTTTATGGTGATCTCAAATTACCACACCATGCAATTGCCTTTTATTGCTGAGAATAGGCCATGGGCCGAAGGGCCTGTTCTGCGCTGTACTGTTCTATAAGAAGGGTAAAGTACAAGGGAGGTCTCCAGAGGTGTCTCAAAATAGGAAGGGCTTGGTGACAGGTGTGAGAGGGGAGGGGAGTGGACAGTTAGAAGAAGGGTCACCTGTGGTTGACCCACTCCAAAACAGGTACATTGTTTTAGATAGTGTGGAGGAGTGTGCCTCTCCAGGGGTAAGACACAGTGACCAGGTCACTGGCACACAGTCAGGCTCTGTGGCCCGGAAAGGGAAGAGAGGGGTTAGGAGAGCGATAGTGGTGGGGGATGCGTCAGTTAGAGGGACAGACAGGCGATTCTGTGGGGGCGAACGGGACTCCAGGATGGTAGTCTGCCTACCTGGTGCTGGGGTCACGGATGTCTCCGAGCGGATAGGAGGCATTTTAAAAGGGGAAGATAAAGAAACGGATGTCATTATACACATTGGTGGAAATGACGTAGATAGGAAGAGTAGGGGGGTCCTAAGGGAGCAATTCAGGGAGTTGGGAAATAGGTTAAAAAGTAGGGTCACTAGGGTGGCCATCTCTGGGCTGCTCCCAATGCCTCGTGCCAGTGAAGATAAGAATAGGGAGTTGGTTCAAATGAATGCCTGGCTAAAGGACTGGTCCAGGAGGGAGGGCTTTATTTTCATAGACCAATGGGAGGTTTTCAGGAGAGGATGGCACCTGTACAAGGGGGGGGGGTCACAACTAAGTTGGAAGGGCACAAATATCCTGGCTGGGAGCTTTGTTAATGCAGTTCGGGGGGGTTTAAACTAGTATGGCAGGGGGGTGGGGATCAAACTATTAGGTCTATAAGTGTGGTGGCTGGGGACGAGCTTGGGGCTGGGACAAGGCTGGCAAAGAAGAAGAGCACTCTGGGGGAGGACGACCTCACTGAGCCTGGGGGTCTGGAGTGCTTATACTTCAATGCAAGGAGCGTAGCAGGTAAAACAGACGAACTTGGGGCCTTAATGCGCACGAGGAATTTGGATGTGGTTGCGGTGACGGAGACTTGGTTGAAAAAGGGACAGGACTGGCAGCTGAATATTCCAGGGTACAAGTGTTTTAGGCGAGACAGAGGAGGGGCCAAAAGAGGTGGGGGAGTAGCGGTATTGGTTGGAGAGCATATTACAGCGGTGCAGAGGGAGGACAATTCGGAGGAGTCGTGTAGCGAGTCACTCTGGGTGGAGCTTAGAAACAGGAAAGGCGCAGTCACTATGTTGGGGGTGTACTACAGGCCCCCCAACAGCCCAAGGGAAGTGGAAGAATGGATATGTCAGGAGATACTGGATAGGTGCAGGAAATATAGGGTTGTTGTAGTGGGAGACTTCAATTTCCCTGGTATAGACTGGAAATCGCTGAGGGCAGGGACTCTGGATGGGGAGGCATTTGTAAAATGTGTACAGGAGGGTTCGTTGGAACAATATGTGGACAGCCCAACTAGAGAGGGGGCTATACTGGACCTGGTGCTGGGGAATGAGCCCGGTCAGGTCTTCAAAGTTTTGGTCGGGGAACATGTGGCAAATAGTGACCACAATTCTGTTAGCTTTAGGATAGTGATGGAAAAGGATGAGTGGTGTCCCAAGGGTAAGGTGTTGGATTGGGGGAAGGCTAACTTTATTGGGATCAGGCAGAAATTGGCAGCTCTTGATTGGGAGAGGCTGTTTGAGGGTAAATCCACATCTGGTATGTGGCAGTCTTTTAAGGAACGGTTGTTAGGGCTACAGGACAAGCATGTGCCTGTAAAAAAGAAGGATAGGAAGGGTAGGATTAGAGAACCGTGGATAACCAGGGAAATTGAGGGACTGGTCAAAAGGAAAAGAGAGGCGTATGTTAGGTCCAAGCAGCTAAAAACGGAGGGAGCTCTGGAGGAGTATAATGAAAGTAGGAAAATACTCAAACGGGGAATTAGAAGAGCAAAAAGGGGTCACGAAATGTTCTTGGCGGACAGGATTAAGGAGAATCCCAAGGCATTTTATTCATACGTTAGGAACAAAAGGGTTGTAAGGGAAAAAATCGGACCTCTCAGGGACAAAAGTGGGGACTTATGCTTGGAGCCCAAAGAGGTAGGGGAGATCCTAAATGAATACTTTGCGTCGGTATTCACTAAGGAGAGGGATGTGTTGACTGGGAGTGTCTCGGAGGGGAGTGTTGAACCGTTGGAGAAAATCTCCATTACAAAGGAGGAAGTGTTAGGTTTGTTAGAGAATATAAAGACTGACAAATCCCCAGGGCCTGATGGAATCTATCCAAGGCTGCTCAGGGAGACGAGAGGTGAAATCGTTGGGCCTCTGACGCAAATCTTTGTCTCGTCACTGGACACAGGTGAGGTCCCAGAGGATTGGAGGATAGCTAATGTGGTCCCGTTATTTAAGAAGGGTAGGAAGGATAACCCGGGTAATTATAGGCCGGTGAGCTTGACGTCCGTGGTGGGGAAGTTGTTGGAGAAGATTCTTAAAGATAGGATGTATGCGCATTTAGAAAGGAATAAACTCATTAACGATAGTCAACATGGTTTTGTGAGAGGGAGGTCATGCCTCACGAACCTGGTGGTGTTTTTTGAAGAAGTGACCAAAATGGTTGACGAAGGAAGGGCCGTGGATGTTGTCTATATGGACTTTAGTAAAGCGTTTGACAAAGTCCCTCATGGTAGGCTAGTGAAAAAGGTTGGATCCCATGGGATAAAGGGGGAGGTGGCTAGATGGGTGGAGAACTGGCTTGGTCATAGAAGACAGAGGGTGGTAGTGGAAGGGTCTTTTTCCGGCTGGAGGCCTGTGACTAGTGGTGTACCACAGGGCTCTGTATTGGGACCTCTGCTGTTTGTGATTTATATAAATGATCTGGAAGAAGGAGTAACTGGGGTGATCAGTAAGTTTGCGGACGACACAAAACTGGCAGGACTTGCAGATAGTGAGGAACATTGCCAGAGGCTACAGAAGGATATAGATAGGCTGGAAATTT
Organism: Mustelus asterias; assembly: GCF_964213995.1. Classification (NCBI taxonomy): domain Eukaryota; kingdom Metazoa; phylum Chordata; class Chondrichthyes; order Carcharhiniformes; family Triakidae; genus Mustelus; species Mustelus asterias. The sequence goes on from NC_135814.1 coordinate 14,195,494, forward strand.
GGGCAAGGAAATGGCAGATGGAGTTCAATCCTGATAAATGCGAAGTGATGCATTTTGGTGGGAATAATGTAGGGAGGAGCTACACGATAAATGGAAGAACCATAAAGGGTGTAGAGACGCAGAGGGACCTGGGTGTGCAAGTCCACAGATCTTTGAAGGTGACGTCACAGGTGGAGAAGGTGGTGAAGAAGGCATATGGCATGCTTGCCTTTATAGGACGGGGCATAGAGTATAAAAGTTGGGGTCTGATGTTGCAGATGTATAGAACGTTGGTTCGGCCGCATTTGGAATACTGCGTCCAGTTCTGGTCGCCACACTACCAGAAGGACGTGGAGGCTTTGGAGAGAGTACAGAGGAGGTTTACCAGGATGTTGCCTGGTATGGAGGGGCTTGGTTATGAGGAGAGATTGGGGAAACTGGGGTTGTTCTCCTTGGAAAGACGGAGGATGAGGGGAGACTTAATAGAGGTGTATAAAATTATGAAAGGCATAGATAGGGTGAACGGTGGGAAGCTTTTCCCCGGGTCGGTGGTGACGTTCACGAGGGGTCATAGGTTCAAGGTGAAGGGGGGGAGGTTTAACACAGATATCAGAAGGACATATTTCACACAGAGGGTCGTGGGGGCCTGGAATGTGTTGCCGGGCAAGGTGGTGGAGGCGGACACACTGGGAACGTTTAAGACTTATCTAGACAGCTATATGAACGGAGTGGGAATGGAGGGATACAAAAGAGTGGTCTAGTTTGGACCAGGGAGCGGCGCGGGCTAATTGTTCCTGGTTTCTCGTTTCAAGGCTTCATTCTACGATCATCTTGCTGGTGCCAGTACAGAGTGAGACTGCGGATAGTTGGGAACCTGTCTCGGGGGCAGGGAATTCATATGGTGTTCGTGGAAGTGGAAATGACTAGGGTTGGGAAGCATTTTCCGATCGGGGCCATTGTGATCTCCTGGACTCGTTTCGATCGCCTCAGGGGGTCGGAGAGGAATTTCCCAGATTTTTTTTTTTTTTCCCATATTGGCCCTGGGGTTTTTCACTCTGGGTTTTCGCCTCTCCCTGGAGATCACATGGTCTGGAATGGGGGGGTGGGGGTAAGTTAATAGGTTGTAATGAACAAAGCATCATAGCTGTGAGGGACAGCTCGGTGGATAGGATATTGGTATGTAGATAGGCTGGAAAATTGGGCGGGGATCCTGGATTCAGGATTCAATCCTGGACCGGGGAGCGGCGCGGGCTTGGAGGGCCGAAGGGCCTGTTCCTGTGCTGTATTGTTCTTTGTTCTTTGTTCTTTGTTCTTTGAAACTTACATTTTCAAAGGCGGAGTCCATTTCTTAACCTCTCATCACCCGTTTCTCATACAGTTAAAATTGTTGCTCCCTTTGAGATTTGGTATTCTTGCGATTCTGTCCTGATGAGTGCAAGATGAAAAGCTTCGACAGCATATCTCTTTTCACAGCAACACTCAAGCTCTGTACTATCAAGGAACCAATTGACTTTAGTGTGAGAGACACAAAATATCCTGAGTATGTGGATTTGATTGAGTACCTTGCTAACTTGATGATAACTAGGGATGGACAATAAATGCTGGCCAGTCAGCGTCGTCTATGTCCCATGGATGAATAAAAAGAATCTGATACAATTCACACAAATGGATCTCACTGCCCGTGTCAAACAGAATTGTTTGCTCATCATATAATGTACTTGGAAGGTGAACCCAAATCTGCTGGTGTGAAAACACCTTGATCTCCAAAAGGTCATTTTATGAATGAAAATGTGAACTCTGCGAGCATGGTTTTATAGTTTTTAGTTTATTTATTAGTGTTGCAAGTGGCTTACATCAACACTGCAATGAAGTTACTGTGAAAATCCCCTAGTCGCCACACTCCGGTGCCTGTTCGGGTAACACTGAGGGAGAATTTAGCATGACCAATGCACCCAACCAACACGTCTTTCAGACTGTGGGAGGAAACTGGAGCACCCGGAGGAAACCCATGCAGACACGGGGAAAACGTGCAGACTCCGCACAGATAGTGACCCGAAGCCAGGAATCAAACCCAGGTCCCCGGAGCTGTGAGGTAGCAGTGCCACCGTGCCACCCTGGTTTAATAATCATAGTTTAATCACTACACCTCGACTAACCTGGTCTTCTTACAGATTAATTCATTTTCATTCACTTGGCAGGCATTTGAAACAAATCTCTCATATTAACTTCTGGCTTCTTCAAGCCACACAGTTCATTTATACCTGTTCCATTTTCCGTATGTGAACAAAAGCAAATTCTGGGACCCTTGCTGTTTGTCATTTTCATAAATGACCTGGATGAGGAAGTGGAGGGATGGGTTGGTAAATTTGCTGACGACACCAAGGTAGGTGGTGTTGTGGATAGTTTGGAGGGATGTCAGAAGTTGCAGCGAGACATAGATAGAATGCAAGACTGGGCGGAGAAGTGGCTGATGGACTTCAACCCGGATAAGTGTGTCGTGATCCATTTTGGCAGATCCAATGGGATGAAGCAGCAGTATGATATGAAGGGTACCATTCTTAGCAGTGTAGAGGATCAGAAGGACCTTGGGGTCCGGGTCCATAGGACTCTTAAATCGGCCTCGCAGGTGGAGGATGCGGTCAAGAAGGCGTACGGCGTACTAGCCTTCATTAATCGAGGGATTGAGTTTAGGAGTCGGGAGATAATGCTGCAGCTTTATAGGACCCTGGTTAGACCCCACTTGGAGTACTGCGCGCAGTTCTGGTCACCTCATTACAGGAAAGATGTTGAAGCCATTGAAAGGGTGCAGAGGAGATTTACAAGGATGTTGCCTGGATTGGGGGGCATGCCTTATGAGGATAGGTTGAGGGAGCTTGGTCTTTTCTCCCTGGAGAGACGAAGGATGAGAGGTGACCTGATAGAGGTTTACAAGATGTTGAGAGGTCTGGATAGGGTAGACTCTCAGAGGCTATTTCCAAGGGCTGAAATGGTTGCTACGAGAGGACACAGGTTTAAGGTGCTGGGGGGTAGGTACAGAGGAGATGTCAGGGGTAAGTTTTTCACTCAGAGGGTGGTGGGTGAGTGGAATCGGCTGACGTCGGTGGTGGTGGAGGCAAACTCGTTGGGGTCTTTTAAGAGACTTCTGGATGAGTACATGGGATTTAATGGGATTGAGGGCTATAGATAGGCCTAGAGGTGGGGATATGATCAGCGCAACTTGTGGGCCGAAGGGCCTGTTTGTGCTGTGGCTTTCTATGTTCTAAAAGCAAATTACTGCGGATGCTGGAATCTGAAACCAAAAGAGAAAATGCTGGAAAATCTCAGCAGGTCTGGCAGCATCTGTAAGGAGAGAAAAGAGCTGATGTTTCGAGTCCAGGTGACCCTTTGTCAAAGCTAAAAGGCACAGAAAGTGGGAGATATTTATACTGCAGGGGGAGGGAATGAAAGATGAGTCATAGCCACAGAAACCTGGGAAACCAGCTAATAGCTATGCACAGAGAGAATAAAGGGTGTGAATGTCCAAATGGCAGAGAAGCTAAAATGAAGATGTTTGGGGAGGGGGAAGGGGGGGAGGGGTGAAAATGGATGGGAAAGAGGTAAGAGTTAGAAAAGGAGAAGCAAAGGGGGAGAAAAGATAAGAGAAGGGGTGTAAAGTAGGGGAAAAGAGTGGGAAGAAAAATGAAGAAAGACAATAAAGAAATAAAATGTAGAGAACAGTAAAAAATTAAATAAAATAGAATGAAAACAAAAGGGTCGAGGTGGAGGTGAACAAATCATCTGAAGTTGTTGAATTCGATGTTGAGACTGGAAGGCTGTAAAGTGTCTAGCCGGAAGATGAGATGTTGTTCCTCCAGTTTGTGTTGAGCTTCACTGGAACATTGCAGCAGGCTAAGGACAGGCATGTGGGCACGGGAGCAGGATCGTGTGTTAAAATGGTAAGCAACTGGAAGGTCAGGGTCCTGATTGCACAAAGACCAAAGGTGATCAGCAGAGCGATCACCCAGTCTACGCTTGGCTTCTCCGATATAGAGGAGACCACAATGGGAGCAGCGAATGCAATACACCAAATTAAAAAGCTGCTTAATCTGGAATGAATGTTTTGGACCTTGGATGGTGAGCATATAAGAGGTAAAGGGACAGGTGTTACACCTTCTGCGATTGCATGGGAAGGTGCCATGGGTGACAGGATTTTCTCTTCCTTATGTGAACTCCTTTTTATCTCATATATTGCTCCAATTAATCCTGTCCAGTTATTTTCTCCAGGCGAGAAATAAAGCCTTTGGATGTAAATGCATTGAGATTATTTGTCAAATGACTAGGACATTTGTAGCACCAGTATGGGCTCTGAGGTAATGTTCTGTTCCTCATTATGATGAATTATGTTCAATGTACCTGTAGATAGTTTAAAAATTGGCAAGTCATGTTGCAGCTTTATAGAACCTTGGTTAGGCCTCACTTGGAATATAGTGTTCAATTCTGGTCGCCACACTACCAGAAGGATGTGGAGGCTTTGGAGAGGGTACAGAAAAGATATACCAGGATGTTGCCTGGTATGGAGGGCATTAGATATGAGGAGAGGTTGGAGAAACTTGGTTTGTTCTCACTGGAACGACAGAGGTTGAGGGGCAACCTGATAGAAGTCTACAAGATTATGAGAGGCATGGACAGATTGGATAGTCAGAAGCTTTTTCCCAGGGTGGAAGAGTCAATTACTAGGGGGCCCAGGTTTAAGGTGCGAGGGGCAAGGTTTAAAGGAGATGTACGAGGCAGATTTTGTACACAGAGAGTAGTGGGTGCCTAGAACTCGCTGCTGGGGGAGGTAGTGGAAGCAGATACGACAGTGACTTTTAAGGGGCGTCTTGACAATTACATGAATAGGATGGGAAAGAGGGATATGGTCCCCGGAAGGGTAGGGGGTTTTGGTTAAGTCGGGCAGCATGGTCGGTGCAGGCTTGGAAGGCCGAAGGGCCTGTTCCTGTGCTGTAATTTTCTTTGTTATTTGTTCTTTATAGGGCTTTAAACTAAATAGTTGGGAGGAGGGTTCAGTTGTATGAAGAATTAGAAAATCAAAGTTAAAGGAGAGGGTAGGAGTGCAGGTTATTGATGAGGACTTTCAACTAGTTAGAGGAGCCGAGGGCTCAGGAGAGGTTCGTAAAGTTTCAAGACCACTTAATAGAACAGAGAGTATAGAAGATGGCAGGGATCTAACCTGAGGCAGAGCAAAAAAGATGATAAGTATGAGAAGGAAGGTGGAAAAGTGTGAGGTTATACACTTTGGAAGTAGGAATGGAGGCGTAAACTACTTTCTAAATGGGGAAATTCTTAGGAAATCAGAAGCACAAAGGGAGTTGGGAGTCCTTGTTCAAGATTTTCTTAAAGATAACGGGCAGGTTGAGTCAGCAGTTAGGAGGGCAAATGCAATGTTACCATTCATGTCAAGAGAGCTGGAATACAAAAGCAGGGAGGTACTTCTGAGGCTGCATAAGGCTCTGGTCAGGTGCCATTTGGAGTAATGTGAGCAGCTTTGGGCCCCATATCTAAGGAAGGATATGCTGGCCTTGGAAAGGGTCCAGAGGAGGCCACAAGAATGATCCCTGGAATGAAGAGCTTGTCCTATGAGGAATGGTTCAGGACTCTGAGTCTGTACTCGTTGGAGTTTAGAAGGATGAGGGGGGACCTTATTGAAACTTACAGGATACTGCGAGGCCTGGATAGAGTGGATATGGAGAGGATGTTTCCACTCGTAGGAAAAGCTAGAACCCCAGAGGGCACAACCTCAGGCGAAAGGGACGATCCTTTAAAACAGAGATGAGGAGGAATTTCTTCAGCCAGAGAATGGTGAATCTGTGGTTGTCTTTGCCACAGAAGGCTGTGGAGGCCAGGTCATTGAGTGTCTTTAAGAAAGAGATAGATAGGTTCTTGATTAATAAGGGGATCAGGGGTTATGGGGAAAAAGACAGGAGAATGGGGATGAGAAAAATATCAGCTGTGATTGAATGGCAGAGCAGACTCGATGGGCTGAATGGTCTAATTCTGCTCCTATGTCTTGTGGTCTTATAGTCAAAATGTGAGGGAAAGGTCACAGTTCTCTGTAAAAATTTTAACATTTGTGGCAAATTAATTTTTAAAAAATTCATTCAAGGGATGTGGGCATTGGGAAGGTCAGAATTTATTGTTCACCCTTAATTGCCCTTGAGAAAGTGGTAGTGAGCCATCTTCTTGAATATATCTGAGTGGCTTGCTGGGTCATTTAAGTGGGAAATAAGAGCTCAAGGACATTGTTGTGGGCCTGGGGCCATCATCTCGGGCAGAGTAGATAAAAATGGCAGATTTCCTTCCCTAAACTGACAGACCAGATGGGTTTTTATGACAGTCTGATAGTTTCATGGTCACCATTACTGTTGTTTTTAATTACAGATTTATTTAAGTAAGCAAATTTAAATTCCACAGCTGCTCTGATGAAATTTGAATGTGTGTGCAGGATTTAATGAAGGGGTGAATAGCTTACCTCATCCCCACACCCCGGAAGAAAATTCGGTCGGAAATCAACTGATGTTTGCAAAAAAAAAGTTGCCCAACTCAGGCCACACGCTGCGGATGGCCTGAACAAGCTGAAGGTTGGGCCTCCAGCCTCAGTGAAGGAGGTGCCGCTCTCAAGTTTTGCCGGCAAATCTGATTGGCCAGCAGCTCTTAAAGTCCCAGCAGCGCCAGAAGAAAGTAGTGGGTGTTGCTGGAACTGTAAGGAGGCGCCAGGAGGATGCTTCATGGACACTGGACATGGATAAGTTTTTGGGCAGGGAGGGATTTGGGCACCCTAGGCAAGGGGATGAGGAGGCAGGGTTCGATTTTGGAGGCCAGGCGGCAAAAGACAGAGTGGGGGATTTCTGATATTAAGGGAAAGTGCCCCTGATATGCATAAGGAATTTCACCGCCCCCCATCCACCCCACAATGAATAACCCCCCCCCCACCTTACCTTCCATTTTTTCCACCAATTTTGGTGAGAAAACAGCTTTCCTATTCTCGCCTGCCTTCCATTACCCAGTGTATTATATCAATGGAGGCAGATTAAGGACCTTAACTGGTGTTTCATTGGGCAATTAAGTTTATTTATTAGGGCCACAAGGAGGTTTAAATAAACACTTCAATGAAGTTTCTGTGAAAATCCCCTTGTTGCCACACTCTGGCTCCGGTACACTGAGGGAGAATTTAGCATGAGCAATGCACTTAATCAGCACACCTTTCAGACTATGAGAGGATGCTGGAGCACCCGGAGGAAACCTATGCAGACACGAGGAGAACGTACAAATTCCGCACAGACAGTGACCCAAGCCAGGAATTGAACCCAGGCCCCTGGCGCTGTGAGGCAGCAGTGCGAACCACTGTGCCACCGTGCCCCCCCCCCCAGGTCCTCAGTTGACTTAAGGATGAATGGGTTAGTTGGTGCCTCGGTCACCCATGGTACATTGTTGGGTGGGGAAAGAAGTGCACTACCATCCCTCAGGCATATTTTACATGCTCACCCCACCAAAAACATAGCTGGTGAGTTAAATCCAGCCCCGTGTCTCTGAATGATCATCCCAGTAACATAACTAGTACGTTACTGTACAGATTCACCCCCAATGCAGAGTCATCTGTATCCTTTTCAAAGGATGGTGAGGCTGTAGGGTGAATAGATGAACTAAACGTAATAATCAACTTGTATGATTCGTAATATGAAAGCACTTATTGCTCTTGTATCAGTCTTGCCTTCTCCATCAATAGGAATATGTAAATATGTGTTGTATATTGGAGAATTGATACTAGGAAGCACAGAGGGTTAAAAATAACTGAAATTTATTGACAGGGTGGTGTTCACGACATACCTGCATCTTCACTCTGGTAGTTTCCCAGTGCTCGCGATCTGTGATGTCACTTCTGATGATGACATGAATATATTAATACACAATGCTTAGTGCAGCTATCAAGAAATAATGTTAATACATAATATTTCCTCCCCTTTAAATTGAACGTCCCCAACAAATTCAATAAAGTGAAACATGACCAATAAGGAAAAGGGAGGTGACGGCCGAGTGGTATTATCACTAGCCTATTAATCCAGAAGCTCAACTGATGTTCTTGGAACCTGAGTTCAAATCCCGCCATGGCAGGTGGTAGAATTCAATAATATATCTGGAATTAAGAATGTACTGATGACCATGAAACCGTTGATTGTTGGAAAAACCTATCTGGTTCACTTTAGGGAAGGAAATCTGCCGTCCTTACCCGATCTGGCCTACATGTGATGCCAGAGCCACAGCAATGTGATTGACAGACAACTGCCCTCGGGCAACTAGGGATGGGCAATAAATGCTGGCCAGCCTATGTCCCATGAATGAATAAAAAAAAGAAGTAACAATTAAGTCAGACGGTCTGGAAGTTGTCACTTTTGGAACAATTGACGGCAAACATCTGGCGTCTTGTTCTTTGCGCTGGTTGCAACCTCTGGCATTTTCGTTTTTGCATGAACATCATTGATTGTTGATTTGACTGGCGTTAGCATTGTAACTGAAGGTTGACTCTGTGTTTGGTCTACAGGTGAGCTGTTGCTTTCATCAACAGTATCTGTCAATGTCAGGGTTACAGGAAGGTTCAGGTCAGGACTTTGTTCAGTTGAACCCTGATTTTCAGCAGGCTCCATTTCCAGCAGATCTGTTCTTCCCACCAACAGCTGCTCTGCATGCATCCTCCAAATCACATCATCTCTGGTTTGGACATTATATGAGACAGATCCAGTCTGTGCAAAGATCGTAGCAGTAACACATTTCTCACCTGTGGAGTAATTCCTAGCCAAAACCCCTTGTCCTTGGTGGAAGACATAACATTTTGCTTTGCGTTCCTGCCATTCTATCCTTGTTGTTGCTGTTGTACGATTTCTTTCATTTTCGGAGATTTCAACAAGTCGAATGCTGTATCAAGTTGTTTTATTAGTAATGCAGGAGAGACTTTGGCTGTCAAATGAGTGGTATTCATATACATTAGAGGCAGAACAGTGGCACAGTGGTTAGCATTGCTGCCTCACAGCGCCAGGGACCCGCGTTCGATTTCCAGCTTGGGTCACTGTCTATGTAGAGTTTGCACATTCTCCCTGTGTCTGCATGGGTTTCCTCTGGGTGCTCCAGTTTCCTCCCACAGTCTAAAGATGTGCGGGTTATGTTGATTGGCCATGCTAAATTGACCCTAATTTCAGGGGGATTAGTGGAGTAAATATGTGGGGTTATGGGGATAGGGTGGGATTGTTGTCAGTGCAGACTCAATGGGCCAAATGGCCTCCTTCTGCATTGTAGGGATTCTATGATTCTATAATTCTATTATTAGTCAGAATTGGTTAAGATGTTTGATCAGCAAACCTCATTCACTGGTGCTCTCAATGTATATTTCATGGTTTAGACAAAATGTTCTGCTAGCCTGTTCATAGTATGATGGTAGGGTACAGGCCTAATATGTTGAATAGCATTCTCTTTCAATAAACTTTTCAACTCTTGGGAGACAAACTGAGGTCCATTGTTGCTTACCAATTGTTCAGGGAATCCAAACTTTCGAAAGGGTTCTCCAAGCCTCTTGATAGTTTTTTCCAATTAGGTAGATTTCATTATAGCAATTTCTGGCCACTTTGGATGAACCAATGTCCTTCAAAAGGTCACTCAAAGTCAACACACACTTATTGCTAAGCCTCCTCTGACCATTCCCATGGATGTTGCAGTGCTGAGGGTGGCAGGTTTCTTTCCTTCACACACGAAAGACACATTCCAGCTTTTGCTTCAATTTCCGCGTCCAGTCCAGGCTACCGTAAATAATTCCTGGCTATTTCCTTCATTGCACAATTCTGCAATGACCCTCCTGTAACTTGTACATTGCTGGCAACTTCAATCTTCTGGAGGAGTACAGTTTCAAGTCAAGTGTTAGTTCTGATGTCTTCCCTCGTAATGCCATGTCCACCACTTTTGAGAGTAACGGATCACTTTGACTGTACTCCCTCCCTTGCCAAGGAGTGACTGGTGTACTGTCTACCTGTTCAAAGTAGAAGATACTTCTGCTTGAGTAGTTTGACAAGCTACTAGCTGAAGAACTACTTGTTAGTGGTAATTGTGACAGTCCATCCACATTACAATGTCGACTTGATTGTCAATACTTGATGGTATAAGTATGTACAAACAACAGCAATGCACATCTCTGCATTCTACATGCTGTCAGTGGTAGAATTCCACTCTGTGATCCAAAATGGCTGTTAATGGTCTGTCAACAGTGTGAACTTTATTCCATTCAAGAATTAATGGAATTTCTTCACTGAAAGATAATCCCAAATACTTCCCTTTCATAGAATTATAGTATTGAACGGCCCCTTTCAGTATTGAAGGAGGTTGTTTAGCCCATCATGTCTGTACTGGCCACAATCCCACCCAGGCCCTATTTCCATAACCCCACATATTTACCCTGCTAATCCCCCTGACTCCAGGGTGAATTTAGCACTGGCCAATCAACCTAACCTGCACATCTTTGGACTGTGGGAGAAAACCAGAACATCCGGAATAAACCTATGCGGACACGGGGGAGAATGTGCAAACTCCGCACAGACGGTCTTGTGCCAGAAATCGAACCCGGTCCCTGGCACTGCGAAGCAGCAGTGCTAACCACTGTGCCACTCTATTCAACCTGTGCACAGTTACTTTCAGCATTGCTCAATGTTTGAGATGCAAAAGTAATAGCCCTTTCTCCACTTGACAGCATATGGGATGCCACTGCTCCAACACCGTAAGTGGATGCACCACACGCCAACTGTAGGGGTAGGTTAAGATCAAAATGCAGTGGAACTTCAGACTTGAGCAACACTTCTTTGACTTGCAAGAAAGCATTGATGCATTGATCGGACCACTTCTACTTCTGTTCTGGTACAAAAGGTTGTGCAATGGTTCTAAAATGGTCGCCAAATTTGAAACAAATCTTCCGTGGTAGTTCAACAATCATAGGAAGGATCGCAATTGGTTAATATTCTGAGGTGCAGGCACCTCTACAGTGGCTTTGACTCTTGGAAGGAGATTAATGAAGGCCCATGGTGTCAATCACATGCCCCTAATACTCAACAGAGCACTGAAAGAGCTCACACGTGTCCTTACAGACTATAATCTTCCAATCTCCGAAGAGTGGCATCCAGGGAAGATATTTCTCTTCATCTCTTCCAGTGACTAAGATGTAATCTAGCTAACGCTGGACTCCACTCAGTCCACTCAGGAACTGAGTCATGACTATTCAAAACAATGCAGGAGCAGATATGATACCAAATGGCAATCTTTCACATGGAAACAAGGCCTTATGTGTCATGATTGTCAGAAGTTTCTGTGACTTCTTGTTGATGTTCATCTGTAACTAAGCCTGGCCTCAGTAAATTTTGCTAAAATGTTGGCCTCCTGCTAATCCCATAACAGATCATTGACGTGGGGTAATGGGTACTGTTCCACACATAATGCTGGAGTTAGTGTTTACAGATCCATCCTTTTTGATGACTGGAACTATTGGTGTGGCCCATTTACTAATGATGACAGGTTTCAAGACTCAAAGAACAAAGAACAAAGAAATTTACAGCACAGGAACAGGCTCTTCGGCCCTCCACGCCTGCACCGGCAATGCTGCCCGACCTAGCTAAAACCCCCTACCCTTCCGGCGACCATATCCCTCTATTCCCATCCTATTTATGTATTTGTCAAGACACCCCTTAAAAGTCACTACCGCATCCGCTTCCACTACCTCCCCCGGCAGCGAGTTCCAGGCACCCACCACCCTCTGTGTAAAAATTCTGCCTTGTACATCTCCTTTAAACCTTGTCCCTCACGCCTTCAACCTGTGCCCCCTAGTAATTGACTCTTCCACCCCAGGTAAAAGCTTCTGATTATCCACTCTGTCCATGCCTTTCATAATCTTGTAGACCTCTATCAGGTCGCCCCTCAACCTCCGTCATTCCAGTGAGACCAAACCAAGTTTCTCCAACCTCTCGTCATAGCTAATGTCTTAATAGCTAACCTCCTGTCTTCACAAGTCATTCCAAGTCAGCCTCCACTTTCAACCTGATAGTATTGAGTTCCACTCTTGCCTTCAAGCATTTCGCTTGGCTTACTTCTTTAATCTTCAATTTAACTGTGATGTCTTTCATACTCCCCAGTTCTCTATCAAACACAACTATTTGTTTCTTAAGAATTTTTCTGAGGCCTAATTCTCCATGAGTCATCAGGTTGGCTTCGGCAGAGTTCAGTTGAATATTCTTTAACAATGTTCGACCCAACAAGGCTGGATAATTGCCCTTTACTACATGCACATTTCATTTGATTTGATTTATTATTGTCATATCTATTAGCATACAGTAAAAAGTATTGTTTCTTGTATGGTGCCAGAGGACTGGAGAGTGGCAAATGTTGTTCCTCTGTTTAAGAAAGGGAATAGAAATGACCCTGGTAATTATAGACCGGTTAGTCTGACTTCGGTGGTTGGTAAATTGATGGAAAATGTCCTGAGGGATGGGATTTACGACCATTTAGAAAGATGCGGATGAATCCGGGATAGTCAGCACGGATTTGTGAAGGGCAAATCGTGCCTCACAAATTTGATAGAATTTTTTGAGGAGGTAACTAGGTGTGTTGATGAAGGTAGGGCGGTTGATGTCATATACATGGATTTTAGTAAGGCGTTTGATAAGGTCCCCCATGGTCGGCTTATGATGAAAGTAAGGAGGTGTGGGATAGAGGGAAAGTTGGCCGATTGGATAGGTAACTGGCTGTCTGATCGAAGACAGAGGGTGGTGGTGGATGGAAAATTTTCGGACTGGAGGCAGGTTGCTAGCGGAGTGCCGCAGGGATCGGTGCTTGGTCCTCTGCTCTTTGTGATTTTTATTAATGACTTGGAGGAGGGGGCTGAAGGGTGGATCAGTAAATTTGCTGATGACACCAAGATTGGTGGAGTAGTGGATGAGGTGGAGGGCTGTTGTAGGCTGCAAAGAGACATAGATAGGATGCAAAGCTGGGCTGAAAAATGGCAAATGGAGTTTAACCCTGATAAATGTGAGGTGATTCATTTTGGTAGGACTAATTTAAATGTGGATTACAGGGTCAAAGGTAGGGTTCTGAAGACTGTGGAGGAACAGAGAGATCTTGGGGTCCATATCCACAGATCTCTAAAGGTTGCCACTCAAGTGGATAGAGCTGAGAAGAAGGCATGTAGTGTGTTAGCTTTTATTAACAGGGGGTTGGAGTTTAAGAGCCGTGGGGTTATGCTGCAACTGTACAGGACCTTGGTGAGACCGCATTTGGAATATTGCGTGCAGTTCTGGTCACCTCACTATAAGAAGGATGTGGAAGCGCTGGAAAGAGTGCAGAGGAGATTTACCAGGATGCTGCCTGGTTTGGAGTGTCGGTCTTATGAGGAAAGGTTGAGGGAGCTGGGGCTGTTCTCTCTGGAGCGGAGGAGATTGAGGGGAGACTTAATAGAGGTTTATAAAATGATGAAGGGGATAGATAGAGTGAACGTTCAAAGACTATTTCCTCGGGTGGATGGAGCTATTACGAGGGGGCATAACTATAGGGTTCATGGTGGGAGATATAGGAAGGATATCAGAGGTAGGTTCTTCACGCAGAGAGTGGTTGGGGTGTGGAATGGACTGCCTGCAGTGATAGTGGAGTCAGACACTTTAGGAACATTTAAGCGGTTATTGGATAGGCACATGGAGCACACCAGGATGGTAGGGAGTGGGATAGCTTGATCTTGGTTTCAGATGAAGGTCGGCACAACATCGTGGGCCGAAGGGCCTGTTCTGTGCTGTACTGTTCTATGTATACTATGCAGAGACAAATCTGCTGTTTATCCATTAAATTGCACAGCTACTTCAATGTGGCACTTCAGTGGAACCACTTCACCAGTGTATGTCTTCAACACCATTCTTGAAGCGTTCAAGGGAATATGTCTGAGTTTTTCCTTACATACAGTCTCTGGCACCAGTGAGACTCCTGTCCCAGTGTCGATTTCCATCCTTACTGGCTGACCATCCAGCACTGGAGTGACCCAGTATCTATTCATGGCAGCAACACTGGCTAGCACATTCAGTCATAATTTCTCCTCAGACTTTAAGTCACTTCATTTCTTGCGAGCCTTTTACACAACAAGAACACTTCTTTTATTCTGTTTACATGCTGTTTTGGTTTGTTCTAGCTTATTATTTTTGCTTTCTTTTTCTTCCAACAGGCATGCCTTATTTATCATTTTTTCCACAGCTTCTGCATAGCCTCCAAATCTCATACCAGCATCCTGCAGCTGAATACCCTGGCTTTGCACATTGGTGATATGCCCAAGTTTCAAAACACTTACCTGTCGATTCAGCTGACTTTTTGTTTATTTGAGTGCACAAATTCAATTGCTGAGATTCTTTTGCAACCAGCTCCATCAAACAGAGCTCTCCATGGCCTGTTTCAGAGTAAGGTTACTCTTGTTTAGCAAAGGTTTCTGTATTGCTTCACTTTGCACACCACAGACAAATCTGTCCCGAATTGTGTCATTGAGCACATCACCAAACTCACAATATTCTGCGAGTCTTTTTAATGCAGTTACGAATTGCAGAACTTATTTGCCCACTTCTTGATTTCTTTTGTGAAATCTGAAGTTCTCCGCAAACACAAAATGCGTCTGCGAAAAATGTGCTTGCAAAATATCAATGATTTTTCTTATGTTTTAATGCCTGGCTTCTCCAGTTGCTCTAAACCTCTGAGGAGTTTAAATGTTTTTTTGCCCCATTACTCTCAGGAACATGGGCACACTAATATCTTCTGCTGTTTTGTTTGCCTGTGTAAAATAGTCTACATGCTCAGTATAGGAACTCCATCGCTCCACATTTTCATTGAAGGGTCTCACAATATCGAAAACCTCCACCATTTTCTTACTCACGGATGTTCCCTGTCTGTGCACTTTGCCATGTGTTTGTCGCAGCTACCATAATATTTTTTTTATTTTTAAACAAGGCAACATCCCGAGCTTCAGCCTCTTGCTAAATACACCCAGCTCTCTAATTGCTCTGCAGAGGATCATTACTCATGTCCACCTCGCCTGTAATGCCTGGAGCATATACAAACAACTTCTCTTTGAAATCTTCACGTCCTGATTTTGTGGGTAATTTCCTTCCACTCTGTTGACTAGCCAACGCCATTCAAATTCCTCACTACCAGTTTCTACGTTGTCTATTGGAGAATTGACACTAGGAAGCACAGAGGGTTAAAAATAACAGAGCTTTATTTAGAAGTTGGTGTTCACTACATCGTTGCTTCTTCACTCAGGCAGGTTTCCACACGAGTGACATGTGAGGTCACTTCTGGTGAATACATGAATATATTAACACACACTGCTTAGTGCAGCTACCAAGAATCACCATTAATACATAACAATCTGTATTTCCATAACTAGAAGGATTCTCTCTCTCCCTATTTCACAATTCTTAGTCTTCACCCTGACTGGTTCCAACACTCCCTAGCCACCATAACCGGCTGACCATTTTGGATTTTGCCATGTGTCAAAATTCAGTTTGCAACAAACTCAACTGGGCATGGGGTTAGAGAGCCACGGTAGCATTTAAGACTGTCACAGGCATACAGTTTTCTGCAAAGGTTGGTTTAATTGCAAATAAACCATCTCAATAATCAATGGAACAGTTCTATTGACTCATTGCACGCTTGAACCCCCAGGCAAAGCCCAGTAAAAAAATTAAAACAAAATTCCTTTACTGAAAAGGTTATGGATGTCATATTGTTAGTTTCCATGGTATTACTTTAATCGTAAATGTAAGAGATATCTTGTAGATGCAAAATACAAGGATAAGGACAACAATTGTCTGAAATTACACTTGACCACTTTGATTTCATTATTAGTATTAACATGGTTTTAAATGTTCTTTTTCTTACAAAAGAGTTGTAAAATCTTCACACAAAGAGGTACTTCAAGAATCAGAACACGTAACAAGACTTTACAAAGCACTTTTATAAATATATGTAAGGCTGCAGCAGTCATTTTAAATTCATCGTAGTACTTCAGTCACATTCTAGAAACAAATTCTTATTTCAATTCTTATAAATTGGTCTGTTGTTGGTCTTAAATGTCAGTGATAGTATTTACCAAACAAAGACAAACTGTATAATAAAGGGTGGATTATATATTATAATGTAAGAGTTTAAATAGAAAACTATCTACTCAGAGTGGACTACTGCACTCGTTAACTCCTGACCATATTATTAACAATCACAATTTTATAACAATGTCACATTTATTTGCAAGGTGTTAGTATTTAGGGATGTGAACACTTTCCATTTGAGATACCCAGCATTCGCATTAAGCACTCAGAGCTCAGATACAGGATCATTAGGTTTAGGACCCGGTTCCCTCCACCCTGGGACCTGCACTGTGTGAAACAGCCCCTTCCTGCAACAAGAGAGATTTGTTTTTAATTCCCGCACAAGTCTATTCTGTGGCTTCTCTGATAAGATTGCCAGTTCGGCACCAATTAGAATTGCAACGGGGCAGCTTTGCGATACGCAAACTGCTTTGATACAGCCAAGAAGCTGTCTCAATTATTCCGACCGAGTGGCGGTCCATGAGCCAACTCTCTGATGGTGAATTGAGCTGTGAACGGAATGCACACAGAATAGGTCCACGTTTGTCTAATGTCGTTTGGGTCACACCAGTTGCAGTTGGTGATCTAAAACGTGGTTTGACTGCTCCAGAAGTCAGATTCATTGGAAAATAGAATCTGACCACCTTCCTGTCTATTGTGCTAATTGGAATCCAATTTTCCCTGGTGTATCTCTGTGCAGTTGCCAGCATGTGCAGAAACAGTGTGGTTGCATTTTAACTTGAACACAGGAAGGAGGGGGAAAAAAATACAATGGACCCTTCTGAGATGAAACAATTGGAGCAGATCACTAAATAAAATAAGATGCTTTCTATCAAAGTGGCATTAATTTGATCAACATTGAAGTTCCAATGATCAGAATCTCAGAAGGCTGTGATTCAGTCCGAGTTTCTTTATTGTGTCACTCAACTGTTTCAATGGAAATGTGCACCATTTTCCCCCTATCGGCTTTTAAAATAATGCTACTGTAATTAACAGGATATCTGCTTTGGACCACTAAAATGAAAAGATTTCACCTTTCAATAGCTGCTTCTAAACACTTGTTAAATTCTATAGAATTTGCATGTCTAACTCCCCGAGCTCACCCACAGTTAACAGAAAACAACAAATTCCGCACCATCTGATCATGTGAACCAGTTCTATGCCATGTACAGTTACTGTGACCGCTTAGTCTGCAGAGTCTGTGGCTAACTCATTGTACAGTCAGTGAGTCCCAGCTTGAGTGTTGTTAATCTTCTGCCGTGAGGTAATGAGGAGAACCTCTATCGCTGTCAGATGAAATACTCCTTCTTGCCTTCACGAACAGAATCCTGATAATTGGCATTGTTCTTCAGCGTGGCATCAACATTCTCAGCGTAGTCCGCTCCCTTTCTTTCGTTGGTGCGGTATGTGCCTTTGTGCCTGTACAACAAACGTCCCGTTACAGCCACCACACAGAGGATGACAAAGATCACAATCGCTATCACGCCTGCGGATGAGAAGAAAGAAGTTGAGCAGGTGAGCGAAGAATAGACGGGGCAGGAATCATAGATCATAGAATCCCTACAGGGCAGAAGAAGGCCGTTCAGCCCATCGAGCCTGCACCAACAACAATCCCACCCAGGCCTTATCCCTGTAACCCCATGCACCTAACCTGCTAATTCCCCCTGTACACTAAAGGACAATTTAGCTTGGTCAATCAACCTAACCTGCACATCTTTGGACTGTGGGAGAAAGCTGGAGCACCCAGAGGAAACCCATGCAGACACTGGGAGAATATGCAGACTCCACATGGACAGTCACCCGAGGCCAGAATTGAACCTGGGTCCCTGGCGCTGTGAGGCAGCAGGGCTAACCACTATGCCACCGTGCTGCCCCCAGTAGAAGTCTCAGTTCCAATGACAAAAGGGAAACAGATAAAGTGCTAGAATCCATTATTCAGGATGTTATAACAGCATATTTAGCAAATCATAATGCATCAGGCAGAGCCAACATTGTTTTGTGAAAGGGAAAGCTTGCTTAACTAATTTATGAGAGTTCTTTGAGGATGTAACAAGCAAGTTGGTTACAGAGGAACCTGTGTAAAAAAGAGATAAAATTCCGAAAGACGCGCAGGAGCAAAGGGACGTGTGTATACATGCGCATAAATCATTGAAGGTGGCAGGACAGGTGGAGAGAGCAGTTAACAAAGCATGTAGTATTCTGGGCTTTATTACTGAGGGCATTGAGTACAAGAGCAAGGAAGTTATTCTAAAGTTATGCAAGACACTAAATAGATCTCAGCTGGAATTTTGTGCACAGTTCTGGACACCTCACTGTCGGAAGAATGTGAGAGAGAGTACAGAATATTGGAGAGAGTACAGAAGAGTTTCACAAGAATGATTCCAGGGATGAGAAACTTCAGTTATGCAGATAGATTGGAGAGGTTGGGACTGTTCTCCTTGGAGAGAAGGCGGCTCAGAAGAGGTTTTGCTAGGTATGTTCAAAATCACGAGGGGGCTGGACAGAGTAGATATGATGCTGAGGGGCCTTGGACAGTATTTAACAATGAAAGATCTCCCTTTTAAGATTAGAAATGAGGAGAATCTTTTTTAAAGTTTATTTATTAGTCACAAGTAAGGCTTACATTAACACTGCAATGAAGTTACTGTGAAATTCCCCTAGTCGCCACATTCCGGCGCCTGTTCGGGTCAATGCACCTAACCAGCTTTTCTTTCGGACTATGGGAGGAAACCGGAGCATGCGGAGGAAACCCACGCAGAAACGGGGAGAACGAGCAAACTCCACACAGACAGTGATCCAGGCTGGGAATCGAACCCGGGTCCCTGGCGCTGTGAGGCAGCAGTGCTAACCACTGTGCCACCATGCCGCCCAATCTCAGTGAATCGTTAATCCGCACATTTCTCATCTCCAGAAGGCTGTGTCATTGAATTTATTCAAGGCTGAGTTAGATCGATCTTTGATGGGTTTTGGGCAGACAGACCATTGGAGTTGAGACCACAGTCAGATCAGGCATGATGTTGTTGAACAGAGGAGCAGTTTTGAATGGATGAACATTCGACTCCTGCTCTTAAGTACTAGGCCAGAATTTAAAGGATTATTGGGACTTGACCCCCACCATCCAAAGAGTCAGCAGGGAATGCACCATGGGACATTATACCATGTAAACCATGCTACAGAAGTCAAGTTCTTGTAGTCAAGTAGCTTGTATCTTCCTTTAACATCAACTGACATGCCAACTGACTCAAAAACAGCTTCTTCCCTGCTGCTGTCAGACTTTTGAATGGACCTACCTCGCATTAAGTTGATCTTTCTCTACACCCTAGCTATGACTGTAACACTACATTCTGCATTCTCTCCTTTCCTTCTCTATGAACGGTATGCTCTGTCTGTACAGCATGCAAGAAATACTTTTCACTATATGCTAATACATGTGACAATAATAAAATCAAATCAAATCAAATCAAATTACGCCTCCCCACCATGTCTTGCTATGCGTCCCTTTTACTTTTTTCTCTCAACTCCCGCCCTTGCCAAAGCTCCTTACGACATCATTCACCTGTAAGGGTGGTGTATACGTGCTTGTTGTTGTTGTTGGATGAGATGCAGAAGCCACCCAGCTACATTCATCATTTCAGATTCTAAAGTGTCAATCACTAGAAAATGACCACCGTCAGAAGCCCCTTACAGTGTAGATAGAGGAGTTCTGATCCCTCAGGTCCAGGGTGAAGGATCTCAGAAGGAGAGGAAAGGGATTAAGAGTAGCCAATAGATGGCAGCAGGCGATTGGAGGGTCACCAGAAACAAAGGAGGTAACAGAAACAGGAGACAAATTATCAGTGGAAAAGGATCAACTTGGGCTAATTGTGTAGTGAGTCGGGATTAATGAAACTTACTTCTCAGATGGGTGTTGTGGCTGTAGAGAGAATGGGCAGGATTCTCCAGTCTCGAACACGGCGAGACCCATTGCGAGCAAGAAAGGAAAAACTTGGCGTTCCAGCCAAAATTCCTTTCACTTTCAGTGGCACTGGAGGACCGCGAGGATGGAAGATTTTGTCCATGGTTTCATCTGAATTGTACTTTCCTGAACTTAATTAAATCCCAGAAACACAAGCGACTACATGCCCTAGTAGGGGATGGGAGCAGCCCAGCACCTCTTAAAATTACTCTTTTTTAATTCATTCATGGGACAGGGGTGTCGCTGACTGGGCCAGCATTTATTGCCCATCCCTCATTGATCTTGAACTGAATGGCTTGCTGGGCCCTTTCAGAGAGTAGTTGTGAGTCAACCACATTGCTGTGGCTCTGGAGTCACATGTAGGCCAGACCAGGTAAGGACGACAGATTTCCTTCCCTAAAAGGACATTCGTGAACCAGGTGGGTTTTTCCGACAATTGGCATTGTGGGGTAGGGGGTGGGATTCTCCCATTCTGTCGCGCTAATTTTTTGGCGGGTCAGGCTGGGAGAATCGCGTGTCAGCCAATTTGCGGGATTCGCGCATGCGTCCGGGGATAATGATGCAGCTATATAAGACCCTCGTCAGACCCCACTTGGAGTACTGTGCTCAGTTCTGGTCGCCTCACTATAGGAAGGATGTCGAAAAGATTGAAAGGGTGCAGAGGAGATTTACAAGGATGTTGCCTGGATTGAGTGGCATGCCTTATGAGGATAGGCTGAGGGAGCTCGGTCTTTTCTCCTTGGAGAGACGAAGGATGAGAGGAGACCTAATAGAGGTGTAGAAGATGTTGAGAAGCATAGATCGGGTGGACTCTCAGAGGCTTTTTCCCAGGGTGGAAATGTCTGCTACGAAAGGACACAGGTTTAAGGTGCTGGGGGGTAGGTATAGGGGAGATGTTAGGGGTAAGTTTTTCACACAGAGGGTGGTGGGCGAGTGGAATCGGCTGCCATCAGGGGTGGTGGAGGCGAACTCAATAGGATCTTTTAAGAGACTCCTGGATGAGTACATGGAGCTTAATAGGATGGAGGGTTATAGGTAGGTCTAGAAGGTAGGGATGTGTTCGGCACAACTTGTGGGCCGAAGGGCCTGTTTGTGCTGTAGTTTTTCTATGTTTCTATGTTCCCGACGCGCGCGCATCTCCCAGCAGCGGATATTCGGAATCACGCTAGAAACAGGTGGAAACACCAGGTAAGTCATTTTAATATATTTTACTTCTTTTTTTAATGCGATTAGCACGCCCGGGACTGAATTCTCCGGCCCCACTACCATCTCCCACCCTGTCAGGAGTATTTCACTCCAGCAGGGTTCAGACGAGCTCCCCACTTTGAGGGAACAAGCAGAATGACCCCGCTGGAGTGAAGGGGGGGGGGGCAATCAGGACCCTGCAGTGGGTCAGGCAGTGGGGGATGATGCCCCCTGGGCATGGGAAGCCTGGCAATGCCAGCCGTGCCCCCTGGCATTGCCCAAGGGGAAAAGATCCACTGAGGGCGGGTGGATCATCACTGCTGGGGGTGGAGGGGGCCTGGAGATTGGGGTGCTCCGGGACACGGGAGGAGGTCGGGGCTGACCCACGAATGGACGGGGGGCCATGATCGGGCCATACTGCGAGGGTTTCGGCCTGGCCAGCGATTGAGCTGGCCAGCAAATGGGAGGCTGACAGTTCGGGGCCACTGTGCATATGCAGAGGCCCGGAACTGTCTGCCTCCGGCATGAATAGGCCCCACCCCCTGAGCTTTTAATTATCTTACGATTGTGACCTTTGCATTGCACAGAGTGTGGGAGATTCTAGTGTGAACTCTCACTGAAAAAAGCAGTCGTGAGTTTAAGAGCCGTGGGGTTATGCTGCAACTGTACAGGACCTTGGTGAGACCACAGTTGGAATATTGTGTGCAGTTCTGGTCACCTCACTATAAGAAGGATGTGGAAGCACTGGAAAGAGTGCAGAGGAGATTTACCAGGATGCTGCCTGGTTTGGAGGGTAGCTCTTATGAGGAAAGGTTGAGGGAGCTAGGGCTGTTCTCTCTGGAGCGGAGGAGGCTGAGGGGAGACTTAATAGAGGTTTATAAAATGATGAAGGGGATAGATAGAGTGAACGTTCAAAGACTATTTCCTCGGGTGGATGGAGCTGTTACAAGGGGGCATAACTATAGGGTTGGTGGTGGGAGATACAGGAAGGATATCAGAGGTAGGTTCTTTACGCAGAGAGTGGTTGGGGTGTGGAATGGACTGCCTGCAGTGATAGTGGAGTCAGACACTTTAGGAACATTTAAGCGGTTATTGGATAGGCACATGGAGCACACCAGGATGATAGGGAGTGGGATAGCTTGATCTTGGTTTCAGATAAAGCTCGGCACAACATCGTGGGCCGAAGGGCCTGTTCTGTGCTGTACTGTTCTATGTTCTATGTTCTATGTGGTTTGCACCAATTTTTCCATGAATTCAACACTTAGAACTACTTTGGGAGAATCGCAGTCTAAGTTTCATGGTCATCAGTAGATTTTGAATTCCAGATATTTTTTTACTGAATTCAAATTCCACCACCTGCTATGCCGGGATTCGAATCCAGGTTCCCAGAACATTAGCCGAGGATTAGTAGTCTAGCGATGATATCGCTCTGTTCAAATCCAGCCGTCAGCTCTCAAAGGGCTGGAGTATTCTGGCTGTAGCAGGTACTGGAAATGGTTGAGGATGACTTTCAGACCAGCAAAAAGTCTTCAATAAACAGGTCAAGCAGATGTCTGCAAAGAGCAGCTTCTTTGTCATTTTTATTGTGGAAAAGAGGCATTCGCTGGACAGGACACATAGAATTGAGTTGTAGTTTCCTTCAAATTTATAGTGTCATATTAATGCCAATATTTTCATGATCAGGAAGAAATATGGAAGTGAGGAATGACAATCAACTTGTTACAGACCCTCAATTTGTACTCGTCCTCATAAAAAGTATAAAAATATATGACTGAACGCCAAGTTGATCTGCATTATCTGTTTCTCATAACTCAAACCAATTGATAAGGAGTAATTTTCCTTTGACATTTTCAACAGCACATCTTAAAATACTTCAGTTCAATTTAGATGTATTTGTCTTTCAATTACACAGAATCAACTTTTCATAAGTTCCTACTGTAATAATATTACTTGATGATAAGACATGATCATGCTGAAAGGCAGAGCAGACTCGAAGGGCCAAATAGCCTCCTCCTGTTCCGATTATAAACAGTTCAAATGCTGATTGAAAATAAAGGTGGGAATACAACAGCTGCAATTTT